>NW_017617498.1:7500-10523 GCF_001879475.1 Ipomoea nil
ACAACTACCGCATAATTCTCTTCCGCATAAATAAGTCCGCAACCCTCGTACCGCAACTTTCCGCAACTTGGGCACTCTCGTACCGCAACTTTCCGCAACTTGGGCACTCTCGTACCGCAACTTGGGCACCCTCGTACCGCATAATGCCGCAACCTCGGCACCCTCGTTCCGCATAAGTCCGCAACTTGGCACCCTCGTACCGCATAAGTCCGCACCTCGTCGTATAAGTCCGCATACCGCATAAGTCCGCAACCTCGGCACCTCGTACCGCATAATTCCGCAACTCACCCTCGTACCGCATAAGTCCGCAACCTCGCACCCTCGTACCGCATAATTCCGCAACTTGGGCACCCTCGTACCGCATAAGTCCGCAACCTCGGCACCCTCGTACCGCATAATTCCGTAACCTCGGCACCCTCGTTCCGCATAAGTCCGCAACTTGGGCACCCTCGTTCCGCACCCGCAACTTGGGCACCCTCGTACCGCATAATGCCGCACCTCGGCACCCTCGTTCCGCATAAGTCCGCAACTTGGCACCCTCGTACCGCATAAGTCCCAACCTCGCACCCTCGTACCGCATAATTCCGCAACTTGGGCACCCTCGTACCATAATAACCGCATAATTCCGCAACTTGGCACCCTCGTACCGCATAAGTCCGCAACCTCGGCACCCTCGTACCGCATAATTCCGCAACTTGGGCACCCTCGTACCGCATAAGTCCGCAACCTCGGCACCCTCGTACCGCATAATTCCGTAACCTCGGCACCCTCGTTCCGCATAAGTCCGCAACTTGGGCACCCTCGTTCCGCACAAGTCCGCAACTTGGGTACACTCGTACCGCATAATTCGCAACCTCGCAATAAGTCCGCAACTTAGGCACCCTCGTACCGCATGAGTCCGCAACTTAGGCACCCTCGTACCGCATGAGTCCGCAACTTAGGCACCCTCGTACCGCATGAGTCGCAACTTAGGCACCCTCGTACCGCATGAGTCCGCAACTTAGGCACCCTCGTACCGCATGAGTCCGCAACTTAGGTTTCCGCAACTTAGGCACATTCCGCAACTTAGGCACACTCGTTCCGCATATGCCCGCAACGTAGGCACACGTCCGCACCGCAACGTAGGCACACTCGTTCCGCATAAGTCCGCAACTTAGGCACCCTTGTTCCGCACAAGTCCGCAACTTCGGCACACTCGTTCCGCAACTGTCCGCAAGTTAGGCACCCTTGCTCGCATGAGTCTGTCCGCAACTTAGGCACCCTCGTTGCGCAACTTAGGCACACTCGTTCCGCAACTGTCCGCAAGTTAGGCACCCTTGCTCCGCATAAGTCCGCAACTGTCCGCAACTTAGGCACCCTCGTTGCGCAACTTAGGCACCATCGTCCTGCATGAGTCCTCAACTTAGGCACACTCGTTCCGCATATGCCCGCAACGTAGGCACCATCGTTCCGCATAAGTCCGCAACATAGGCACGCTAGTTCCGCACAAGTCCGGCACTTAGGCACGCTCGTTCCGCACAAGTCCGCTACTTAGGCACACTCGTTCCGCATGAGTCCGCAACTTAGGCACACTCGTTCCGCATCCGCAACTTAGGCACACTCGTTCCGCATATTAGGCACACTCGTTCCGCATATGCCCGCAACGTAGGCACACTCGTTCCGCATATGCCCGCAACGTAGGCACGCTCGTTCCGCACAAGTCCGCACTTAGGCACGCTCGTTCCGCACAAGTCCGCTACTTAGGCACACTCGTTCCGCACAAGTCCGCTACTTAGGCACACTCGTTCCGCATAAGTCAGCAACTTAGGCACACTCGTTCCCCATAAGCCCGCAAAGTAGGCACCATCGTTCTGCATAAGTCCGCAACTTAGGCACCATCGTTCCGCATAAGTCCGCAACTTAGGCACCATCGTGCTGCATACCATCCGTTCCGCAACAGTCCGCACTTAGGCACCATCGTTCCGCATGAGTCCGCAACCTAGGCACTAACGTTCCGCATAAGTCAGCAACTTAGGCACACTCGTTCCCCATAAGTCCGCAACTTAGGCACCATCGTGCTGCATAAGTCCGCAACTTAGGCACCATCGTTCCGCATAAGTCCGCAACTTAGGCACCATCGTGCTGCATACCATCCGTTCCGCAACAGTCCGCACTTAGGCACCATCGTTCCGCATGAGTCCGCAACCTAGGCACTAACGTTGCGCATAAGTCAGCAACTTAGGCACACTCGTTCCCCATAAGTCCGTTAGGCACCATCATACATCCGTTCCGCAACAGTCCGCACTTAGGCACCATCGTTCGGCATGAGTCCGCAACCTAGGCACTAACGTTGCGCATAAGTCAGCAACTTAGGCACACTCGTTCCCCATAAGCCCGCAACGTAGGCACCATCGTTCCGCATAAGCCGCAACGTAGGCACCATCGTTCCGCATAAGTCCGCAACTTAGGCACCATCGTTCCGCATGAGTCCGCAACTGTGGCACCAACGTTCCGCGTAACTCCGCAACTTAGGCACCGTCGGGCCGCATCAGTCCGCAACTTAGGCACCTGCTTCCGCAACTTAGGCACCTCGTACCCACCTTAGTACGCAACTATGTCCGCACTTAGGTAGCATCGTGCCTCATCTGTCCGCAACGTAGGCACCAACACAGTGATGTTCGAGTGAAACGTGGCTAAGTCCTTGGCCACTAAACACTTGTACACAGAACTTGAAACTTGTGAATACTTTGACACTTAGCCATTTTTTCAAGCCTTTGTTTCTTGATTGAGCACTTAGACATCCTAACCATTCTTGGAATTGTAACCTCTCGCGTAATAGTGTGGATTGAATTGGATTTCATAGGGAGTGATGAGATGTGGATTGGATAGGGGGTGGGAGGGACGAATCGGAGCGACAAAGGCTGAATCTCAGAGGATCGTGGCAGCAAGGCCACTCTACCCTTACAATACCCCGTCGCGTATTTAAGTCGTCTGCAAAGGATTCAGCTCGCGCCGCTCGATCGGAATTGTAATTCAAGGCGGCC
>NW_017617499.1:10000-11067 GCF_001879475.1 Ipomoea nil
CTCACTAATTAAATAGTACAATAAGCTCTAAAACAAATGTATATGCCATTTTGGCACGAGAACGACGTAAAACGACATAGGCCAAGGCATAACACAGAACCGTCGTAAAAGTACTGGGGTGGCAGGCGGTAAACCTCTGTTGCGTGATATTTTCCGCATCCGTCCGCAACTGTGCGCAATTTGGGCGCCCTCGTTCCGCATAAGTCCGCAACCTCGGCACCCTCGTTCCGCAACCTCGGCACCCCCGTTCCGCATAAGTCCGCAACTTGGGCACCCTCGTACCGCAACTTTCCGCAACCTCGGCACCCTCGTACCGCAACTTTCCGCAACCTCGGCACCCTCGTACCGCAACTTTCCGCAACCTCAGCACACCCGTACCGCAACTTTCCGCAACCTCGGCACACCCGTTCCGCATAAGTCCGCAACCTCGGCACCCCCGTACCGCAATTTTCCGCAACTTGGGCACTCTCGTACCGCATAAGTCCGCAACTTGGGCACCCTCGTACCGCAACTTTCCGCAACCTCGCACCCCCGTACCGCAATTTTCCGCAACCTCGGCCCACCCGTACCGCAACTTTCCGCAACCTCGGCCCACCGTACCGCAAAACCCCGTACCGCAATTTTCCGCAACGTCGGCCCACCCGTACCGCAATTTTCCGCAACGTCGGCCCACCCGTACCGCAACTTTCCGCAACCTCGGCACCGCAACTTTCCGCAACCTCGGCACCCCCGTACCGCAACTTTCCGCAACCTCGGCACCCGTACCGCAACTTTCCGCAACCTCGCACACCCGTACCGCAACTTTCGGCAACCTCGCACACCCGTACCGCAACTTTCCGCAACCTCGGCACCCTCGTACCGCATAAGTCGCGCAACCTCGGCACCCTCGTACCGCATAAGTCCGCAACCGGCACCCTCGTACCGCACCGCACCTCGCACCCTCGTACCGCATAAGTCCGCAACCTCGGCACCACCGCATAAGTCCGCAACGGCACCCTCGTCCGCACCGCAACTTGGGCACCCTCGTACCGCAACTTTCCGCAACTTGGGCACTCTCGTACCGCAAC
>NW_017617500.1:0-7960 GCF_001879475.1 Ipomoea nil
CAGACATGGAAGCTCGAATGATCAAAGTTCTTGGAGAGATTAGTGATCTTGGAAAAATATTAGCCAAAAAGAAATTAATCTCAAAATTCTACGAGGCTTACCATCTGCATGGGATATGAAGGTTACGGCTATGCGCGATCACCGAGATCTAAGAATGTTGTCAACAGACAAATTATTTAGTGATCTAAAAGCATATGAGTTCGAAATGAAGGCCAAAGATGATGATGTTCATGAAGCTCGAAATGCTGCTCTAATGGCCGAACAACCGTCAACCTCCAGGGTCAGTAGAAAATAATGTTTTTTATGACTGACAAACAATTTGCTCTTTTTGTCAAAAAGTTTAGAAGGTTTATGCGAAAAGGAGACAACAAAAATTCTGCTCGTGGAAAATTCATCTCTCGCATAACACAAGAAGAAAAAGTCGAAGAAAATAAGGATTGTGCTACAATTGCCGCAAACCCGGACATTTTAAAATAAATTGTCCGTATCGATCGTTAGCAAGTATCAAGGCAAAAATGTTGAATCTACGCCGAACAAATCCGAAAGCAAAAGGTTCAAGCGCGACAAAAGAAAAGCTCTTGTTGGCAACGAACCAAACAAAATGATGATTCGGAGGATTCATCATCAAGCGATGAAAGCTCATATTCGGATGATGATACGCGCTAATATGCAAGTCAATTGAGTTGAGTACAAGTGAAGATTGTCTTATGGCTCTTGACGCAGAGGAAGAAGAGGTAAGTTCTAATTCTTTCAATTCTGTTAATTCCTATTTTCTCGTGAATCTATTGATAATCTAATGCGAGATTGTCAAGAGATTGTGCTCACTCATCCTCAACTCAAAGAGCGCAATAATATTCTAATTCTTGAAAAAGAAGAAATGAATAAAAAATTGCAAGATGCTTTACTTGAAGTGAGTAAATTGAAGAATGAAAATATTCATCTTCAAGAAGAGTGTAAAGCAAGAGAGGTTAGAGAACATAATCTTAGAGCTACTATTGCTACGTTCACTAATTCGTCTAAAATTATAGATAAAATGGTGAGCATGCAAAAGCCATCAGGAGATAGAACCGGAATTGGTTATGACTCCACATGTCTCAAACCCCTCAAAATCTGACTAATTCTACTACTACTTTAAATAATAAAGTTCAAGTGGTAAAATTTGTTAAAAGTCAGAATAGCACAATGAGACAAGGACTTGGCTATCAATCAAATGGAAAGTTGAATGTTGAAAGGCCAAAACAAGTTTATACTACGGCAAAGCAACAAAAATTCTACAAGCAAAGATATGCCAAAGAGTCAAGTGCAAAAAGATTTCATAGAAAGAGGGAAGCTTTTCTAGAAATAAAGTTGGGAGATTTTATCCCACTCAAAAAGATTGGTTGTGTAATAGATGTAATGCTTTTTATAGACCAAAGCAACCATTCTCTTTCTCAGGTGCCAAAATATAAAAATAATTTTCAAAACCCGACGCCAAAAATATTTTTTAATGTGAGTTATGATTATCGTGTCTCTAATGGTTACAAATCGCCTCATCTTAATTCAATAAGATCATGGTGGGTTTGGTTACCAAAAATCACTAACAGTAAAGGACCCAAGCAAGTATGGGTACCTAAAATTAATTAATCTTTTTTGCAGGATGTTTGGTACATCGATAGTGGTTGCTCACGCCACATGACTAGAAATAAATCATATCTAGTTAATTTCAAAGAAATCGATGGACCAAAAGTTATATTCGGAGGGAAATCAAAATTATGGAATTACAAAAGGAATTGGCACGATCAAGAAAAATGGTTTGAAGATTGAAGATGTTTCTTTCGTTGAAGGATTAAAATTTAATTTGTTGAGCACTAGTCAATTTTGTGATAAAGGCTATCTTGTAGAATTTTCTAAAGATAATTGCCTAATAAAAAATGAGCTCACAAATGAGATTGTTTTATCTGGAAAACGGCGAAAGAACATGTATATTGTGGATTGGAGCACAAGCAAAGATTCAGTGTGCTTAATGGCCAGAAATTCAAATGAAACTAATTGGGAATGGCACAGAAAGCTCAACCACTTAAACTTCAAGACTATCAATCAGCTTGCAAAGAGTAATCTAGTAGAAGGCTTGCCAGATATTATCTTCAAGAAGGACCAAGTGTGTGATGCATGCCAACGCGGAAAGCAAATCAAATCATCATTCAAATCAAAGACACACGAGTCAACGTCAAGACCGCTAAGCTTACTACATATGGACTTATTTGGACCGGTTGATCCAATAAGTGTAAGTGGTAAGAAATATACTCTCGTTGTTGTTGATGATTTTTCCAGGTACACTTGGACCGTGTTTTCTCAAGAAGAAAAATGAAGTTGAGCAAGTTCTACCGAAGCTGTTGAAGCAACTACAAAATGAGAAAGAATTGCAAATATCAAAAATACGAACGGATCGCGGAACCGAGTTCGTGAATGGAGTTATACAAGCTTTTTGCAATTCACATGGAATTTCATCAATTATCTGCGCAAGAACACCGCAACAAAACGGTGTTGCCGAAAGAAGAAACCGGACGCTCAAAGAAGCCGCACGAGTGATGATTAGTGCTGCCGGTCTCCCGAAACGATATTGGGCGGAAGCTATCAACACTGCTTGTTACACGCAAAATCGAAGCATGATCCATAAGCAGTACAAGAAGACACCATATGAGCTATATAAAGGGAGAAAACCAAATATTGGTTATTTTCATATTTTTGGATGCAAATGTTTTATTCATATTAATGATAAATTGCATCTAAAAGCTTTTGATGAGCGTGCAGATGAAGGAATTTTTCTAGGATATTCGCTACCAGCAAGGCATTCAGAGTTTTTGAATAAAAGATCAATGGTGGTTGAAGAATCCATACACGTGGTATTTGATGAAAAATCACAGATCAAAAATGATGCACTGGACGCAGAAATTGCCACAAAATGGTAACAAGTGTCATATTGATTTTTGTGATACTAATGATACGTATGAAGATGATGTTTTGCAGGGAATGGATGAGTTGGAAATTAATTCTCTAGAAAATCCCATCCCTCACCCAGAGAAGTTGGAAATTCTTTAAATAATAATTTTGGGAATGATGCCTCACGTGGGAATGGAGATGCAGTACAAGTTGGTGATCCAATTAATGATCAAATTGCATGTGATGTTGGTAATCAATTTCAAGACAATTTAATTGATGAAATTCGAACCAACACTGCAAATTCACAACAAATGGATCCACCCAGTACCATGCACCCATTTCAACCAGATTTAAGATGGCTCAAAAATCACCCTCCAGAATTAATTATTGGGAATATCCATGAAGGCGTGAAAACAAGATCATCTACCATGGAAGCATTGTTCACGTGTTATCTATCTCAGACTGAACCAAAAGAAATTGACGAAGCTCTCAATGATCCGGATTGGATAAGTGCTATGCAAGAGGAGCTCGATCAATTCAAAAGAAATGATGTTTGGGAACTTGTTCCAAGACCGCCGAACCACAATGTTGTAAGAACCAAATGGGTCTTCCGGAACAAAGCAAACGAAGAAGGCGTGATTGTTAGGAATAAAGCAAGGCTCGTTGCAAAAGGATACTCTCAAGAAGAAGGAATTGATTTTGATGAAACCTTTGCACCGGTGGCCCGACTTGAAGCAATCAGAATTTTCCTAGCCTACGCCGCCGCACACAAAGATTTCACTGTTTATCAAATGGACGTGAAAAGCGCATTCTTGAATGGTCTACTCGAAGAAGAAGTTTATGTCGAACAACCCCCAGGTTTTGAGGTAAAAGGCGAAGGTGATAAAGTCTACAAACTTAAAAAGGCATTGTATGGGTTGAAACAAGCACCTCGAGCTTGGTATGATACTTTGTCAATGTTCTTGATAAGTTGTGGATTCACCAAAGGCCTTGTTGACAAAACTCTATTTAGAATTCAAGATGGTGATCATATTTTATTAGTGCAAATATATGTTGATGATATTATTTTTGAAGCACTAACAATTCCTTGTGTGAGAAATTTTCGAAGCTTATGCAGAATAAATTCGAAATGAGCATGATGGGTGAATTGAATTACTTCTTGGGCTTACAAGTCAAACAACTAAAAGAAGGAGTATTCATCAATCAAGCAAAGTACACCCTCGACTTGATAAAGAAGTTTGGCCTTGATGGAAAATCATCGATTAAAATTCCAATCAGCACATCAATAAGGCTAGACAAAGATGAAGATGGAAAGGATGTCGATCAAACAAAATATAGAGGAATGATTGGTTCACTTCTATATCTTACTGCAAGCAGGCCGGACATTTCTTATGCTGTGGGAGTGTGTGCAAGATTCCAAGCAAATCCAAAAGAAAGCCACCTCACCGCAAAAGAAGATCATACGATATTTGAAAGGCACAATCAATGTTGGATTGTGGTATCCAAAAGGTACAGATTTTACTCTAACGGGTTTTTCAGATGCAGATTTTGCAGGTTGCAAAATAGACAGAAAAAGCACTTCCGGGACATGCCAGTTCTTGGGGGGAAGGCTTGTTTCTTGGTTCAGCAAAAAAGCAAAATTCCATCGCAACTAGTACCGCCGAGGGGAATATATTGCTACAGGAAGTTGTTGTGCGCAAATTTTGTGGATGAAGCAACAATTGAATGATTACGGAGTTAATTGTGATGAAGTTAGTATTTATTGTGATAATACTAGTGCAATCGCTATCACTCACAATCCGGTGCTTCACTCAAGAACCAAACATATCGACATTCGACATCATTTTATAAGGATCACGTTGAAAAGAAAAATCTGAAGATCGAATATATCCCTACGGAAAACCAAGTTGCTGATATTCTCACGAAGCCTTTATGCGAAACGAGATTATCTACCTTAAGGCACGAGTTGGGAATGATCGAAATGAGCTAAGTATCACTGGACTTAATCTCTCTATTTAAATTGATACTTGTGCTCAAAATTAATTGTTTTACGTGGATAAATTGTTTTATGTGTTTCTATGCATGTTTTTATTCGAAATATTTATGTGATAAAATTGCAATATGTGTTAGAAATTTATTTGTGTTTTTGCATGTGTTATTTAACGTGAGATCATATGCCATGCAAATTAATTTGATAAAATGTGCAATTCGTGATTTTTATTTGAATAATTGCATGTTTTTGATCAGTAATGTGTTTGCATGAACAATTTGCTCTAAAAATGATTTACCATGTTTATTTGTTAATATATATGTGCTATGTGCAAAATGTGATTTGTATGTTTCGTATATATGCAGTATATGTATATAAATTGCTATAAAATGTTTTCGAAATCTAGAAATTAGTATTTTTGTTAGTTTCTAAAATATTTTGGAATCTGATTAATATGTTTTTTATATATATATATATAAAGTTGTTTATAATTATAAATTAGGAATATGTGTGTTAATTGTGTTAATTTCCAAATTATATGTATTTTAATTAGGAATGCCGTGTATATGTGTTTAATATTTTGGTATGTGTGATTAATTATTTGTGGAGTAATTTTTGCTACTAACGAGATGTTTGAGTGTGTTTATATCTGTGGTACACAATTTTGAGAAGGAAATCAGGAGATAAAGGAGGAAAATTAGAGTTTAATTGGGCATCAAACCTCCACCATAAACTCCTACACTTTCTAAACCTCCACCCAACCTAAATCTCCCCCCATAATCCTCTCCTATATCAGCACCCTTCCCAACTGATTCGTTCTTACTCAAATCGTCACCCTAATCCCTTATTAAATCTCCTAGAAACCGCTACCCATCACATCCGCCGCTTTCTCGACCAATGAAGAGTCACGAAAGCACTCATCACACCTCTTAAAACCAAACGTCGGCTATATCCAGAGAAAACCTTTCAACCTCTTCATCATTAGGACACACGGTTCTAGCACCTTCCTAGGCCTATAAATTAGGACCTGAAGCAAACAAATCTGTGTGGAGATTTCTTTTGCTTGTATCTATTTTTTTTTTGCAGGCTTCGATGACTCCAAAGAATCAAGAAAGAGAAGATCTTCCAGGAGAGTGGCCCGAGCAAGCAAGACAAGCGATGCTGAGGCTCGACGTGCTGCAAATGGAGGACATGAAGTTGGAGACACACCTAGCGATCCTCTCATCCTATTTTCTGAAGAAGATGAATGACAACCACCGACCAAGGATCAAGTTCAAAAAAGGTCCGAAAGTCTCAGCAGTGCAGGTACGACGCTCGACGCCATCACCATTGTCCTCTCGTCCTCTAACCCGCAGCTTCAAGCGATCTGCTCAACTCTCAATGGAACCCGGATTAGTCTATACTCTGAAATCAAGCTCTCCATCTCCACCGCATGCTGATCTTGAGACTAATCACGGCGCTGGTCTCTCTACTGATGAAGCCTGAATATGTGATGTGATCTGATCCAAAAATGTTATCTCTCTTTCTCCCTAAGAAGGAGATAAATAAAATTTTTTGGATGTTTTTGCTACTGGTTGTGTTTATCTCTATTTTCTCTTTGTCTCTCTCTCCTACAAAATGAAAAATCCCTACGTATATAAAAAGATCAAAAGTTTCGTAGCCAAAAAGACACAAAATATATATATATATATAATATATATATATATATATATATATATGAATAAAAATAAAAAGGAATTAAAAAAAAATTTATATTATGGCTACAAAAGGGATAAAAGAAGAAAAGATTAAGAGGAGAGTGTCAGTACGAGAAGAAATAAAAGAACAAGTGTCAGAAGAAAGAAGAAGAGATATACCAGTGGAAGTTGCAGTAGAAGTTGTTACTGAGAGTAGACTGCAAATCACAAAGGATTTATCCAGTGTATTGCCGGTACACCATACCGAGTCTACCATGCCTACCATGGACCCTGTTCTAGAAAATGAAGATTTATTTACAGAGAACTACACGAGAACAGAGGTCTTAGAAGAAGAAAATTGGTGATCTCAATCAAGAAGCCGAATCACCTGAAGAAGAAGGGATGCAACTTATTGACACAGTTATTCTCACAGATCCGAATAAAAGTCCATTCGGATCCCCTCAAAATTTTGTGCAGATGGATGAACAAGAAGATGACATATTTTCATCCTTATTTGCCAAAGTGGCCGAATCCAGTGATGTTGTTTGTTAAACTATTGGAGAAAATTGGTTGAACAAAACCAAATGCTAGAACAACAACACACGGATACCCGAGTCAATCTGAAAGAATTAATGGAGCATCAAAATTCTTTGAAGACTCAGATTGACAAAGCAGAAAGAATTCTGAAAGGAGAATTGACAAAAGGCTTACTTGAAGTGCTTCAGCTCATGAAGAAGGAACGTGAAGCAGCTGAAAAGATTAACAACGAACGTCACTTGAGGCAGATCAAGCAATTCAAGACCAAGAAAGCCGAATCAACAAACTTGAAGCTGAACTCGCAGTTACAACAAACAAGCTTGACAATGTGCAAACCGTTTCCATTGAAACACACAACAGTGTTGAAACTGTGAAGGCAAATCAAGACCGAGATTTTAAGACCCTTGCATTTTTGGTTGATAACGCCAAAAGGGGGGGAAGAAATCTCAGTCACATGGCTTTGCAACAACAAGAATTTATTCTTGAATCAACAACAGCCAGTAATGTCTACTCAAGGTAGAGGCCGAAGCCGCGGACAATCCTCACAAGGACCATCTCAGATTGGTTTTGCTCAGTTCGCGAATCCTAGTCTTGGTACGAGTACATCGAAGGTTGCTGAACAGCGTGGCTGGTACGAATGCTCTAAGGGTACCGCCACTCAGACAACAATATGGACCAAAGAAAATTTACCAAGCATGATCAAGAAATGGCCTGCAGCCGATCAAGCCCAATGGATCTCGGAAAAGAATAAAGAGAAGAAGAAGGCAAAAGGAAAAGAACCGAGATGTGGTATGAACTAAGAGATTTCACCGGAAATATGGCATGAATCTTGGAGAAG
>NW_017617501.1:0-2500 GCF_001879475.1 Ipomoea nil
GCAACTTTTCCGGCACACCTGGGCCCGGTACCGACTTTTCCGCAACATTGGGCATCCTCGCTACGCAACTTTCCGCAACTTGGGCCTCTCGTACCGCAATAGCTATCCGCAACTTGGCACCTCGTACCGGCAACTTTCGCATTGGCAACTCTCGTCGCAACTTTCCGCAACTTGGGCACCTCCGTACCGTCATAATTCCGCAACTTGGGCACCCTCGTTACCGCATAATTCCGCACCTCGCACGCTCGGTCGCATAAGTCGCAACTTGGGCACCCTCGTTCGCATATTCAGAACTCGGCACTCGTTCGCATAGTCGCAATTGGCCCCTCGTACGCATAAGTCCGCAAACCTCGGCCCTCGTTCGATTAAGTCGACTTGGGGCACCTCGTACCGCAAAGTCCGCAACTCGCACCCTCTTCGCATAAGTCCGCAACTGGGCACTCCTGCGTTCCGCATAATCCGTTGGCACGACCGCATAACGCAACCTACGTACCGCATAATTCCCGCAACTTGGCACCTGTACCGCATAATGTCCGCTCAACTCGGCACCCTATCGTACCGCATATCCGCAACTCTCGGCACCTGTTCCAATAAGTCTCCGCAACGTTAGGTACACTCGTACGTAATTCCGCAACTCTGGACCTTGTTCGCATAAGTCGCAACTTAAAGCCACCTACGTTGACGCAAAAGCTTAGCACCCCTCCGGTAACGCATAGAGTCGCATACTTAGGCACCCTACGTACGATAATGGTCCGCAACTTAGGCCACCTCTTACCGCAGCAGTCCTGCAACTTGGCACACGTTCTGCCGCACTTGCACCCGTCATAGAGTCCGAACTTAGGCACCTCGTTACCGCGCATAGTCCAATTAACCACGTCCGATATCCTACTGGAGAGCCTCGTATCCGCATAAAGTCAAAGCAATTAGCACCCTCGTACATGCATCAGTCCGGAACTTGCGGACACGCCTCTACTGCATAATTCCGCCAACCTCGCACCTACGCTTCCGGCATAAGTCCGCCACTTGAGGCACGCCCTCGTTCGCACAAAGTCCGACCTTACGGCTACACTCGTACCCGCATAATTTCCGCAACCTCGCACCTTGTTCCGCATAATGTCTCGCATATTGAGGCACCCTCGTTGCGCAACTTAGTGCACCCTGTTGCTACCGATGAGTCCGCAAGCTTAGTCACCCTTCGTACCCGCATAAGCCGCAACTATTAGGGCCACCTCGTACCGCTCAGTCCGCACTTGGGCACACTCGTTCGATGAGTCGCAACTTAGGGCTACACTACGTTGCGCATATCGCCGCAATTCGCGCACTGCAACCGTTTACGCATCAGTCCGAACTTGGCCATCGGTTCCGCATGATTGTCCGCAACTAGGCCATGTTCGCATATGGCCCGCAACGTAGTGCAACTCGTTCCGGCATAAGGCGCGAACTTCGCACCGTTCCGCTAATGTCCGAACGATTTAGGCACCTTGTTCGCATAAGTCCGCAACTTCGGCACATCGTTCCGCAACTGTCCGCAAGGGTTTAGGCACCCTTCTCGAGTAAGTTCCGGCTCTTGCACTGTTGAGCTTCGGGCACCCTCCGTTTGGCGCCAATTTGGCAATCGTTCGCAATCTGCCCCGCAACGTAGGCACAACCTCGTTACCGAAATATCGTCCGAAGTTAAGGCACAACTCGCAACCTTTCGCAAAAACTGTCCGGCAAAGTTAGGCTCCCCCTTGCTCCGACATAAGTCCCGCAACCTGTCCCCGCAACTTAGAGCCACCCTCGGGATTGCGCAACCTTATGGCACCATCGTCCTTGTGCATGAGTCCTCAACTTAGGCACTACATCGCTTCGCCTGATGCCGCAACCGTAGGCACCATCGTTCGCATAAGCTCAGCGCAACGTAAGGCACCCACGTTCTGCATGAAACGTCCGCAACATAAGGCCACCTGCATCAGTATCCAGCAACCAAGTCCCGGAAACTTAGCGCACAGCGTTCCGCACAACACCCACCGATCGGACCGGAAAGTCCGCTTATTAGGCACGCTCGGTTCCGCATGAGGTCCGCGAATTATTGGCCACTCGTTCCGATGACGTCCGCACGTAGGGGCAATGTATCCGCATTGCAACGCACGTAAGGCCATCGTTCGGAATGCCCGCAACGTAACACACTCCTGGCCCGTCGGCTCGCGTGGGGCCGTTGTTCGCTCCGCACATGGCCGCTTAGTCGCACGTCCGGCTGAGGCCGCGCCTCGTTCCGCTCAGCCCCCGGCCTTAGCACCAGCAATTCTGCTTGACGTGTGGGCTTGACGGTCGTTCCGGCAACAACTCCGCGACTGGTCCGGCACTTAGGCACGCTCGTTCCGCACAAGTCCGCAACTTAGGCACGCTCGCTTCCGCATGAGTCCGCAACTTAGGCACACTCGTTCCGCATAGTCCGCAACTAGGCACACTCGTTCCGCATATGCCCGCAACGTAGGCACACTCGTCCGCACAAGTCCGG
>NW_017617502.1:0-535000 GCF_001879475.1 Ipomoea nil
TGACAATTTTTTATTTTCAGTTTTATGGATGGTTTATAACTTTTATCTAATGCTTTTAGTAATTTCCTAACTGTTTAGTACAATAAATTGGTGTATGTACTGCTATTCGAACCTGTTTTGGAGTTTTTCTATTTTTCCTTTCAGGTTTTTCAGAAAAAGGATGAAAGGTGTCCAAGTTGCAGCAAAGATGTTAGGGTTTAGGGTTTTAGAAGGCAAACAGGATGGAAATACTTTGGTAAGCAATTTAGAGTTTGAAGTTGTGTTTTTCATATGTTCCTATTGCCAACTCTAAGACTTTATATCTAAATATGTTGTGCCTGTTTTGCAGCAAACATGCTAGGTGGCCAAGTTTTTAGAAGGCAAACAGGATTGAAATAGTTTGGCAAGCAAAGTCGGTTTTAGGGGTCCACAGGATGTAAATAGTTTGCCAAGCAATTTAGACTTTGAAGTTGTGTTCTTTGTATGTTCCTATTCCCAATTCTAAGACTTTATATCTAAAATATAAAGTGCGTATAAAATAGATTTTGTTTCAATTACCTATTTGCACAATCAGCTTGACTGTGTATGCAATTCTAAAACTTTACATGTAAATGTACTGTTCTTAAAAAAGGGTGTTAGTTGCAATTACCTATTTGCACAATCTTCCTTTACTCCGTTTGCAGCTATCCAAACAACTGCTCTTCAAGCTGGAATCCATCAATGTGTTCTAGCACATTTAAATAGATATCAGATAAAAGCAACTAAAAGAAGAATTTTGTCAAGTCATTTAGGTCATGTAAAAAAAGGGTGTTAGTTCCAATTACCTATTTGCACAATCTTCCTTTACTCTGTTTGCATCTATCCAAACAACTGATGTTCAAGCTGGAATCCATCAATGTTTTCTACCACATTTAGAAAGAAATCAGATAAAAGCAACTAAAAGAAGAATTTTGTAAGTCATTTACATTACTGTTTTTATGTAGATATAAAACAAACATTCTACTTTAAACGGAAAAATGTTTTTATCCTACACAAATCTGACTTTTATAGTAATATAAAATCCAATAATTTAAAAAAGCCCAGATGTCAAATACAATAGAAATACAAATTGATTAACACTGTCAATACTTGAGGACCATTTGTGACACAAAGACATTTTTCAACGTGTCTATTATTAATAAAATAAATTTGTTTCTGCCAATAAAAAACAATTAAATAATCTCCTTATACATAGAAGAACATTATACCAGTTTTAAGCAAATAGTAAAAAAAAAAAAAAAAGGAATTTATATTACTGTTTGACAAAAAAAAAATGAGAATCTGCTTTTAAAAAAGAGTTTATCATGCAAAAAAAAAATCACTTATAGATGAACCAAGTCTAAAATACTGCATCAAAAACAAGATGTCAAAGACAATACAATTATTAATAAAATAAAGGAATTTGGTCGATAGTCGAGCACCATTTCCCGAACAAGGACATTTTACTAAATGTGTCTAATATTTACAAAATAAAGTTAGTGCTTGCAATATAACACAGTGAAAGAATATTATGATATATACAGAATAGTTATACCAATTTTGACCAAAGAGAAAAAAAAAAGAAGCTATTACCATTACTTTGCTAACATTACTCAATTCTATACTTATATAGAACCAAACAATGCACCCAAATTAAAGGCCAGTGATGGAACAATATTGCCTTACAAATTAAAGTGAACAAACTTACAAACTATGCAAGTATATCCATACAAACTAATCTAACTACAGCCAAGTAGAGAGGAAGTCTTAACCTATTTCGTTGTATGACCCTATTGCTTTTAGTGGTCTTTGATTGATTGTTTTTTTTATGACAGCTGCTCTTCAATTTCTTCAAAGCTTGATGATTTCATTCTAATAAGAATAACAACAAAAAATATTGTTAGAATTTGTGTTCAGGATATTTAATAAGAGGAAAAGCATACACTCGCATAAAGTGAACAAAGTTACAAACTATGCAAGTATATGCATACAAACTAATCTAAAGACAGCCAAATAAAGATAAAGTGTTAACCTATTTGCTTATATGACCATAATGCTTTTAGTGGTCTTTGATTGCTTTTTTCTTTTCTGGGACCCATTCTTCAATGTCTCCATAGCTTGGATTATTCCATTCTTAAAAAAATACCCAAAAAAATTAAAATGGTTAGAATGTGTTCATAATAATCATTAAGTACAATCAAATAATCCATGTATGTGTTCAATGTTCTTAGAACAGTCTTACAAACTGTGCAACTATAACAGTGCAAAGTCATCTAATGTAACACCAATCAAGATATAGTCTTAACTTATTTTATGATGTGGCCGTGGTGATTATTTTCTGCTTGCTGCTCTTCAATTGCTCTAAAAAGAATAAAAAAAAAGTTAGACTTTCTGTCAAGAATAAATAATACCAACACATACATTGAATAAATTGTCCGGCACATTTAGAAAGAAATTACATAACAGCATTACAATTCAAGATTGGTAAATTAAATAACATTAGTGTGTTAACTAAAAAAAAAGAAAATATACTTTTATTTGAAGAATAATGTCAGCCACTGCCATAAGAGAAAAATGAATAGTTCTAGAACCAGTGAGTAATTGGGTGTGTGTTCCATGTTCTTACAAATCAGCTAAAGAAATTGGATCAGTGGGAAATATTGGCCTGTTAAGTATTACTTAATCATTCTTAGGAAAAGAAACACATTTCCTAAACATTAAATACAATTGATGGGCTGCTATCATTACTATTAAGAGAAAACTCTTCAGTTCCAATCCTATTTTCAAAATCCAGGCAAAAGTAAAATAAAGTACAATGAAGCCATATGATCAGCTTTGCCCCATCTAACTACCAACACAGTTCTCCAGTTTCAGACCAAAGGTAAAGACACAAATCACATCTACATTTTCAAGTAAACACAATAGACAGAGCAATGAGGAAAATCACTAAATCAACAATTTTAGGCATCAAAAGGAAACCAAGTGATGAAAATAAAGGTAAGTTCAAAACTTATCTTTTTCAGACTTCGAATTAAGCTTCATTGTAGCATCCTCTTCATCTGCGGTTCTGTTTATGCTCTCTATCTCCTCAAAAAATTCCAGTATGTTCATAAAAAACAACATGATAAAGTCGAAAACAGGTTAGGGTTTGTGTGAATAATAATATAGCTATACCATTTTGAAAATAACTGTTAAACAGTTAAGAGTACTTTCTCTTTGGTGTTTTTAGAGCAACATTACAAAAAATACGATTTAGAACCCTAATGGCTATGAAGAGGACAAATCTGAAATCAAAAAAATTCAGCTATGATTGTTGATATGCATGCATAGATCAAGAAACGTAGATCAAATTTAGAATAAACAACAACGAAAAGTAGGAAACCTAAACAAATTTAGTGTAGATTGACAAATTAATAATCTTAGAATTGGAGAATTACCTTCACTGAAACGCGATTGCCACGATTTACCGTTGTTGAACATTAAGATCTTTCACAGAAAGGAAAGATCGGGATTGTGTACTGCTAATCGGATCGATGCTAAGCGAGACCCGACTCCAATTTCGCCGGGAAAAATGTTCAATAAGAACAGTTGAATCGGAGATTAGGACTTAGGACTGATCTAGATTTAGGCTTGACAGAGAAAGATAGTAAGATCGTAGGGATAGGTGAAGAACAGATCTCCGATTCAGACATGAGAGCAAGGAGAGCTCAAGAGAAGGAAAAGGGTAGACCCTTCTTCCTCTTCTCTCGAAATTCCGACAGAATAAACAATAATATTGGATATATTATTGTATATATATATATATATATATATATATATATATATATATATATATATATATATATATATATATATATATATATATATTATATGCGGAAAATTATATATATACCGAAAATAATATATTTAAAGAGTTTAAAGATATAAAATAATAAATAAATATATAGATATGTATATAGTTGTTTATTTATTTATTTAATTTTTAATTGTTATGCGTAATTAATTAGATATATAATCTTAACAATTGTAATGGTATTTATTGTGGACAATGTTATACTTAAGATTTTGTCAAATAAAATTAGTGTTACTATATAGCCATTACCATTTCAAGTTATATATATATTTCACAATTAGATTATCCGTAAGGTGTGTTTAGTGGCACACCACTAATTTGTAAATAATTGTGCGGTAAATCTTTAACAATTTGAAATTAAGTATGTACTGTTAGTTGTATTATGTGTAATTCATTTTTATGATTTTTAGTTATTTGGATTATTATTAAATTTAATGTTGTATTTTAATTCGCAGAAAATGAATTGGGCAACTCATTATCAAGGAATAATTCTGATCAAGGAAAACAACAGTCTCCGACAAGAAATCCTGCCCGCATTCCTCTTGGAGGGGGTTTGTCTCAAAACATCACACCCTTGAGTAACGTGACTAACGGTAAATCCACTAAGTTCAATTGATATAGCATCGTTGTGAATTTATAAAACCTTTTTATAAGTCTACTTATTATGTAAGTCTTATTTAAAACAATTACAATTTACAATCATAAGCTAGCGTAATGAATAGCATTATGTGTGATTAATTTAAAAAATGTTAACTGTTCTACTTACTGTTGTTTTTATCCTCTTTTAATTTTTTTTTTTTCATACAGCAAATAGTTTTTTCAAATCATCATTAATGAATAATGCTGGTCAAGGTAAGGAGCAACATACGCCAAATCATCCTGCCAAAAATCCTTTGGGATGTTGTTTCTCTCCAGATATCACACCATTCAGTACCATCAGTAATGGTAAATCCCAATATATGAATTGATATACATTCATTGTTAATTTAAATATCCTTATATTATTAATTGTTCGAAGCTGTTTGTAAAATTAAATAGTATAATTATAATGTAATTCATGTTTAATATCAATTTGTAATTAATTGATTAGGTGTAATTAATTGATTACATTTTACTTAATCATATATAGTTTTACATTGCTATTGTATTTAAGTTAGAATGTGGATCATTGTGTACATAATTCTATTCGTTTACGTATTAAAGTTGTGCAATTGATTTTTTTTTTTTTTTTTGTGATGTGTATTGAATTGTTTCGAGTTATAATTATTGGAATTAATTCTTAAGTTAATGGTATATTTTAAATCACATCAAATCATTTCGGTTACTCATCTTTTATGAATAATGCTGCTCAAGATCAAGACCAACGTACGACAGCTAATCCTTACACAATTCCCCACCGAGGATGTTTCTCTGAATATATCACACCATCGAGTAACATCACTACCGGTAAATGGCCGGTGTTGAATTGCTATACAATCATTGTGAATTTAATTATAATGTAACTCATGGTATATATAAGTATGTGTGGAATTGTAATCTCACTATTTTTTGCCTTATATATGATTTATTTTTTAAAAATAAATTTTTAATTTTTTGTTGAAATAGTTAAATTTGTTTTGATATGTGTAATTAATTAAATAGATTTTAGTTAGTGAGTTACACTCTTTTCTCTTTTATTTCTATTTATTTACAGTGCACATATTATTGTGGACCATGGTCTACCATGTGATTTTTCCACTAAAATATAATAATGTTTTTACAGTTACATTACTATTTCATATTCTAGGTTAGCATAAACTATAATGTTACGTGTATTTAATTTATAATAGTAAGAATTCTATCCTTTTTATATATTCATTGTTAATTTAAATATCGTTATACTGTTATTTGTTCGAAGCTTTTTGTAAAATTAAATGGTATAATTATAATGTAATTCATGTTTAATATCAATTTGTAATTAATTGATTAGATGTAATTAATTGATTACATTGTACTTAGTCATATATAGTTTTTGTCGTGCTTGAATTGTATTTAAGTTAGAATGTGGACCATCGTCTACATAATTATATTCAATTACGTATTAAAGTTGTGCAAGTGATTTTTTATTTGGTTATGTATACTGAATTGTTTCGAGTTATAATTATTGGAATTAGTTCTTAATTTGATGGTATATTTTAAATCACAGCAAATCATTTCGGTGGCTCATCTTGTACGAATAATACTGCTCAAGATCAAGACCAACGTACGACAGCTAATCCTTACACAAATCCCCAGCGAGGATGTTTCTCTGAATATATCACACCATTGAGTAACATCACTACCGGTAAATGCACTAATCTGAATTGCTATAGACTCATTGTGAATTTAATTATAATGTAACTCATGGTACATATAAGTATGTGTGGATTTTTGGGTGATATATGATTTATTTTGGAATCTCAATTTCTAATTTTTTGTTAAAATAGTTTCATTTGTTTTGATATGTGTAATTAATTCCATAGATTCTACTTAGTGAAATACACTTTTTTCTCTTTTATTTCTATTAATGTTGAACATATTATTGTGGACCATGGTCTACCATGTGATTTTTCCACTAAAATATAATAATACTTATACAGTTAAATTACTATTTCATATTCTAGGTTACCATAAGTTATAATGTTAGGTGTATTTAATTTATATTATTAAGAATTCTTTCCTTTTTATGTTACTACGTGCTACCAAATTATTTTTTTTACAGTACCATAAAATGTAGTGGTTTCAATTTTTGGTCACTTTAAATATTGTTATTCTTTAAATTGGTCTAATATTATGTATGTGTACAGTACGGCAATCCAATACACAAATAGGAGATGAATTTGCAATTCGTAAACCATTAGATAAATATGCAATTGTCGAAGACCAGGTAACAACCAGAGACTTGCTACCTGCCTTTGAAGATGAAAGTAACAATGCGGTGAGCGATGTCTCAAATCAGAACATAGCTGGTACTAAAATACTACCCTCTGGTGTTTCAAACAAATATAAGTAAAGTACATATGGTCAGTCTTTCAATATTAAAAATAATTTTTAAATGTTTTTTAATTTCAGATGCAAATTTATCGGGTGACGCTGTACGGCAGACCTCGGGAATTGGGACATCCTCTGGTCCACAAAATGGTGTGTATGTTTGTTTGTTTTATATATACAGCAAATATAAATCAGTAGTTAAATTTGTATATATTTGGTTTCAGGTCAATACTGCGATTTTGGCGATGCAACAAATCAGTGCGTACATTGTGGGGCTATGTTTTGGTTTGAAGAAAGGAAGAAGAATTTGTCAACAAAAGCATCGCCACTGTTTATGTTGTGTTGCAACAATGGGAAGATCAAATTGCCGGATAATAAGTTGCCACCAAAAGGTATATTTGATCTCTTTTTCGGCAATGACGAATTATCAAAAGAATTTTTACACAACATTAGGACCTACAACAACATGTTCTGTTTCACATCCATGGGTGGAAAAATTGACAAGAACGTGAACAAGGGTGGAGCACCTCCAATTTTTCGATTAAGTGGTCAAAACTACCACCTAATGGGCACTTTACTTCCAGAACAAGGCAAAGAACCTCATTTTGCCCAGTTATACATATACGACACGGCAAATGAAAGGAACAACCGTATAAATGCTGTGAGGTAAAGAAGTTTCCGTAATTACACATTTGAATACTATTTTTTATCTAAATAAATATCAATTCCAAGTATATGTTGTTGTAGGGGTATTGGTGACCAAGATGACATTCATGTAGAAATAGTGAATGTCATTCAGAAAGACCTGGATGAAAATAATGTCTTGGTTAAGTCTTTTCGCATGGCTATGTCTGAGTTGGATATTAATCCATGTGCCGAAGTAAAAATAAAGTTGTTGGGAAAACGAACTAGAGATGCTAGGACATATAATGTGCCTCAAGTGTCTGAAGTAGCAGCTTTAATCGTTGGCGATCTGGATACCAGTATTGAAGAGCGTGATATTATTGTTCAATCGAAGGGTGGCCAACTACAGAGGATTACTGAATTAAATCCTTCATACTTACCACTGCAATACCCTATTCTGTTTCCATATGGCGAAGATGGTTATCGGGAGGACATTGCATTCGCCGACGTAGTCGGCAGGCGCTCTTCTGGTGGTAGACAAAGGATTAGCCCCAGGGAGTTTTTTTACTACCGCATACAATCTAGACAGTCAGCTCCAAGTACCATATTATTTGCAAAGCGGTTGTTCCAACAATTCGTTGTAGATGGCTACACAATGGTTGAGTCTGGAAGGCTAATTTATATAAGGACACACCAAAAAAGCCTAAGGTGTGAGAGTTACAGTGGATTAACTGATGCTTTGACGAGGGGTGATTTAAGCCCTGCAGCCCAAGGTCGTAGAATAATACTACCTTCGAGTTTTACTGGTGGTGCTAGATATATGATACAAAACTACCAAGATGCAATGGCAATATGTAGATGGATTGGATACCCAGATTTATTTATAACCTTTACATGCAATCCGAAGTGGCCTGAGGTGCAACGCTTTTTAAAAGATCAAAGGTTGAAGCCAGAAGACCGGCCGGACATAATTTGCCGCTTATTTAAGATTAAGTTGGATGCTTTGATAGCTGATTGTCGAAAGAATCAACTATTTGGCCCTGTTGCCGGAGGTAATATTTTGTTATTTTATTTTAAATCAATTAATCTAAATAAATTTTATGTAATTGCTTAACCTTATTATGTTTATTTGTATGTTGTTACAGTCATATATACAATTGAGTTTCAAAAGTGAGGTCTTCCGCATGCTCATATATTGCTTTTTCTGGAGAAAAGTAAAGAAGTTAGGCAAGTTCTCACTCTAGACAACATAATTTCAGCAGAGATTCCCGATGAAAAGAAAGAGGCTGAGTATTACCAAGCGGTAGAGGAATTTATGATGCATGGTCCATGTGGAAAAGCCAGGACAAATTCTCCTTGCATGGTAAATGCACGATGCTCTAAACATTTTCCTAAGAGATTTGTTGATAGTTCTACGTTTGATGACGATGGTTACCCGGTATATAGAAGGAGAGACAATGGCAGTGTAGTTACAAAGAACGGGATCGCCTTGGACAACAGGTATGTGGTACCGCACAATAGATATTTATTGCTCAAGTACAAGGCTCATATAAATGTCGAGTGGTGCAACCAATCAAGGTCAATAAAGTACCTGTTCAAGTATGTTAACAAGGGTCATGATCGAGTAACAGCCGAATTTTACAAAACAGGCAATGATGACGAGAATGGCAAAGCAGTAGATGAGATAAATATGTACTATGACTGTAGGTACATATCCCCGTGTGAAGCTGTCTGGCGTCTATTTGGTTTTGATATACAACTTCGTGCGCCTTCGGTAGAGAGGTTAAGCTTTCACCTTCCTAATCAACAGAGTGTGATATTTGCAGATGATGATGCAGTTGAGAACATTGTGAATAGACCTACGATAGCACAGAGCATGTTCTTAGAATGGTTCGAAGCTAATAAAACATACCCCAATGCCAGAG
The DNA here is from genome assembly GCF_001879475.1 of Ipomoea nil. Taxonomy (NCBI): domain Eukaryota; kingdom Viridiplantae; phylum Streptophyta; class Magnoliopsida; order Solanales; family Convolvulaceae; genus Ipomoea; species Ipomoea nil. The sequence continues at coordinate 9,409 of NW_017617502.1, forward strand.
AGCTTACTTATGTTGAGATGCCAACAAGATTCGTTTGGAAGAAAGACCTTAGAAAATGGCAGCCACGAAAGAAAGGGTTCTCCATAGGACGTATATTCTATGTCCCTCCAGCTACGGGTGAAATCTTCTATTTGAGGTGTTTGTTGAACAAAGTACGCGGCCCTAAAAGTTACGAAGATATTAGGACTGTAAATGGAGTCCAATATGACTCATTTCGAGATGCGTGTTATGCAAGGGGTTTAGTTGATGATGACAACGAATATGTTGATGCAATAGATGAAGCCAGTAGTTGGGCGTCAGCTGATCAATTGAGGAGATTGTTCGTGACATTACTAATGAGCAGTTGCATGGGGAAACTGGAAATAGTTTGGCATGCCGTTTGGCAACATCTATCAGACGATGCCCAATACAAAATCCGTTCACAACTGCAGAACAGAGGTAATCGTACATTTTTTTTAAGAGTATTAAGTCAAGTTTAAAGTATTTTGGTTATAACAACAAATTTTTATATATTTTTATGCAGATTTTGTGTTGACCGATTCCCACAAAATGAACTTTGCTTTAGTTCAGATTGAGAACCTATTATCTAATCATGGTAAGAGTTTGAAGGACTATCCTGAGATGCCAACGGCCAATTTTGGTGCGTTCCATATTATTGCAAATAGGTTGATTCAAGAAGAATTAGCATACGATCGTGGGGAACAGGAGAAAGAGAACCAAGAATTGGTAAGGCAGTTAACAGACGAACAAAAGGCAATATACAATGAAGTTTTAACTGACGTGGATCGCCAGGAAGGTGGGTTATTCTTCGTTTCGGGTTATGGAGGGACAGGTAAGACTTTCTTGTGGCGAGCACTTTCTTCCGCATTAAGGTCTAAGAGTCAAATAGTTTTAAATGTTGCTTCTAGCGGCATAGCTTCGCTGTTATTACCTGGTGGCCGTACGGCACATTCCCGGTTTGCTATACCGATATCTGTTAATGAAGATTCCACATGCAACATACGGAACGGCAGTGAACTGGCGGAACTTCTTGTGCAAACAAAGATGATAATATGGGACGAAGCCCCAATGATGCATAAATTCTGCTTTGAAGCATTGGATCGAACTTTGCGGGATTTGATGCAGTTAGTAAATCCAAGGAGTTCTGATATGACATTCGGTGGTAAAACAGTTGTTCTGGGTGGCGATTTCAGGCAAATTCTACCAGTCATTCCAAAGGGTACTAGACCGGATATAGTTCGAGCGAGCATTAGCTCATCCTATCTATGGCAATCCTGTAAAGTCCTGAGGCTAACTAAGAATCTACGCTTGAAAACTGTTGAATCTATATCCGAGTGCAAGGAGATCGAGGAATTTGCAAAATGGATAGCTAATATAGGTGACGGAATTATTGGGTGTCAACTTGAGGGGGAATCAGAGATTACTATTCCAGAAGATTTGTTGTTAAAGTGTGAAGATGACCCTATTGCTACAATCGTTGATAGCACTTTCCCCAATTTCCGAATGGGAATTGCCGATTTGTCATATCTTAATCATAGTGCAATTTTAGCTCCAACATTGGATGTGGTAGATGCCGTTAACCAATACATGAATGACCATAATCCTTCTGAGGGTAAGACATACCTGAGTTGTGATTCTGTGTGTAAGTCAGATGCCAATGTGGACATGTTAGCAGATTTGCACACTCCGGAATTCCTGAATGCCTTGAGATGTTCTGGAGTACCAAATCATGCTTTGACATTGAAAGTTGGATCACCTGTTATGCTGTTGAGAAATATTGATCACACATTAGGATTATGCAACGGTACAAGGTTGATTGTTACAAGGTTGGGTGACCATGTGTTGGAAGGCCAAATCATGTGCGGTACAAATGCAGGAACTAGAGTATTGATTCCTAGAATGTCTCTTACACCGTCAGATACCAAATTGCCTTTCAAATTTCAACGAAAGCAATTTCCCTTGATGCTATCCTATGCTATGACAATCAACAAAAGTCAAGGACAAACGCTTGCTAAAGTTGGGTTGTTGTTGAAAAAACCGGTCTTTAACCATGGACAACTATACGTAGCTGTTTCAAGAGTTAGTAACCCCAGGGGTTTGAAAATTTTGATTTGCGGTGAAAGTGTACCATATCTTAGTAAGACTAAAAATGTTGTGTACAAAGAAGTTTTCAATAATGTATAATAACAATTAACAATTTCTTTCAATAATACGTTTCTTATTATGTTTCTTATTCTTATTATATTATACCTCATACTGTTATGTACTATATAGGTAGAGTCCCTTAATGTATAATAAAATTACTATTTTCATCAATGTCTAATAAAATCACAACTTTTCATTTCACACTGTATTCAGATAATAACTATATTCTATACTGTATATATATCATACTATTAGGCATTCAAACTATATATTGGTTCATCTAATTATATTATACTGTATATATATCATAATATATATATAGCCGCGCATCGCGCGGGTGCACCTACTAGTTAATTATAAAAACACATAAATTATAACTTTAAAAAACAAGTGATTGATATAATATTATTATCCTAATAAAAATAAAATAAAATAAATTAAATTAAAAGACATACTTCACAATCCTGTTGGATAAGGGAATGAAGGTTTTGAGACGATAAATTTTACTTTTTATGGGCAATAAAATAAATCACATATATAATAACTAATAAAAAAGTAATAACCAAGACTATGTGGTCTAATGGTATTCGGGTTGAACTTTCATTTGAAAGGTTGTGAGTTTTTTTGGTTCTTTGTGTTTCAGTAGGTAAAGAAAGTATATGAATAGATACTACATTGTAATAGAGTCAGTAGAATTCAAAGAAAAAAAAAGTAATAAATTTCAATCAATTTTGACTTATTTGACAATTATTAGTTGTTTGACTTTGTTAAACATTTAATATATAAGTGTTTGATTAATTAATTTTTTGTAATAGCTTATTGTTTTAAAATGTTAAATTTTAAAAAGCTGATTTTTCGATGAACTTCTTTAGAAAGTCATTCTGCATGTAATAAAATATCAACTAACATCTAATTTACTAAACATTTTTCTACAATCAATTAATGTTATCAAATACTCAAACCACTAACCCAATCAGCTAACAGCTAACAATTATTTACTAAACACCCCTATATATTAAAAATACAATAGATGATGTGGGAAGTACCGTCCAATTTTATTCTCACCATTTGAAGCACAGCGAAGAGATCAAAGTGCACGTGAAAACAGGTTGACAAAATGACAATTCACAAGCTTAACGTACAGCTTCACATTGCTTGAGAATGATTAGCTTTGTTATTAAATTAAAAATTAACACTCCAATTCGCTGGATCTTTTTATTTTAAAAAGAAAATCAATATAATAGTTGTCAATAGTTTGTAATTTGACATTTCTTATCACTAAGTCATGAAGTAAAGATTATTGAAATTTTTAAAGAGTAATGATTACTTTTATTATAGAGATCAGATTAGTTTTACTAGCAATCTGAAAATTAAAAGTGGTCAAATTTATAATATAACAATTGATTTTATTGATCTTATAACTCAATAAATACAAGTGAAAATTTTCTTAATAGAATATTAGTAATTAGTCGATATATTTTTCATGATTTAGCAAATATTAACAAGTATAGTGGAGTATTCCAATATTCAAAGAGTTAATACCCAAAATCGTCCTCGACTATAGTGGTTTTTCTCAATTTCGTCCTAAACGACTTTGGTGACCTAATATCGTCCCAGACTTTTGTGTTTCGCTCAATTTAGTCCTAGACTTTTGTGTTTTTACTCAATTTAGTCCCTCATTTGTTATTCTGTCCATTTGGTGTTAAATAAATAGACAATTCAGTAATTTTAATATTGGCATCTCTTTACTCATAGACATGTGAACTGCGAAATCCTTTTTTTTTTTACGAATTACTCCCAGAATTACTCCTAAAACTGCGAATATAAAATTTGATTTGCAGGTCCGGGAGTAATTCTGGGTGTAATTCGTACAAGAAAAAGGAATTCCGCACTTCACAAGTTGAAAGTAAAGAGAGATCAATATTGACATTACTGAATTGTCCCTTAATTTAACACCAATTTGACGGAATAACAAATGGAGGACTAAATTGAGCGAAACACAAAAGTCTGGGACGATATTAGGTCACCAAAGTCGTTTAGGATGAAATTGAGAAAAACCACTATAGTCGAGGACGATTTTGGGTATTAACTCAATATTCAAAAACTCATAAAGGTCACTGCACACTATTTAATAGCCGTGAATTCTAAATATTGAGTTCACATTGGACTTTGGAGTCCTCACTTTTACACAATAGATAAAAAGTTATTAGCCCGCACGAGTTTAGCTCACTAGTTCAGTATGCAGTATTTGGGAGATGAAACCAATGTTCGAACCTCGATAACGGCAGTGTGGGAATACCTTTTGGGAAGATAAAAAGTCACTTAGACTTGAGAAAATAAGTTAGAATATTGATTACTGTCCATAGTACATACATTTGCATTCCAATTTTATTTCTAATCATTACCAATTTATTTAATTTGTGGAAGAGAATTGAGAAAATAAGTTAGAATATTGATTTCATTATTTCGTTCGTAAAAAATAAATTGTCAGAAATAATTAATATAAAGACTAAATATGTATGAATAATACAAGAATTCATGTTCTGTCTTTTCTTCCACTTATATGTGCAAAAATAAAATATCAAAAGAAAGTAAAAACTTCATTTTTCTCAAATTTAAAAAATTCATTTTCTATGAAAAAAAAAAAATCTCTCATCAACTAAACAAGGTAAAATATGTTTTTCAATTCCTCAAATTTAAAGAAAAAATTATCCAAACAAGTCATCAGATTGATAATCTACAATTATTTTATTGATTAACTTTCTTCGAATCCGGTCATATGAGAACCACTCCGCAAGTGAGAACCTGTAAATAAATCCAAACCATCGATCTACAAGATCTGATGGATAAGAAATCAAGTAAAAAAGAAGTAGAGTCATTTTCATAAATATTCTAAAATTTTGAAAGTTGTAATATTTATGAAAACAACATTACCCTTTTTTCATTATTTTTAATAGTTAAACATATTAGATCAATGGTTTGAATTTGTCCAGTTCTCATATAGGGCATGGTTCTCAAGGGAACCAGACCCAACTTTCTTCAATATTATATTAAGTTACACTTGTGTGAGACTGTCACATAGATCTTAATCCGTGCGGCAGGTCAAATATATGATAGTTGCTTGTTACTTATGATAATAGTAATAATAATAGTTATTATAAAAAATTTAATACTAATTTGAAATAAATATACTGTTACTTATAATAGATAATTATAATATTTATATGTGAAATTGTGATACTATTTAGGATACAAATAATTGTTACTAATGATAAATATTGTACTTCGTAATACTTATAATTGAAATTTTGATACGTGAAAAGTGTAATTTTAATGCAAATATTGTAATACTTATATGTGAAATGTTATTTGTGAAATAAATTATAAAAAAAAAATTTATATCAGTTTGAGTTACAAATAAACCATTACTTATGATAGACACTATAATACTGATATGTGAAATTGTGATACAATGGGGTGTTTGGTAAATGACTGTTAGCTAATTGGGTTAGTGAGTTTGACTAGTTGATATCATTAGTTAATTGTAGATTTGTATTTGGTAAATTAGCTGTTAGCGGTTAGTTGATTAATGCAAAATGACTTTCTAAAAAACTGATCGAAAAAGGTTACTTTGAGCAGCTTTTTGAATTTTAGCATTTTAGAGTAATAAGTTGTTACAAAAAAACTAATTAATCAAATATTTATATTGATTATTTAGCTAAGTCAAACAGCTAATACTGGTCAAATAAGTCAAAATTAACTAATAGACTAACTATTTTACCAAACATGACCTAAAAGTAAGATTGATTGTTATTAATGATAAATATTGTAATACTTATAATTAAAATTATGATACGTACACACTCAACAGTTTGCCCTGTCTCCACGAATAAGTTTCACATAAGTTTTTACCTATTATATTTTAATCAAATCATGAATAAAAAATTGTATTTTGATAAAAAAATATTTGGGATAAATGTCAAATAGGTCCATTCGACTATAAGCCAAAGTGCAATTAGTTCTATAAACTAACAAAAGCTCCAATTAGGCCTTTCATCTCTTCACTTATATGCAATTAAGTCTATAAATTTTTAAATTTATGCAATTAGCTCAATTTGTAAGTAAACACAAGGTAATAGCATGTAAAATTGATTTTTTTTTTAAAAAAAAAAAAATTACAAAAAAAAAAAATTAAAAAGTTGGACGGAGAAGCGAGGCCGGCTTCTTCGTCCAATTGGACAAAGAAGACAAAGAAGCCATGACACGCTTCTCCGTTCAACTGAACGGAGAAACAGGTCAGTTGTCGAACTTTTTTTTTTAATTTATTAATTTATTTAAATTAAAAATATATATTTTTATTTTAATTACATTTTAAAATTAAAAGTAAAGTTACCTATAACTTAAATGTAATCACTTAATTAACTTAATTACATAAAAGTGAAAAGATGAAGGGTCTAAAATTTTTTGTTAATTTAAGAGGTTAATTGCACTTTGTCATATAGTTGAGGATTATTTTATCCTTTTTATCTCAAAATATTTTTGTAAAACGCATGGCCCCCACCACGTCACTCCACTCTCCCCACTAAATTAAACTTGAAAAACCGCTGCAGCGTCTCTTCAATACAAAATAATTGCGATAAACAGCAACGCTCTGTTCATCGGACCGTCACTTGTACCTGCTTCTTCTTCCATGTCTCACCATTTAATGATTTCTTGTCTTTATCTTTATCTTTACCATCAAAATATATTCCTTCAAATTTTATAAGCAAAATTCAGTTGCCATCTATGTTCCCTGTTTCTTAACTTTATTGGTTGGCATTTGGCAACCAAGAAGGCAAGAACCCCCCATGGCCATGGAGAAGCAGAGAAGTTTCTCTATCAAACCCACTAGACTCTTCATCTTCTCCTCCACCGTCTCTATCTCTCTAATCTTTCTCATCTTCTTCTCCGTTTGGGTCTTCAAGCTCACGCCTTTCCCTCTGGAAACCCATTTTCAGTTTAATGGTAGCGCCACGCCCAGTTTGGGTTTCAAGCCCTTTAGTGTTCAGGCATTGACTGGTTTCACCAAAAACTCGTTCTTGGTGGGTGCCCATTTTGGTACAGCTCAAATTTCTGGTTTTGTGGAAATTCAAGGGAAGGGTAGTGAGAATGGAGTTGCAGTTGGAAAGGTGGATTCCAGTACAGATGGATTGAAGGGTAATTTTACTGCCTTTGATGCAAATCTTTCTTCTATTGGTAGTGGGAATGGAGCGATTTTAACTGATACCAACCTGGTAAAATCTGGGATTATATCTGATTTTGCTGTAAATTCATCTGAAAATGTTGGGAAGAAGAATGGCAGGGCTTGTGATGTTACAAAAGGGAAATGGGTGTTTGATGAGAGTTACCCTTTGTACACCCATTCTTCTTGCCCTTTTATTGATGAAGGTTTCAGCTGTGAAGCTAATGGAAGATTGGATAAGGACTACCCCAAGTGGAGGTGGCAGCCTCGAGATTGTGACATTCCCAGGTAATAAGTCAAGGCTTCATTTCTTCCTGCTTGTCCACAAAAGCGAAATTATCTCTATCCCAGGTCCACATCTTGATCCTAGTATCTCGATTGGACAGTAGAAGGGTAAATCAGGTAACTCGGGTCCCATTAGGTGGGATGACTAGTGCCTAGTGCCTAGTGCCCATCACATTAAGTGTAACTCTCACGTTGTGAGTTCTACACATTCTGATCCTAGTATCTCGACCGGACAGTAAAAGGGTAAATCAGGTAACTCGGGTCCCATTAGGTGGGAAGAATAGTTCCCAGTGCCTAGTGCCCACCACATTAGGTGTAATTCTCACATTGCGAGTTCTCCACATTCCGATCCTAGTATCTTGACCGGACAGTAGAAGGGTAAATCAGGTAACTCGGGTCCCATTAGGTGGGAAGACCCGTGCTTAGTGCCCGCCACATTAGGTGTAACTCTCACATTGCAGGCTTGATCCTGTGTCCTTGTGCAACTCTTACATTGCCGGGCTTGATCCTGTGTCCTTGTTTAACTCCCACATGGTCACTATCATGCTCGATTTTGTGTCCTTGTCAACAATCCACCAGGCTTTCTTCTTGTCCTTCTATTTGGATGCAGGAAACAGCATTTCTTTAAAGAATTTATTTATTATTCAAATTAATGTTTTAGCCTAAGAGAACACAAATTTTGTATTGGTTTCATGGTTTAGGTTTAATGCAACAAATATGCTGGAGTTGATTAGAAGGAAAAGATTAGTATTTGTTGGGGATTCAATAGGGAGGAACCAGTGGGAATCCATGTTGTGCTTGTTGATGGGAGCCATCAAAGACCCAAGCAAGGTTTATGAAACTCGAGGGAGGAGGATAACTAAAGGGAAGGGGAATTATAGCTTCAAATTCGCGGTAACTATGTGAAATCTCTGCCAAATGTTAAACTCAATTGCTTAATGCTTTGCAATGTGGTATGGAGTTTGTTTCTGATTATTGAGGCTAAAACTGTAGGACTATGAATGCACTGTCGAGTTTTATGTGACGCATTTCTTGGTTCATGAGAGTAAGGCGAGGGTAGGCAAGAAACGGGTGCAGACCTTGCGAATTGATGCTGTCGACAAAGGGTCATCTAGATGGAGAGGTGCTGATATTCTGGTCTTCAACACTGCTCATTGGTGGTCACACCACAAAACAAAAGCAGGGTGAGTGTTGTGAGAACTTATTAATTGGCATATTTCTAGGGGGAATGTTTATAGTTTGCAGATTTGTGTTGTTATAAAGTATTGATTGCAACGAAGATGTTTAGTTTTAGACACAATCGTCTAAATTGTTGGGCAAAGGCCGGTGAAGGGCCAAGTCCAGCAATTGGTGGCTAGAGGACTGTTGGGCGAAGGTCTGAAGGGCCAAGTCCAGCATAGCACTCTGCCTCTCGAAAATGTGGCGGTGAATAAGGAAATAAAGTTGCTCTTTCGTTGCAAGTTATAGCTTCTGACGTAAGCGTTTGATTCTAACAAATGGTATCTGAGACTGTATAGCATTGAATCTTGAATGAGCCATGTTATGGTACTTTTGTTGCACAATGCTAGTTCATAATAGTGTTCTTTCTGAGTGTTTTGATGCGACTTTCGCCATTCTTAATTGAAGGACACAATGTTTCTGTAATACTCTCTTCTATTACACCTAATAACTATTTATAGCCCAAAACAGGATCAATTACTATCAGGAAGGGGATCGAGTTCACCCTCGTCTTGATGGCTCAACAGCATTCCGAAAAGCTTTGATGACTTGGGCATCCTGGGTTGAAAGATACATCAATCCCAGGAAAACCCGCGTTTTCTTTAGAAGTTCTGCACCCTCTCATTTCAGGTCTGCCTAATATCCTCGCAATATTGTCAAAGACTAATGCGTTCTCCTCGTGCCTAACCACGTTTTGCTGTGATTATATATACAGTGGGGGTCAATGGAACACTGGGGGTCATTGCAGAGAAGCTTCTCGACCCCTTAACGACACTTTGAGCACCAGTTATCCCGAGAAGAATATGATCGTTGAGCAGATTGTACAGAAGATGAAAACGCCAGTAACCATCCTAAACATAACTGGTTTATCAGATTATAGGATAGATGGTCACCCATCTATATATGGAAGAAAACCGGGTAGTTCTGGTGTCCAAGATTGCAGCCATTGGTGTCTGCCCGGGGTCCCTGATACTTGGAATGAAATGTTGTATTATCATATGCAACTAATGCATAAGAAGAGATCTATTGATTGAAACTCTATTGTTTTTCCTCACATCAACTACAATTATTTCATTTGTTTTTTCCCAGTTTGTGCAAATTGCAGGGGTATAAAGTGGAGAAATTTATAGGTTAAATATATGTAAAGGGCAAAATTATATGACCACTTGGTGCTGTTGTTGCTGTCGTCATGTCAAGTGGTGAACATTAGAAGGTAAAATCATGATGGGGAAATAGCATTGTTCTAAATCAAAGTATAATATTCAGTAACTCTTACATTATTGTCTTTAGTCATGACATCAGGTGACGAACTACTATACTATTGACACTATTAGTTGCAATAGTTAGAATCAATACCAACTTTAAAAGCAAATAAATACACTAATGTATAATCCAAATGCTTCTTAATCTTCACTATTTCATCTTTGTTGGTCCTAACATTATTCTGGTATGACCATTTTTGGTCTCCTGTCAACAAAAATTAATATGTTTAAATGACATAAAAAATGACGTTATTAACCACTCAAAATCTTTCTTTTTTCCTCTTGGTAATAGAACCACAAGTCTTGTGAATTTTTATGAAATAGACTTATGCACTAGACTTAAGATTTGTCATGAAGTAGATGTGTGATTTTTTCAATTGCATTTTTTCTTTTGAATTTTGCAATAGACTTATGTATTAATACTAATTTTATTACTAAGAATAGAAATGGAGAATTTTGATTTTTGAGTGGTTATTAATATCATTTAAACATATCAACGAAAATGTTATATAAAAAAATATTAAAAGTAGAAAGATACAATAGATTAATCGATCACATATTCATATGTAACTATTTCTCTTTACATGCATGCAAATTTCTATATGTGCTACTTTGGAGTCTTGAGCCAATAAATCTCGACAAGCTTTTACACGTACACTTGGCATGAATACTATTGTGTTTCCCCAATTTTTAGGGTATGTGTATTATTGGCCTTGCATGGTTAATGAGATGCAGTTGTTATACCATGGATCATGGTCTTAAATTGTGCATTTTTAGTATTAGAATTGTGAACTTCTAGAATATAAATTGTGTTTCTAAGTTAAAATACATAATAACTGTAGAAGGGAATTTGTAAATATATGTTAACATTGTGTGTTCGCAGTATACAAATTATGAATTTTTAAAAGGTAAATGGTAAACATTTGGAACCAGGTCCACATAATAATTTGCGCATGAGATGGTAGGTTTTCCAGGTTTAAAAAAATTAGGAATATTTGGGCCCAAGTGTTGGGGACTTATAGAAATTAAGAAAATTGTACTTCCAACGTCGCCATATATTATCTATGAAAATTTTAGTACATGTACTCTCAAATCTTACTTCTTCAATTTTATTCTGATGGGTTCTGGTAAACTATTTTTTTCATGTGGGTTACAATACAAATGTCTAGAGATTTTGTGTGTATCAAGATTTTGTGAAAGTAAAAATTAGGAGTAGAAAAATTAGAGTACACATAGCAGTTTCCTATGGACAGAAATTAATTAAGAAAACTTCCAACAGGTAACAGAATGCATTGGTGTTCCCTTCCACCCAATAATGAGGCCCTTCCCACTACTATCAAGCGTGCATGAATTTCCATCTCCAAACTGCTTTCCCACCAAATTAGCCTGATACACAGATGACTCACTGAGTTGCATTTCCGCCATTCCAAACCTTGCAAAGTAAGCTCTCCACACCTCAATCTTCACGTTTCTAGTGAACCTCTCATCTCCCTCCGCCGCCACCATGTTTCTGATCCCTTCCCCAAAATGGAGCCCTTCAATGGTCCTTCTGCACGGGTCCTCGCGATCCAGGCAATCCTCCAAGCAATCGAAGTAGGCGCCGAAGAAGAAAAGCGCCTCCACGAATCGGTTAATGAACGACGGCGAGTTATGGTTCGCTTCCACTTCCGCCACCACCATCACCGTCGGCCTCAACCTTTTGATTCCTCTCATTAGACCGTCGAGGCAATCGGGCCGTGCGATCATTGTTCTCAGCACGATGTTCGCCAGCACCGCCACGACTTCATCCTCTTCTACCTGGATCAAATCTTCGCTGAAATCTTTCAGATCTGATAAGAAAACTGTATCGAAACGAAACGGCAGATTCAAGGAGTCTGCGAAGCTCTGCAATCGCTTGCCGCACTCTTCCATCTTCTCCCTCTCCGCCGCTCCGATTGCGGTTAACCTAATTCGCTCGATCGGAGAACTGCCGTGCTGTTCTGCTAGAGCTTGCATCAAAATCGTCCACTGAATTCCGCTCCGGATATTGATATCAACCAAGTGGATCTTCCTTGCGTTCTTCACACGCTCGATGATGGCCTGGATTCCGGCGAATTGGATCAGTTGACCGAAGGGAAGCCCTTGGTGGCTAGCTAAGATTGCGGGATTGCAACTCAACGCCATACTCTCTCGACACCTGGCTAACCGTTCCTCGTTCACCCCTCTAAACCTTCCCGTTTCCCTCTCTATCCTCTCCGTTAGGGCTTCGGCGAATTGGAACGCGAGTCTCTGCACCGGAGTGCCGGAATCGGACGCAGTCCACAGGCAGCGAGAGATAAAGCCGGTAGCGAGATGGAATTGCCGGCGGCTCACTTCCTCTCCGGCGGCCAGAAGAAGGTGAACGAGCTCCACGTCTCTGATGTCGTCAACGGAAATTCCGGAGAGAGCGGAGGCGTAAGGATGGAAGAACGCGGAAAATCCGTCCGCCTTTTGGGTGAAGAATTGGATGTACCTTTCTCCGGCGAGCCTCAAAATTTCAGCCACCGACAGTTTACCGCCGGCGACATCCAGACGATCGGTTTCGCTGGTTAGACGACTGCTCCGATCCTCGAAAAACCTACCATAACATTTCAAGATCTCGAAAGACGCAGAAGAAAATGGAGTCGTCTGGTGAGGTAGTTTGGGCTCAGAAACTTCAGGATTATTTGGGGAAGCTAAAGGCATTTGATTTTGATCTTCAATAAGATGTTCGATCTTTTTAGCTCCAGCAAAGAGGGAGTCAAAATCATCATCACATTCTTCCATTTCAAACCAATCATTATTATCATCTTTGCTGCTGTTTAGTTCATCATTCACACTTCCTTTACGATGAAGATGACGATCGTGATTGAAAGGAGCGGAGGGGAAGGAGACACTAGTCATCGTTCTCTGCAACTACAACGATCGACTAACAACACATTGTATGTATAATGACGAGAATTATGAAGTTTTCTTAATGATGTTATTAGCCACATAAAGCCAAACAAGCTATGGTTTCTAGTCCATGGAAGGACATCTATTTTTGGGAAAACTTAAGCTAGCAGCCTATGCATGCAAATACATTTTGAAATTAATTAATGAAATTAACATATATGGACAATAAGAAAGCACGCAAATATAAAATGACAAAGTAATGATAATCAGTTGAGCAGATAGTTTTTTTTTTTCATTTAATTATTAAAATTACACTTTTCATCCCTAAGTTATAGGATAATGGTAAGATTTGTTCTACTTAGGAATGATTTTCCGAGTGGGTCACCCAGAACATGCTTAACCTTAGCTATCTGGTTGCACGCACTTGCCGCAACCTTCCAAGCTCAATTGCATAGCATATCTAACTCGGTCCTTAGCCTACGCGTCCATCATCCTTGGGATTGGACTTGGCCCGACCTACAACCACATCCCATTCAGGACGGGTCGAAACCATGATATCGGCTCTGATATCAATTGATGGAGTCAAGCATGCTTAACCATAGAGTTCTTTGACTATTTGGTTGTCATATCTTACTTAAAACTAATTGTTGTCTTTAGTCATGACATCAAAGTATAATATTCAGGAGTTCTACAACGTGTACTCTCTAATCTTACTCACTAAATTTTACTCCCTGATGTGGCGGATTCTGATAAGTTATTTTTTTCATGTGAGTCCCAATACAAGTGTGTACATCAATATTTTGTGTATTTTTTTTTTCATGTGAGTCCAAATACAAGTGTCTACATCAATATTTTGTATGTGAGAGTATAAAATGGGAGTACATGTAGCATTTTTCAATATTCAGTAACCCCCTACTCAGGTGACGAACCACTATATATGCTATTGACACTATTAATTGCAATTGGTAGAATCAATACCAACTTTAAAAGCAAATAAATGCACTAACGTATAATCCAAATGCCTCTTAACCTTCACCATTTCATGAGCAAGCTAAGACCATTAACATGATATTTGTTTTCTCTTTAATTATTAATTAAACAACATGATCTTCCTAGAGCAACATAAATTCCATCAATGTTAAGGATGAGAATGACATATTTGTTACAAAATAATGAAACTTCTTTTAATTAAAGGAGTTTTCCACCCACCATTTTACATATGTTGTAATCTTTGTTTTGAGAATTCTATTTTTGTCCTAGATTTATAGCTGTCAGTCTATTTTTAATCTTTTTATTTTCATAACATTCTTGTTAGGTCATAGTATTATTGTGGCATGACCGTACCATTTTTTTATTGTCCATAAATAAAATCATTTAAATAGTGTTAAATACAAGGACATTTTGATCTATTTAGTTTTAAGTTTTAAATCCTTTACCCTTTTTTGGTCCTAGATTTATATGTGTGTTATTCCACTTTAAGTCTTTTTTTTTCTTTTTTTTTTTTTTCAAAACATCAATGTGCACTCAGTACACAAATAATGTACATTCCCTGAATACAAAATACATTTTTAATATACTAAAAATATATTATTTTTGTACTAAATGTACATTATTTTACAGTATACAATATGGTCCACACATCAATGATTGTTCAACTTAGAGGCGGGTTTGATAATTTAAAAAAAAAAAAAAACCTTTTTTTAGTACTACTGCTTCTATTATAATGTAGTATCTGTTCATACATACTTTCTCAACCTATTTGCTCAACAATGATCCTATCATTACCTTGTCATTTTATAGTTGTGTGCTTTCTTCTTGTCCATATATGTTAATTTCATTAATTAATTTTTAAATCTATCTGAATGGCTTAAGTTTCCCATAACATTACACTATAAAATGCACATATACTAGCTAGGGAAATTATATTTATGATTATAATAGATGTCCTTCTAGGGACTAGAAACCATTGCTTGTTTGGTTTTATTTGTAATGTGGCTAAAATTAAACTTTATATATAGTTCTCCTCGTTATACGTACAATAATGTGTTGATTAGTTGTAGTTGTAGAGAACGATGGCTATTGTCTCCTTCCCCATTGCTCCTTTCAATCACGATCATCATATTCATCGTAAGTTGACAAAGAGTGCAATGTGATCATATTTTAACTTATTCAATATAATAGTTTATCATTGATTTAGGAGTAAAAGACATTTTTGGTCCTAGACTTATAGTGGCTTGGACAATTTTAGTTCTTTATAAAAAATTTTGCCATTTTATGAACAGAGTTATTGTGGCGAGGACATTTTTGGTCCTCCGTCTATATTTCTGTTAGATAACTGTATGAGAGAGGGGCAATTACGTCAATTTAGGCTATCTCTTTATTGTGAGATGGACGATTTTGGTCCCACAACCATGCTTTTACTCTGACCCTCATTTATTTGCAGTTTTGCACTACGAAATGTTCTGCCCACAACCATGCCTTTACTGCAACTTGGACTCTCCGACTCCTTCGAATTATGACCGAGAAGAAAACAAAACACACATAGATATAATAGATAGAAGGAGATAGCCTAAATTGACGTAATTACCCCTCGATCAGACGGTTATCTAACAAAAATATAGACGGAGGACAAAAAATGTCCAAGCCACTATAAGTCTAGGACCAAAAATGTCTTTTACTCTTGATTTAGTCATCGCATGAAAATATATAGAGTAGATCGATCCCAAGTATATAAATTGTACAGTAATATTTTTTTAGGGATAAAGTTAAATACACCTTCTAATTATATACCAAAGTGCAATTAAACCCTCAAACTAATAAAAAAAAAATTAATTATGGGATTCTAATTCCACGAAATGAGGGAGTTTCAATTGTCCAATCAAACAGAGGAACTTGCTTGCCCTCGGAATTATGTGAGAATGGAATTGTAATTCCCTCAACCAAACCCCCGGTTAGGTGTTGATATGATAGTTTTTTAAGGAAAAATTACACTTTTCATCCCTAAATTATAAAGTAATTGTGAGATTCGTCTTTACTTGTTGGTTGAGTTCACTTCTCGTCCTTGAGTTATAACGGAAGTTGCTAATTTCAATTCATTCTTCAAAATTTGCAACGCCAGTTACAGCTTAGTTAGGACGAGAACTTATGGACGAAAGGTGAGCACGACTAACCAGTGAGACGAATCATACAATTACCCTATAACTTAGGGATGAAAAGTACAATTTTAATAATTTTTTTTTAAAAAAAAACTATTTGTTTTTGAAAGGAATAAAAGTTTCATTAAAACAAATGTTGAATACAATAAAGAACTGCAACCAAGTAAGAGAACCAGTTTGAAAACAAGTTGCTCGAGCTTATGCATGAGCTAAAAAAAAAAAAAAAAAAAAAACTATTTGCGTGTTCAGCCATGATTGTCATTACTTTGTCATTTTATATTTGCGTGCTTTCTTCTTGTCCATATATGTTAATTTCATTAATTAATTTCAAAAATGTATTTGCATGCATAGACTGCTGGCTTAAGTTTTCCCAAAACATTACTATAAAAATACATACCAGGGAAATTAATGATTATAATAGATGTCCTAAGGACTAGATCCAGAAACCATTATATTGCTTGTTCGGTTTTATGTGGCTAATAACATCATTACGAAAAACTTCATAAATCTTGTCGTTCGTTATACATACAATAATAATGTGTTGATTAGTTGTAGTTGTAGAGAACGATGACTACTGTCTCCTTCCCCTCCGCTCCTTTCAATCACGATCGTCATCTTCATCGTAAAGGAAGTGTGAATGATGAACTGAGCAGCAGCAAAGATGATAATAATGATTGGTTTGAAATGGAAGAATGTGATGATGATTTTGACTCCCTCTATGCTGGAGCTAAAAGGATTGAAGATCCTATTGAAGATCAAAATCAAATGCCTTTAGCTTCCCCAAATCCTCAAGTTCCTGAGACTCCATTTTCTTCTGCGTCTTTCGAGATCTTGAAATGTTACGGTAGGTTTTTCAAGGATCGGAGCAGTCGTCTAACCAGCAAAACCGATCGTCTCGAAGTCGCCGGCGGTAAACTGTCGGTGGCTGAAATTTTGAGGCTCGCCGGAGAAAGGTGCATCCAATTCTTCACCCAAAAGGCCGACGGATTTTCCGCGTTCTTCCATCCTTACGCCTCCGCTCTCTCCGGAATTTCCGTTGACGACATCAGAGACGTGGAGCTCGTTCACCTTCTTCTGGCCGCCGGAGAGGAAGTGAGCCGCCGGCAATTCCATCTCGCTACCGGCTTTATCTCTCGCTGCCGGTGGACTGCGTCCGATTCCGGCACTCCGGTGCAGAGACTCGCGTTCCAATTCGCCGAAGCCCTAACGGAGAGGATAGAGAGGGAAACGGGAAGGTTTAGAGGGATGAGCGAAGAACGGTTAGCCAGGCGTCGAGAGAGTATGGCGTTGACTTGCACTCCCGCAACCTTAGCTAGCCACCAAGGACTTCCGTTCAGTCAAGTGATCCAATTCGCCGGAATCCAGGCCATCATCGAGCGCGTGAAGAACGCAAGGAAGATCCACTTGGTTGATATCAATATCCGGAGCGGAATTCAGTGGACGATTCTGATGCAAGCTCTAGCAGAACAGCACGGCAGTTCTCCGATCGAGCGAATTAGGTTAACCGCAATCGGATCGGCGGAGAGGGAGAAGATGGAAGAGTGCGGCAAGAGATTACAGAGCTTCGCAGACTCCTTGAATCTGCCGTTTCGATTCGATACAGTTTTCTTATCAGATCTGAAAGATTTCAGGGAAGATTTAATCCAGGTAGAAGATGAGGAAGTCGTGGCGGTGCTGGCGAACATCGTGCTGAGAACAATGATCGCACGGCCCGATTGCCTCGACGGTCTAATGAGAGGAATCCGACGGCTTAGGCCGGCGGTGATGGTGATGGCGGAAGTGGAAGCCAACCATAACTCCCCGTCGTTCATTAACCGATTCGTGGAGGCGCTTTTCTTCTACGGCGCCTACTTTGATTGCTTGGAAGATTGCCTGGATCGCGACGACCCCTGCAGAAGGACCCTTGAAGGGCTCCATTTTGGGGAAGGTATTAGAAACCTGGTGGCGGCGGAGGGAGAGGAGAGGTTCACTAGAAGCGTGAAGATTGAGGTGTGGAGAGCGTACTTTGCAAGGTTTGGAATGGCGGAAATGCAACTCAGTGAGTCATCTGTGTATCAGGCTAATTTGGTGGGGAAGCAGTTTGGAAATGGAAATTCATGCACGCTTGATAGTAGTGGGAAGGGCCTCATTATTGGGTGGAAGGGAACACCAATTCATTCTGTTACCTGTTGGAAGTTTTCTTAATTTCTGTCATGGCTTCTGATACACCAAATTATTCTCTGGAAGGTGTATCCAAATGTTCACAATTTACCTTTTAAATATTTAAAATTTGAATTTTAGGAACACACAATATTAACATATATCATATATGTAATTGATTACTTTATTACAATATTAACATGTATCTATTTTATATTTTTCGTGAAATATTCATGATTCTTTAGTATCTATTCTATACTTTTCCAAATAAACAATTTCAACCCAAGAATATCAATGCAATTGCAAACGAAACAATTGATCTTATCATCATTGGAGATCTTGATGATGAATTGTTTGGAATACTAGTTGATGAGTCAAGAGATATAAAAGCTTATATGATTATATTTATCTATTATGTAAATGCATAGTGACATATTATTGAAAATCTCTTTGAAGTTACTCATTCATTATAGATTTTACCTTTGTCAACATAACTATTAAAGGCTAGTTTTCAAACAATATATGGATTAACTATTTAAGAGTACTAGGCTAGGCCAAGGTGATGGAGCAAGTAATAATATGTGATGTGAATTTAATGGTCTAATTAGAATTTTGATTCCATTAGAATTTTTTTATGTAAATTATAAATGCACTTTTGGATGTTCAAAGAAAAATGAAGATAAATGCATCATATTTTTCCACTTTATCTCAATTGTCTAATATATATCTATCTTTTGCACCTTGTCATGTATATATAAGTATATATAAAGATAAATTGAAGGACAAACAAGTCAGCCAGCTAATTGAATCAATTTCTTTGCAAATATATAATTGATACATGAACTGTGATGTAGCAAGATAGGAGTAAGTGTATAATGGCATTCTCTCAAGAGCTAAGCAACAACTAGCAACTAGATACGTACTAACATTAAGAAATTATTAAGAAGTTAAGCAATAACAAATAAGATAGAACAAACACAT
This sequence comes from Ipomoea nil, assembly GCF_001879475.1. Lineage (NCBI taxonomy): Eukaryota > Viridiplantae > Streptophyta > Magnoliopsida > Solanales > Convolvulaceae > Ipomoea > Ipomoea nil. The sequence continues at coordinate 28,707 of NW_017617502.1, forward strand.
ATTAACAAGAGATATGATAGATATATTACAACTGGAACAAACCGACCCGGGGAGGTAGAGCAAAACCCGGGGCCTCTGAGGTTGAGCCCCGTGTCCGGCCCAAGGCCTCGGCTCATGAGGCCTCGACTGGGATAGGTACCAACCCCAAAGGGGTCGGCCATAAGCGGGCTCGGCTAGAAATAGGGCCAACCAGGGAACCGGTCAAACGCAAGACCCGTGCGCGGTCAACGCGGATCTAACCGACCCGCTATTCTAGGGGGTGGTTAAGGCGTATAGCTTGTATAAAAGCCTCTCATCTTGTCTCGTTAAGACACGTTCACTATATTCTATTCACTATTGTCCTAATCAAGCATTGTAATAGCTTATTAGCGATATCTAATACAATATTCGGTCCCCGCGACCTTGCAACAACATCATTTGCCTATTTATCTCATGCCTCTGTTCCTTTGAAATTTTGGGATTTTGCCTTTGAGACTGCTGTCTATTTAATTAACAGAATGCCATCTTCTGTATTAAATAACTCCAGTCCTCATCTTCTGTTACATAAATCTCCTCCTTCCTATCTTTATCTTCGTGTCTTTGGGTGTTTATGCTACCCTCATCTTCGGCCATATAATCGTCATAAGATGTCATACAGGTCTTCTCCATGTGTCTTCCTAGGTTATCCTGAGTCTTTTAGGGGGTACAGATGCATGGACTTACATACTAATAAGATTTACACATGCAGGCATGTCAGATTTGATGAAGAAGTTTTCCCCTTTGCTACTAAAATTTCTTTACAGGATCTATCTACTCCGTTTTCTGGACCTTGGGCGGAATCTGTTCTCAGTCACAGCACACCTATTCCTGCCGTGTCCAATGATGAGCTGCCAGAACCGCCGCTACCTGCTTCATTCGAACCAGCCGTGGATCCCGGACAGGCTGCCTCGTCGGGTGATCCTGTGGAGCCTGTTGCTCGCCGGCGAGGCCGTCCACGTGGGCGGTCCATCAGGCCCAATGTTCGTACTCACTCTATGGCCACTCGCAGCAACGCAGATGCTTCTCTTTTTGCTCTAGCAGCTCAAGTGCATCCCACGGAACCCACATGTTACTCTCAAGCTGTTAAATATCCTGAGTGGCGTGAAGCCATGGACCAAGAATTCAATGCTCTCCTGCATAACCACACATGGTCTCTAGTTCCACCCACTGTAGGTATGAATATTATTGGCTGTAAATGGGTGTTTCGTACGAAGAGAAAGGCTGATGGTGCTATTGAAAGGCATAAAGCCAGGCTGGTTGCGAAAGGTTTTAATCAGGTTCCAGGTCAGGACTTCTTCGACACTTTTAGTCCAGTGGTAAAGCCTACGATTGTAAGACTCCTTCTATCTCTAGCTTTATCATCTGGGTGGTCTATCAAACAGCTAGATGTTCATAATGCTTTTCTGAATGGTAATCTGGCTGAAACAGTTTATATGAAGCAACCCCCTGGTTATATTGATGCTAACTTCCCGAATCATGTTTGTTTGTTAAAAAGATCTCTGTATGGGTTAAAACAAGCTCCCAGAGCTTGGTTTAATCGACTACATACGTTCTTACTATCGGTTGGCTTTCAAGCATCCAAGACAGATGTCTCTCTGTTCTATTACTCTAAAGACTCTGCTTTGGTTTATCTATTGGTGTACGTGGATGACGTTCTTGTAATGGGAAGTGATCAGGGTATTATGTCTCAGCTCTTGTCCAAACTGTCTGCTACATTCAAAATCAGAGATCTTGGTGAACCAAATTTTTTTCTGGGTATTGAAACAGTTAAGAGTGACAATGGGATTATTTTATCTCAACAACGGTATATGAATGATATTTTAAAACGGGCTGGAATGTCTGAATGCAAACCCCTTTCTACACCTATCTCTGTCTCGAAAACTGTCCCCTTCAATTCAGATCTATATGATGATCCCACACAGTACAGGAGTTTAGCTGGAGCACTGCAATATCTCACTGTCACACGACCTGACCTATCCTTTGCAGTTAATCAGTTATGCCAGCATATGCATGCTCCCACCATATCACACTGGGAGCAGCTCAAACGGGTACTCATGTATGTTAAGGGAACAGTTGATCATGGTTTACGCATACGACGGTGCTCATCTAGAGACATTCATGCTTTCTCTGATTCTAATTGGGCTGGTTGTCCTGACGATCGAAAATCCAGGATTGGTTTTGCTGTTTTCTTGGGGAGTAATCTTATATCATGGGTTTGTAAGAAACAGAGAACTGTTGCCAGGTCATCCAATGAGGCTGAATACAAAGCTCTTGCAGATGTTTGTGCTGAGGTTCTATGGATTATGTCATTATTGCGTGAGATACAGATTCCGGGTATTTCCATTCCAAAATTATGGTGTGATAATCTAGGAGCTACATATATGAGTGTCAATCCAATCTTTCATGCCCGCGCATGTGGAGATTGATTATCATTTTGTTCGTGATCGAGTAGCTTCGGGCGATATCCAAGTCAACTTCATCTCCACAAAGGATCAACTTGCTGATATCTTCACCAAAGCTCTGCCTGGACCTAGATTTTCTTCCTTAAGGGACAAGCTACAGGTTACTAGTATACACTGTGCTTGAGGGGGAGTATTAGGACTCTATGTATATGAGTCTGTTTAGAACTTCTTATCCTTGTCACACTGTGACTCTCTACTTTTCATTGTCACACTGTGACTCTCTATTCTATATATTCACATCATCTGATCTCATTGTAATCAAGTTCAGAAAATATAATACAATCAGTTCTCATCGTTTGATTAATTAGCTTTTTGTAACTCTTAAAATGCTAAAATTTAAACAACTGCTCAAAACAACTTTTTCAATTAGCTTTTCAAGAAAAGAAATTATAGCAAACGGTTATCAGCTAACATTCTTTAATTAACCCAATCAGCTAACAGCCATTTACCAAACAGGGCCAACATCTTAGATTTGATTCCTTGGACTAATTTAAGAATATTTGTAAATTTCATTGTAAATCTTCTTCTTCATTTTTTTTTTTTTGAACAAAGAAAGGGACAAAACCCGGGGTTAGACTAGTTAACATTCTGAGGGTTGCCCCACGAATAACTCGGGAGCCAACTATATCCTCCCAAAGCAAGTCCTCGACATACACAGGTTGGCACTCAAGAATCCTAGTCCCAATATCATGGTCCAAAGCGGCCGAAGCAAGGCGATCGGCTACTCTATTGTAAATCTTCTTTAATGCCTGCTATATACTTTCTCCAAAAAAATAGAGATGAATTCTGGTGCGGAGAATGTCCTAATTATAGATTATAGTTATAGATGAAATGTTAAATTAGTATTTTTTTTTTTTGAAAACCAATAATAGCACAGCATTAAATCAAATGTTCGATACAACTCGAAATAGAAGAAGTCCAAACAATGGGACCAGTTTGAGAACGAGCCGCCCTAGCTAAAGCATATGCAACTTTATTCACTGATCTAGAGATAAACTGAATAGACACATTAATAAAGTGTCGTTGAAGAAATCAGCACTCCGCGAGAACACATCCTGCATACGTATGATCTGGTAGAGAAGCCTTAAGCAAATTACAAATATTCTGACAATCCGAATAAACCGTAGCTTGCATGATACCCTTCTCTTTAACCCATGACAATGCCTCCTTCACTGCAAATGCTTCAGCTAAATGAACTAGTATTTAGTACATATATTATTGTGTGTATATCATATTAATATGTTTAACATATTTTATATGTAATAATCAAGTATATATTTTACTGTCAGTGTTTGAATTCTGTGTCTGTGTAAGTAATCAAATATTAATATCATTGTCGATGATGGAATGCCAGGATTGGATAGTACTTCAAACAAAGGTAAGTCTAAAGAATTTACCTCTTATGAGTGGATTTTTTTTTACAAAAGTTGGAGTTGGTGAAGATGGCCGGTATTCAAAGGGTAAAATGCAATGGTTGTTTAAAACTATTTAAATCTAGGGGAAAACAATATGGAACTTCTACATTAAGGAGACACAGACATATGTAAAATGTTAAAGTATCATGATCTTAGGCAAATGTTTGTTAATAATGAAGGCAAACTTGCATCTAGAAAAGTATATCAAAATGTTCATATCTACTAACCCATTGAGTCACCGTGATTTACATCCTCCCACATGCTTTGTCGGGTTGGAGTGTGGGGAGCCCTTAGGGTTGGTGGGGATTCAGCCATTTTGGGATAAGTATATCAAAATGTTGCAAGGGAGTTGTTAGCTTCTACAGTCATCAAACATGGTTTACCATTTTCATTTGTTGAATATGATGGTATTAGTGTCTTGTATCTCTAGAAACACACTTGTGTCTACATTACCAAACTCTACTTTCAAGAAAAAGATATGTTCAAACAAGTGTTGGCAAATATCAAAAATAGAATTTGTTTAACTTCTGATGTATAGACTGCATGCACTAGTGAGGGATATATTTGCTTAACCTAGCACTTTGTTAATGGGAATTGGAAATTGAATAATAAGATACTTTGTTTTGCTAAAGATGCCCCCACCACACACAAGAGTTGAATTAGCTGCAAAAATATATAAATTTTTGAAAGGATGGGAAATTGAAAGAAATGTGTACCTTTTGACATTTGATAATGCATCTTGTAATGATACTATGCAAAACATTTTAAAGGAACAATTAGCTTTGAATGATAGTTTGTTGTGTGATGGAGAGTATTTTTTCATTCGTTGTTCAGCCCATATATTAAATCTCATTGTTCTAGAGGGGTTGAAAGTGGTTAATTCAGTTTCGCATAAAATTAGAGAGTCCGTCAAATACGTGAAAGGTTTTGAGGGTAGGATGAAGAAGTTTGAAGAATGTATAAGTGCAGTTGATAGCATTGATACTAGTATCTTTTTTGAGATTGGATGTGGTTACTAGGTGGAACTCCACATATTTAATGTTGGATAGTGCTATTAAGTACAAACAAAAGGTGGACTTCCAACATTGTTAATAGCATTATCCAACATTAAATATGTGGAGTTCTACTTACTAACCACATTCAATCTCAAACCAATACTAGTATCAATGTTACCAACTGCGCTTATACATTCTTCAAACTTCTTCATCCTACCCAAAGAATCTTTCACATATTTGACGGACCCTCTAATTTTATGCAAAGCTAGATTAGCCACTTTCAACCCCTCTTGAAGAATGAGGTTTAATATATGGACCGAACAACAAATGTAGATAAACTCTCCATCACACACAAACTATCATTCAAAGCTAATTGTTCCTTTAAAATGTCTTGCATAATATCATTACAAGATGCATTATCTAATATCAAAGAGAACACATTTTTTCAATTCTCCATTCTTTAAAAAATTCATATATTTTTGCAGCTAATTCAACTCTTGTGTGTGGTGGGGGCATCTTAACAAAGCAAAGTATCTTATTATTAAACTTCTAACTCCATCAACAAAGTGCTAACCAAATATATCTCTCACTAGTGCATGCAATCCATACATCAAAAGTTAAAAAAATTATATTTTTGATATTTGTGAACCTGTTTGAACATATCTTTCTTTTTTTTTTTTTTTTGAATTAACATATCTTTTTCTTAAAAGTAGAGTTTGGTAATGCCAGACACAAGTGTGTATCTAGAGATACAAGGCACATCAAGATTCAAATACTTTCTACCATTTTCTAATAACATCATATTCAATAAATGAAACACCTTTGCGACATTTGGATCTACTTTCCTAGATGCAAGTTTGTCTTCATTATTAACAAACATTTGCCTAAGATCATGATACTTTTTATACTAAAAAAAATCATGATACTTTTAACATTCTACATGCCTTTGTGTCTCCTTAATGTAAAAGTTCTATATAGTTTTCCTCCAAATTTAAATTCTTTAAACAACCATTGCATTTTACTCTTTGAATACCGGCCATCTTCACCAACTCCAACCTTTGTAAAAAAAAAATTCACACATAAGTTCTTTAGGACGTACCTTTGTTTAAAGTATTATCCAATCCTAGCATTCCATCATCGGCAATGGTATTAGTAGTTTGGTTTACAATAGTTTGGTTCAAAAACACAGAATTCATCACGAGCATACACTGACAGTAGAATATATACTTGATTATTACATATAAAATATGTCAACATATTAATCTGATATACACACAATAATATATGTACTAAATACTACTTCAACATCTCTATACACTGTAATATGTAAATTATGTAAAGCATATATACACTAACCAAATAAAAAATCAACAATTAAATAAAATTAATTAAATTAAAGGGTAAGAAAATAAATTATCTGGTTGTTGTTGAATGTTGTTGAATGTTGATGTTGGACGCCTGGACTGTTGTCGGCTAGTCGGAGACTTGGAGTGGTATCTGCTGTCCGCCTGAATTATTGACCTGTTGTCTACTGTGACAGGGGACGAGAAAAATAGTGAACCGAAGGTGGTTGGCAAGTAGGTGGCCGCAACAGAGGGAGAGTTTGAGAATGAAGAAACAACAGAATAGGGAAATTAGGGCTGGGCAATGCGCTTCTAATAACAATAATAATCAGTATTCATTTTAAATTCAACAACAACAAAAAAAAATAAAATAAAAGGGGGGGGGGGGGGGGGGGGGGAGTGTGAGACTAACCCCGCCCCGCCCTTTTGGCAAGGCATGACAAACTAGTCCGACGGACTAAGCCCGTTTTGATGTCTATAATCCATCGAGGGTAACAAATCTTAGAACCTAATCATCAATTGGAAGAAGTTGTTCAAGGCAGGCAATTAGCATAAAAACAATATTGTAGAAATTGACCTAAGCGGCCGCCAAGCAATTATTATTGCGTGGATCGTAGTCCACACACTTATGTACTCCGTATAGCACCACCAAAATGATACGAAGTATATTGCCAAAACCATCTGTATGTTTAAGAAGATAAGTATAAAGAAAACAATTTAGCTTAAAACTAAAAATATGTCCAAATTTGCACAAAATTAGAGTCCTCAGAATTTGTCTTCAAATGATGAAAAATTGGGCATTAGATATATGCTGAAATCAAATATAAACTATTTTTAGAAGTTAAAACCTTGTTTTAGAAAAACCATCACACAAGGATAAGAGTTTCCCAAACAATACTCAGTTACTCACACTGCACTGTAGTTGATGATTTTTTTTCAGAAATAGAAGGTTTGGTGGCATTCTTTGGTTTCACACATCTGAAGTATTGAGGCTCTGTTGGCTCATGGCAGCCATTAAAGATTGCAGTTGCACCTACAATAAATAAGGCTCCTACTTCGGGAGATAATCAAAACAACAAAAAATCTATATTCAATTATCAATCATATTATAGAGGCATTGATAATTTATCAAATTTAGAAAATTACAATGTCTCAAAAATACATGCTTTTCATTGTAAAGTCAAATAAATTAAATATCTATCCTAAGATGAAGCAAGATGTTCAATAAACAGAGTACAACATGACACTGCTAGAAAGAAATCCCAATACTCTTCTAAGACATCTTAGTTTTAAAGACCCGAACTCAGATATTACAGTTCAGACAAAGATCTGAGCAACATCTTTCCCCAAAACCATATAGATGAGTTAGATCATTATAAAAACAGGAATAATGTGCAAACTTAGATGCTAGAGGCCAGAGAAGGTTTGTCGGGTCAACTTGTAATATGAATTACTTGATGAAATTGTTGTTCTTTCCTAATCTTAACTTTCAGATTGCACTTAGAAAAGAAACACAGAACGACTAGTACTAAGCATTAAAAAATGAAATAAGCCTGATCACACAAGGCCTACTGTAGAAATAATGGAAAATGATTTACTCAGTGCTGCAGGTAGAAAATCTTTATAATTAAGAAATTAACAGAGGCAGAGGCATAGATAACAAAGGATTCAGGTGAATGAAATCAGTATGCTGGTCACGTCATCACTCTGACGTGTGAAATATAGGTAAATCCTTATTTATTACTCATTCAAATAAATGCTAAAATTTACATTCATCTTTTCATTTAGAAGAAATGATTGATATTATTTCTCATCATCATAACTAGGCCTCAGAAATACTGTTACATCAATTGGAGCTGAATATATTCCAGAGTCTTGCCAAAGAGCAGCAGGAATAAACATTTAAATCCTTTGTTCATATGTTAAAAAATTAAATTCTCAAGCAAAATGTCATCTGTATAGTTTTAGAAAGGGAAGAAGCTTAAGTTCACAGCAAGAATGCAGAATAATGCATAACCTCAAACTCAAAACAGATAGTGGATAGTTCGTACCTTCATTCACAGATCATTTCCAATGGATTCAAAGCAGATCTAGTTCATCTGCCATTGTAAAGCTTCAATTGGAGCCAAAAATCAAAAAAACATAAGAAAATTCTGGAATGCTTATGTATATAATCATGGTCGCCTAGGCAACGCCTTGGTCGCCTAGGCAACGCCTTGGTCGCCTAGGCAACGCCTTGGTCGCCTAGGCAACGCCTTGGTCGCCTAGGCAACGCCTTGGTCGCCTAGGCAACGCCTTGGTCGCCTAGGCAACGCCTTGGTCGCCTAGGCAACGCCTTGGTCGCAAAAAAAAAACTACAAAGGAGAGCATCAATGACACGGCATGCCACTCTGCAAGTAGGGGTGCACTCAAGATTACTAACTAAGATCTAGGGTATACATAAAGGCAGTGATAAATATAGAACGAGTATAACTGCACATCGAATGCACAGTCTCACTAAATTCATTCCATTTCCAATTCATAGTGCTATTAATTCAAGATAAATATTTCCAAAATTTTATACACATTTATGATATGAAAACAAGAGTTGAGCATGCAAAGGATTAATTAAAGGACAGAAACTGAAATATATTCGTCAATTATCAAGCAAACTACAACAATTATTCACAAGAAGCAAAATTCAATTCGAAAAGCAGACAATTTGGGATCTGACCTAACCCGATGAACAGCAGCAAATCCGAATTGCAGGGGAAAAAACAACGAAAAGACATATTACGGGTTTGTGCGTGAATCTAACGAACCGCATACGCAACAGCAAGAGCAATAGCTAGGCGTTAGATTCACGCAAAAACCGAAATATGCCTCTTCTCCATACCACTTCCTCTCAATTTCTTCTAGTTGATGAGCTTGATCTTGACTCGCCCAGGGATGAGTCGTCTAAAATAGGGCTGCCAAATATTCGTGGGCCTAACGTGTGAATCCAGCCCAAGTTGACTAGCGCATCTGTAATCTAGTTGATCCATTCAACTGCTCCTGGCCATGGAAATCGGATCCAATGCTTATGGAGCGTTATGCCATGGAATGGTGAACACGGTTCTACCGGTGTTAGTACACCGTTATTTTTTAACTTTTTTTTCTTTCATAAATTATGAATCCATGCCTGCACATTCACTTTGGAATCATGCCTACACATTCACTTTGGAACCATGAGATTATGAATTTTATGTTATCAGATTATGAATTTTCTGTTATGCGATTATGAATTTTCTGTTATGCGATTATGAATTTTCTGAAAATTCATAATCTCATAACAGAAAATTCATAATTTGATCAACGCACGCCGTTAACTCCACATCCACGAATTTTATTTTTTTACCTAAAAACGACGTCATTTGGCCTTGTGTTCATCATTCACGGTGAACACGTTTCCATGCATAATTTGTCAATGCTTATTAGGTGGACCATGATCTATGGGTAAATAATTGTGTGTATCGTAATTCAATAGTTATGCAATGGAATTGGGTAGAGTCCACCTCCTGAGTCAAAATACACAATTAGATGGATTTGAGTCAAAATATATAATTTATATACTGAACTAGTTTATATTTATTGCGCGATTGAGATAATGCCTAATGTTTCATTTTTTATTTTTAAATAAGTACTTTAAAGTATATTAATACAAGATTATATTGAAATTGTGTATGCATAGATAATTGAATGTTAAATTTGCGTATTTAAATAGACAATTTTAAGTTTACAAATGCAAGATAATATAGTCAAGATTGATTATAATTGTCAATAAAATAATTGCATATGTATAGTTGAAACCAAATACGGGACATAAAGGAGAGCAAATAAAAATTAGGGCATAAAATATTAAATATATACTAATATTGAAGAGCTAACTGCTATTTGCCAAACAAGGACATTCCTACTTCAATTTGGTGTGTGATTTGAATAATCTTTTTTGTCAATAAATCTCCCAAGTAGTTAATAAGATTAATTTAATTATATTTTTATTTTTTAAAACAATTATTATTATTATTATTATTAGTAGTAGTAGTAGTGGTAGTAGTAGTAGTAGTATTTTTATTATAATATTAGAATTGTTCATGCATATATAATTGAAGAGCAAATACCAAATTTAGTCTCACGAGTATTAGCAAAATGACGATTTTGGTCCACATATTTAATTCATACCAGTTTTCATCCACGACTATTGCTTTAGTACAAATTTTAATCCACGACTATTATTTTTGATGGACTATATGAACCCGGAGGTCCGGATTATACAACACGAATATATGATCGAATATAATAAGTAAAATGTAACGAAATATGTGATTAAAACGGTAATAGTGGTGTGAATATTATATTAATTGGATGTATGACGCTATTACAGAGGTTCAGGACGTGTAATAACGAGACAAGTGTTGTAAGAGAGTAGAAGATGATTGAATAGGACACCGGGGAGTGCTTTTATACTCCCCGGCAGCTACTGGCCCGGAGTACACAGAAGGAGTCGCGGTCAGCTCGACGGCGAGCCAACCCCATGCTGGGCCGACCCCGTGGTGGTTTGCCACGCGTTGCGGGTAGCCTGTTGATGCCGGGTTCGACCCGCTCCGTATTGCTCCGCTCCAAACTCGCTTCGTGATTATTTCATCAATTTTAGTACCAAAATGTATCACGTCGATCACCCATCTATTTAAGACATCTCGAAATTTAAAAATCTTAAGGGCATTTTCGTCCTTTTCAACTTAAGATCCCAATTTGAGCATAAATAAATGAATTTAAGCCCTAAGATCGATCTCAATTCGCAGTTTTCCTTTTCATCCTAATGAGCAAATTAGGGCTTAAATTCTTATATTCATGCTCAAATGGAGATCCTAATTTGAAAAGCACGAAACTACCCTTAATATTTTCATATTTCGGCATGTCTTAAACGAAGGAATGACCAGTGTGATGAATTTTGGCACTAAAATAATAATTATGGATGAAAATTGGTATTAAAACAATAGTCGTAGATGAAAATTGGTAGGAATTAAACATGTGGACCAAAACTGTCATTTTATTAATATTCGTGGGACCAAAATTAATATTTGCTCAATAATTAAATATTGAATTTGCGTAATAATAATAAATTTATTGGACGTGCATCACACGTGCAATTTACTAGTTTCTTGGAAAAAAAAAAAAAGAAAAAAAAAAAAAACCAAACTCTGATGGATTCACGGAATTCACCGACAGGCCCACGAAATTTTGCCAAAAGAAGGCTCAATTCTGATGAATTCACGGAATTCACCGACAGGCCCACGAATATTCTCCCACTTTAAGGCTCAACCCTAGCACTATTTTAGACGACTCATCCCCAGACCCCAGGTGAGTCAAGAATCAAGATCAAACTCAAACACCGGGTGAAGATGAGAGAGATGAGAGGAAGTGGTATGGAGAAGAGGCATATTTCGGTTTGTGCGTGAATCTAACGCCTAGTTCTTGCTTTTGCTTATGCGGTTCGCTAGATTCACGCACAAACCCGTGATATGCCTTTTCATTGTTTTCGCCGATTTGCTGTTCATCGGGTTAGGTCTGTTCCCAAAGTTGATCGATTACATAGTTAAATTCTGTATGTTATCAACAATTTCTATGGTTTGCTTGATAATTGTCTGGATATATCTAATCGGCTACCAAGTATTTTGAAATATTCTGATTTTAGAAAGTGTTAGGTTTTTCTTATTTTGATTTTGATTTTGATTTTTTTACATATCGAATTGGCTTTTGGTTTTTCATATGCCAATTGAAATAGTTACATACCCTCTAAAGGAAAAACTGTAATTGTTTATTGTACAGAGTAAAAGGAGTTGTGAAAGAAGGTTGAGGTTATGCATTATTCTGCAATATTGGGAACTTCTTCCCTTTCTAGAAATCCTATGTAGATGATATTTTTCATGAGAATTTAATTTCTGAACATATGAGAATGTGAATTAAATGTTGAAGTATGCTATTAATTACCACATTTGCCAATAGTTAAGTATATAGTAGTATAAATAGTGTAAACAAATTTATGCTTAAATTTTGTTCAAATTCTTGAAATGAACTCCTATATGAGGTGATGTTATACATGGCCAAAGAGAGAAAGGGAGAAAAGTTGTGGCATTAATTTAAGTTTATAGAACTATAGAAGTAGTGTTATGAATGTTGAATCTTCAAACAAATACTTTGATTTGGTAATTACAAGGTTATAGATTTGATTTTATTTGAGTCGGTCAATTATGGGTAGCATTGGCTTTCTTAGTTTGAGTTTGTCAACTACGAGTAAATTAGATCAATTTGCCTTCTTGTAATTTTTTTGAGCTAGCTAACTATGAGTAAATCTAGACTGGTTTACCTTCTTGTAATCTTTTTTAGCCAGCCAACTATGAGTAAATCTAAACTGGTTTACTTTCTTGTAATTTTTTTTTGAGCCAGTCAACTATGAGTAAAATTACACTGGTTTATCTCCTTGTAATTTTTTATTGGTTAGTGGTTGTGGGTTTTTAGTATATATATATAAATATTGTAGTTGAGAGGAGATAACTCCTTTTTTTTTTTTTTTTTTTTTACATGGCCTCATATTTGACAATGGAGATGTTTTCAAAGAGTTTGGCAAGTGTTCCTCTCTCACACTCGTGTGAAAAGAGCCTATACAGTACATATGTACTATTTAGCTTTTTATTTTTATTTTTTCCATTTATAATTATACAACATGAAACTGATTATGGTTGTCAGAGTAATAATCAATCACATGATCACTTGATAAGCAATTCCGTTTTCACTTAAGAAAAGAGATAAACCACATTACTAAAAATGTGCTAACATATCACTAATATCAAGAAGAATAATATCAAAAGAAGATAATTCAACTGTGTTGTTAAAACTTTGGACCACGGAGAGCATTAGACTCCAACTGCACATTATAACTCTATATGCATGTTCAAGCCCACCCAATCTGCAAAAACATGATTACTGCTCACGCTCAAATGTGCATCAAAGTATGATCAACATTCTCTAGCAAAATTGCAAAGAACCAATGTATGGAAAATGGTCTAGTCATCATGAAAGTAGGTTTAGCATAATCTTGGGCAATCTACTTTCTTCATACAAAGGAGATCTGCAATGGGGAGAGAAAAACACAAGCTTGTCACATGAAAGTTTTAACCTTTAGGGGACACCCTGAGATTCCAGATAGCAACGTTTTGTTGACATCTTCTTCACTCATTAGGACTTCTTTTACTCTTAGGGATCGGATACTCATAATAAGCTCTGCATCTCTAAGGTTGAAGATATCTCAGAATCTTTTATCACGACTTTTTCCCTAGGTCTTCATAATAGCAACAACTTTGGCCTTTGATCCACTAGGTAAAGGTTAGGGAAAGTTGAAACCATAGCATTTTCATGCCGGGTAACCATTTGTCTTTGTAGATATATTGATGGCTTTGCTGTCACCCACTCTCCAACGGCTTTGTCTCTTGATAATCGTATGCTTCTCAAACAGATTAAACCAGATGAATGAGGAATTGTTACTATTATTGGCTTCAAGAAATTGTTGTTTGGGTAGTATTTTGCCTTGAGTATTTTGGCAACTAGAAAGGATTATGGGAACTATAAAGGCTCTGTTTGGCAACGCTAAGCTAGGAGCTTATAGCTTATTTTAAGCTACTAATAAGCTATAAGCTCTGTTTGGTAATGTTCCCAAAATAAGCTCCTAGCTTAAAATAAGAGCTTATTTTGGAACGCTACTTTAGGTAGCATTTCAAAATAAGCTCCTAGCTTCCTAACTTTTTTTCCATATTTACCCTTATTATTTTAAGGTAATGACATATTTTAACCTTATGAATTAAAACCTTTTATCTTCCCATGTCCCAACTTTCACGTCAATCCCTTCCATAGTCTTGTTTCCTGCTAAACAATTATGTTGAAACTTTAGCTTATTATTATTATTATTATTATTATTATTATTATTATTATTAATGTTATTTTAAAATTAGCAATATGGCTTCAATCTCAAATTGAACAAGAGCCGCCAACAAAAATTTAAGTCACACTTCTAATATCTCAAATTCAAGTAGTAATATCTCCATCAACGAAAATTTAAGTCACACCTCTATGGAGATGAAGGAGATTCGCAAAAATATTGCTACTTCATTATGGGATGCTAGATCATGATCATGCTAATAGTTTTATTTTAAAAAGTGTTTACTTTTTTTTTGGAAGACGAAATGTTAAACTTTAATATGTAAACAAACTAATTTAAATTTTATGAAGATATCCTTTTTAGTCTTTTTACATTTATCAGCTTATCAAAAAGCTAATTTTACCAAACACTTTAAATCATAACAGCTAGCTTAACAGCTCTTCAATTTTCAGCTCCAAGCTTATAGCTTTTCAGCTTTCAGCTCCTTTTCAGCTATCAGCTCCTAGCTTATAGCTTTTCAGCTAGTTTTGCCAAACAGAGCCAAAATCTCATACCTCCCTAATCCTTAGGACTACACATGGAATGCCATTTCTTCCACTTGATTCCTCTACGAACTTCACCATCACCTCCCTACCAAAATGCATTCATCACCACTTTGCCAGCTTTTGTGAGGAACTTGTGATTCTAGCTCTTTACTATGCTCAAAACTATATTATTAACAAAACCCAAGTTCTCTTTTTATTTCATCCCACCAGCGAAGGCAACCCCAAGTAATTACTTACATTCCCTTCTCTAGTAACACATTATCCACAATAACCCTAATTTATTGGCTAACATTTTTTGCTAAAGGTGATAGAAAACTTTTCCAAGTTTATAAGATACTAGAAACACTTGAATACTCATTCAAAATCGCCTTTTAACACCTGACTTTCAATTGGGTTAGCGTTAAAGAATATGAAATTTTCGTCACCAAACAACAGATTCGAGACTCTTGGAGCTCCCCCTTGCCACATCTAAACCATGAATCAATCCTTTAGCTTCATAGATAATGCTTGATCATGGCAGTTAATCCCTCTGCCACCAAGATGAATAAATATGGTGAGAAAGAATCTCCATGCCTCAAGCCTCAAGCCTCTTTAGGGAAGTATAGCTGGATAGGCCCTATTTCCTATCCTTTATCTTGAATGCAATATTGAACAGATGACACACAAACCATGATTAAGCTTACCCCCTTTCTCTACAAACCCCAACTTTAAAAGGATAACCTTTAGAATGAATTTTTCAATCGTTATGCCTTGGACCCGTGTCTAGCATGCTTGCTGGACACGGGTAACAGTGCCGTTAGGCACTGTTATCTCCTTTTTTTTTTTTTTTAATTTCAGATCACTTTGTTATAGAAGTATATGTTCATAATTTTATTACTATATGTTAATAACTATACATTCATAACTCCATAACTGTACGTTCATAACTCTATAACTGTACATTCATAACTCTATAACTGTACATTCATAACTTCATAACTGTACATTCATAACTCCATAATTGTACATTCATAATTTTCGAAGCTCTATGTTCACAATTTTAGAGCTCTATGTTCATAATTTTATCACTATATGTTCATAATTGTAAGTTCATAATGTTAGAGCTCTTTGTTCATAATTCGATCAATAACTGTACATTCATAATTCCATAACTGTAGATTCATAATCTCATAACTGTAGATTCATAACTCCATAACTGTAGATTCATAACTCTATAACTGTACATTCATAATCTTCGAAGCTCTATATTCACAATTTTAAAGCTCCATGGTCATAATTTTATCACTATATATGTTCATAATTGTAAGTTCATAATGTTAGAGCTCTGTGTTCATAATTTCATAATTGCATAACTGTACATTCATAACGGCATAACTGTACATTCATAATCAAAAAAAAAAATAACGCCGTTAACGGCAAAACACGCGCGAATTTTTTTTTTTTTTAACTAAATGACGCGTTTTTTTTTTAAAAACGACGTCGTTTTGGGCCCGTGTCCACAATTCAATATGGACACGGGTCCCTAGCATAATTTGCCTGAATTTTTCAACTATGTCATAAGCTTTACTCATATCATATCTAACTTAATGATTGACACTTTGCTTCCACATTGGTCAAAGTGTCAAACCCAACTAAGTTGGGTTGTAGGGTTGGCCACTTGGGATTGAATTATTTCTTTATTTTGTAACCCCAAATTATTATTTTTTGAGGGCTGTGTCTAGTATTGTCAAATTGAGTCGGCCCATCCTATTTTACATGTCGCACTGTGGGCTTAATTTTGGTGGACTTTTATGGGCTGACCTATAAAATTCGCGGACAAAGATTCAAGTAATCCTAACTCATCACTTCACGAGTTCACGTGCAGTCGTTATACCCTACACCACGGCGCACATAGCACTGTGCGCCGCGCGCCTCCCAAAACGACGTCGTTTTGGGAGGCGTTGTAGGAAGTTGTTGAGATTATGTGTATTTGTTCATACAATTATGTGTATTTGTTCATACAATTATGTACATTCTTTTTATATAATTATGTACATCCGAATCAGAAAATTTATGTGTATTATGTTAAGAGTTGATGTATATTATGTTAAAAGTTTATGTTTATTATGTGTATTATCTTTTAAAAAGAGTATGTATATTTTGTTATATAATTATGTACATTCATGTATACAATTATGTGTATTCTAGTATAACATTATGTACATTTTTAAACACCGAAATTTTTTTTTTCAAAAAAAAATTACTGTCATTCACTGGGGCGGGAAATTTCAAAAAAAAAATAAATTAAAACGACTAGGATATAAATTGCCCTTCACGTGGGTTGGCAAGCCTCGTGGGCCGGGCAACAAGTTAGACAAATGTGCTTAATTTTTTTTTTTTAATATTAAAAAGTAGTATTTCCATCAACCTTCTTGGATTGCGAGGGGGAATTTTACTTCTGCACCCACAATACGATGGAGACATTTAGCTAAGGTTAAGCAATTAATGGCCATTGCTCATTTAATTCTTATGAAATGAATCTGTAATTGAGCAAGCTCTTTCATTTATTATTTATTTATTGTTTTTTTTTTATAACTATGCTCACGTACTTGCATGAAAAGAAATGCTTTATTTTTCTTCTCCCAAAAAAAAAAAAAACAGAATGCTTTATTTTTTTTGCTTAATTCCTTTCACGGAGCGTTATGCCATGGAACTGTGTTCACCATTCACGGTGAACACGGTTCCAACGGTGTTAGTACACCGTTATCTTTTTTTTTTTTTTTCTTAATTAATTGCGTGACTTTTTGTCTTCATTTTCTCATTTTGCGGTTTCACTTTAATTTGAGGTGAACAATGATTTCAGACATTCATAAATTATGAATTCATGCCTGCACATTCACTTTAGAACCATGCCTACACATTCTCGTCCGAAATCACGGACATTTATAAATTATGAATCCATGCCTGCACATTCACTTTGGAACCATGCCTACACATTCACTTTGGAACCATGAGATTATGAATTTTCAGTTATGAGATTATGAATTTTCTGTTATGAGATTATGAATTTTCTGTTATGCGATTATGAATTTTCTGTTATGCGATTATGAATTTTATGAAAATTCATAATATCATAACAGAAAATTCATAATTTGATCAACTCGGCGTTAACTCCACATCCGCGAATTATTATTATTATTATTTTTTACCTAAAAACGATGTCGTTTGTCCTTGTGTTCACCATTCTCGGTGAACACGTTTCCAGGGTATAATTTGCCTCCTTTCACCACACCAACCATGAAGGAAGGTTCAAGCCAAATTGAGAAAAAAAAAAGGGTCACATACTTGTATAATGTGTGTATGTATGTATACATGGCCTCAATTTCTTTCACAAGAATAAAAAGAAAATTATAATAAATACATTATAAGATTTAAAATTAATAGTATATATATATATATATATATATATATATATATAAAATAAGGATTTGGCCTGTGGGTTGACCTACAACATGATAAATTGCGGGCTTATACATAACAAACCTATTAGTAGAGGTGTTGAATGTGTGCGCAAATTATGCCATGGAATCGTGTTCACCGAGAATGGTGAACACAAGGCAAAACGACGTCGTTTTTAGGCACAAAAAAAAATAAAAATTCACGAATGTGAAGTTAACGGCGCGCGTTTGATCAAATTATGAATTTTCTATTATAAGATTATGAATTTTATGAAAATTCATAATCTCATAACAGAAAATTCATAATCGCATAACAGAAAATTCATAATCTCACAACTGAAAATTCATAATCTCATAACAGAAAATTCATAATCTTATAACAGAAAATTCATAATCTCATGGTTCCAAAGTGAATGTGTAGGCATGGTTCCAAAGTGAATGTGCAGGCATGGTCATAATTTATGAATGTCCGTGATTTCGGACGGGAATGTGTAGGCATGGTTCCAAAGTGAATGTGCAGGCATGAATTCATAATTTATGAATGTCCGAAATCTTTGTTCACCTCAAATTAAAGTGAAACCGCAAAATGTGAAAATAAAGAAAAAAAGTCACGCAATTAATTTAAAAAAAAAAAAAAAAGATAATGGTGTACTAACACCGTTGGAACCGTGTTCACCATGAATGGTGAACACGGTTCCATGGCATAACGTCTGGAATGTGTGGGTTTGGGTCGATTTTTTCATTGACTCTTTTATGTTTTGGCCTGAAATAGTCCAATATGATTAGGTTTTGAGCTCAATCCAAAAAATTAAAATTAAAATTTGACACAATTCATACTCTTAAAAATATTAAATATATTAAAAATTATATATCAACTCATTTAAGTTATGTTTTCTCCTTAAAAAAAAAAAGTTATGTTTTCTAAATAAGCTTTATAGGTTTATATATTTATTTTTAACTACTTCACTTAATAATTATTATAAGAAAATGAAGAAATTAATAATCAATAATGTAATAAAATTAATAAGAATAAATTTACATATGGTAACTACTAACTACTATGTGGACAAATTAGAGTAATTTTTTTTTTTTTTAAATTTGAAACAAGTAAAATTTTACAACTTTAAAATATGCTAAGATAGTAATTATTAATTAGTATGCTAATTAGGCAATTAGCTACTGAATAGTTAATACGTAGCAATTTAATAGCATAAAATCAGTTTGGACAATCCATTGCTGACGCATGCAATACTTCGATAAAATTTCGTTAAAAAGTTGGATAAAATTAACCAGAACCCAAACCCTAACCCCAACCGGAAATCGGGACCTTCCCTTCCGCCATGGATGCTCCTCGTGAAGATATCAGCACCAACGGCAACGACCACAATAACAACCACGACGACGACGACGATAACCATTTGTTCAAAAAACAAAAGCTTTCTTTCATTTCAGAATCCGAAATCCGGCAAGAGTTCTCCCACCATCAACCCGGCATCGCTCGAATTAACAACGGCAGCTTCGGGTGCTGCCCGTCCTCCATCATCGCCGCCCAGAAGCGGTGGCAGCTCCGCTTCCTCCAGCAACCTGATGGCTTCTTCTTCAACCACCTTCAGAAGCGTATCCTCCATTCCCGCAACCTAATCAAGACGCTCATAAATGCCGACCACGTCGAGGAGGTGTCCCTTGTCGATAACGCCACAACTGCCGCCGCCATCGTCCTCCAACACGTCGGCTGGGCCTTCGCCGAGGGCCGATTCCAGAAAGGCGACGCCGTTGTGATGCTCCACTGTGCGTTTCAAGCCGTGAAGAAATCAATCGAGGCATACGTGACCCGCGCGGGTGGATCTGTTATCGTTGTCCAGCTCCCATTTCCAGTTAGTTCCAATGAAGAAATCATCGCTGAGTTTCGTCGGGGCTTGGCCAGGGGCAAAGCTAATGGTAGGAAAATTAGGTTAGCCATAATTGATCACATTACATCAATGCCTGCAGTTGTCATTCCGGTGCGCGAATTGGTCAAAATTTGCAGGGAAGAAGGTGTGGAACAGGTGTTTGTTGATGCTGCTCATGCAATAGGCAGTGTTCATGTGAATGTTAAGGAAATCGGGGCCGATTATTATGTTAGCAACTTACACAAATGGTTCTTCTGCCCGCCCTCGTTGTCCTTTTTGTACTGTCAAAAATCGACTACATCTTCCGAGTTACATCATCCAGTGGTTTCGCATGAATATGGCAATGGACTGGCCATAGAGAGTGCCTGGATTGGAACACGAGACTACAGCTCACAGATGGTTTTCCCCGAGGTGTTAGATTTTGTTAATAGGTTTGAGGGCGGCATTGATGGAATTAGGAAGAGGAATCATGATGCTGTTGTCGAAATGGCAGAAATGTTAGCCAAGGCTTGGGGGACCAGGCTCGGGGCACCACCGGACATGTGCCCTAGCATGGCTATGATTGGTTTGCCCGCAAGCTTAGGAATTTTGACTAATGATGATGCTTCGAATATGAGAACCCTTTTGAGAGACCGTTTTGGGGTGGAAGTACCAATCTATTACCAGGAACCAAAAGATGGGGAATCACTTGGAACCATGGATGAGAATGGTTGTGTGACAGGATATGCTCGCATTTCTCATCAAATTTACAATACAGTTGATGATTACCTCAAGTTGAGGGATGCAATTAATCAACTTGTGCAAGAAAGGTTTACTTGCAAGGTTCTTCGTGCAGAATAAGAGGTACTATATTACATTAGCATCATTCACAACATAATTTCTTTTTTACATGTGATTAGTGATGGAGGCATGATTCAATTAGTCCGGTTTGGAGTAATTGTGCTGTTTAACACTTGTTTCTGCATTAACTTGGTAATTTGAGTAATTGAATTCCATGTGATAGCAAATACAAACTCTGTACGCATATTGTCTTCCTTCTGATTATTCAAATTAAAATTTACGTGGTAATATATTGATAACAAAATTATGATTCAAAAGGCTACTTGTTTATATTGGTCCCATTTGACGAAGCCTATGATTATGAATTTACATTATAGTTTACGATTATTGATCATCCTTAATTTCTAATCAGCTTAGGTTACCCGCCTTAAATAAATTCTAAACTGTTGTAATTTCATAATCTTATTTTTAGAATAATCTCTGCCAAAAATATACATATATTTTTTTAAAAAAGTAGACATCTTTTGTATTTTAATAACAGGGTTTTGTAAACCCATACTGCCCATACTGACCCTGCATCATGTAGGGTTGAGGGAATTTCTATCTACAGAACATTGCCTTTAGTTTCTTATATGTTTTAACATAAGCAAAACCTAACATTTAATGAGTGAGCACTTTCTCCAGGACCACTCTTGAATAGAGGCAAAGCAGAGCTTGAAAAACTCTCTATTTAACAAAGCTTTGAATCTGTAGTTAACTCAGGCCATTAGCCCATTTTAAGCTTATTTAAAATCGTAAACTGAACTAGATCTGAAGCAGAAAAGGTAAGAACATATGTGTGAGTGTTTATTGTAGGATTCTCACATTGAGGATTCTTAAAGGATGGTTGGCTTATGATATAGTCTTAATGGATGAAACATGAAAAGGAATCAACTGGAAACTGGAGCCATTGCAAAACTTTGAATTTGTAGAAATGAAATTGGATATATGCAATTTAACTATTGTTCAGCATAGACCTTGTGATGCAAAGTAAGTTTTTAGGATCATACAAGTCCAAGAAATGGGCAGCTCTTGTTTTGCATAAATGTAGTCATAGAGAGACGGGAGAATGGGGAGATGATATTATATAAACGACTATATAGTCTTTTTGGCATCTTTACAAGTGTCGGGATGTGAGATGTCAGAAGAATTACACAACCTTTTTGTTTTAAGGTCTTGTAATAGTTCTAGAAAATGAAACTCTGCATAAACTTGCATCTGAATGATTCTTGTTAGCTTTTGACTCTACAACTTCGACATTCAATGTGGCCACATCTGATTTTTGTTGTCTGCATCAAATGAAAGTTCTTCCATTTGTTGCCAATTTGCCATGCTATCCTCCCCTATTTAACTGGTGTGTCCATGATATTCCTGCATGAAAGAACTTTTGAGTTGATATTTCTTATGCAGAAAGGCGGTTAAGGCGCCTTCATTTCATGCATTGATCAAGCAATTTTGATTTTGTACTGCCGAAACCAATTACCCTTTTCTGATTATTTTCAGGAATATAGTCTGATCTGTACTGTAGCAGCAGTTGCAAGCAATGGGCACTTGGATAATGTTAAAAAGCTGATGAGTTGTAACCAAAGGAGGATTCTCTTGGCAATGAAGAAGAATGTTAACTGGCTTTTCAGACCTTTTATGGTCACTTGTAACAATAAAAATTTTCAGTCTGTAATTGTTTGTGCAATTTTAATCAGCTGAAGGTGGAGTTTAGTTCGTTCATCCCATCCATGTGCATGCATGGTTTCAGGCTTTTAAGTCATTGAGGTGATGCAGTGGGTAGTTGTACTTTTTCCCAAAATAATTAGAGCTACCCCATATCATACTAATATGAGTTGAAGTTTAGGAGGAAACTAGAAACCTGTGGAGCTTTAGGTACAAAATGTTGTTTGGACAGGTTTTTACATGAAATTACATGACTTACGAGGAGTGTCTCAATGTTTCATATTCTTTGTCATGTGAGAATTAACCAATTTTAATTCTAATTAATAAGCCATATTGGGATGGTAATTTAGCTGTCCCATGTATATTTGCTTCATAGGGGTGAGTGGGGAGTGTTGGAGGTTTGGATTTTGGAGTATTGGTTAAAAATGAAATCTGCATTCTGCAGTGCTACCAAGCCACTCCAACAATGTGGTTAATTGGTTTTAAAAAATAAGGAAAAAGTGTTAAATAGGTTACTGAATTTTTACACATTGTGTAATTGAACTATCGGATAAAAAAAGTGTAATTGGATCATTAAAAACTCAAAATTGTGCAAATAATATTTTTTACAGATTACTTTTAAGTTTTCCTTAAATATGATATTATAATGTCAAATTCTATATAAAAAATATTTTAAAAATTAAAAGAAAAAATAATATATTTTTTTAAAAATTTCAAAAGAAGATGGAGGCAGCCATGACTGCACATCTGCACAGGTTTGCTTCTTAGTTTTTCAGTTTTGTTGATGCATTAATGTGTAATTTTTTAACTGAATCCTCTTTGCCGACTTGCAGGATTTTTTGTATGGAGGCTGCTAATGAGCAAACAAATTTGCTAAGGTTACATGATTGCGCAAGCCACAAAATGAGAATGCCAGTACATACACATTTTCCTTTTGTGCATTATATGATCTTCATGAGACATTATTTCTTCTCTTATATGTTTGTCATGTTCTTAAAAGTATTAGTTCTCTTTATTTTCAAGCAACTTTTATCTTTTGTATTCTACTTGGTTGTAGCAATATATTTGATTTTGTATATTACAGCATAGTTTGTAGTCCTGTGCTACTTGCCCACTTGTATATTTAAAAATGTCCAAAATGTCTAAAATGTCAATGAGAAAAAGTAATGAGTACAATGAAAATACGTATCTGGATGAAGGGGAGGTAGTCATGGTTGCTCCCTCCTTCATTCAGATCGGATGAAGGAGGGGGCAACCATGGCCGCCTCCCCCTTCATCCACAGTAGACCACCTTTTGGAATTTTTTTTAAAAAAAATTGTTTTTTTTTTAAATTTTTTTTAAATTATATATATATATATATATATATATATATATATATATATATATATATATATATATATATATATATATTGGATCTAGTGAGATCACATATATTTTGTTTCCGTGTACATGCTTTTTATCACCATTCTTCTCAGAGAAATTGCAAAACAAACGTCGCCCAATACCCTCGAATCCTTCGCGTCGGTGGCCGTATATATATAATTTGACATTATAACATCATATTTAAAGAAAACTTGGAAGTAACCAGTAAAAAATGTTATTTGTACAATTTTTGAGTTTAATTATCCAATTACACACTTTTTGTTCGATGATTCAATTGCACAATCTGTAAAAGTTTAGTGACCTATTTGACACTTTTTCCAATAAATAATAATCTTAGCAGGAACTTAGGGTGTGTTTGGTTAGGGACTTTTGCACCTTGCTATGAGTTTTGATACTTTACTTTTGAAGAATGGAATCAAAAATGAGGGAGAAAAAATTACTCCGTATAAAATAAAAAATAAAAATGTCATTATCCATGCATTAAATATGAAATTTTTAATACACAAAAATTTACTCCAAAAATAAAAATGTCATTGTTACTCCAAAAGTTTACTCCAAAATGTTGAATCCGCAATCCCAAGGGCCCCCCACACCGTGGCTCGACAGAGCATTTAGGAGAATATAAATCACTGTGACTCAATGGCTCAACAGACAGGACCAAATGCCGGTGCGCATAAGGAATCTGTCCACTTTGGGCATAATCCTCACACTGTCGCTGCCGAAGTTCGAACCTTAATCTCTTATCCCAACTACTACCTACTGAACTATTGAGCTAAGTCTGTGCGGGCAGAAGTTAAACCTTCTCGTATGAGTGACAACAAGTCATGCGCATTTTGTATTAGTAAAAAAAATCCATAGCTTTCTTGCAGGACAATGCAAGGCACAGCCAATATACAGTTTTAGTATTCAATTAAGTATGTATGTGTCTAGGAAACAAAAATAAGGTAGTGAGATGATAGGGTTTAGCACTTTTGCCTGGCAACCAACAAATGGTTTTCAGGAGAGATGGTGGAGGGAACATACTTAACAAGCTGGCATTCAAGTCCAACTTCCTTGAGCCAAGCCATCCTCCCAGCATCAATTATATCTTTGCACATGAACCCCAAAGCCGCCCTATCCACGCCCTTCATATTCCTTATGACGCCTTCAACTCCCTTTGGATCCACATCTCCATCTAATTCACATGATTCCATCTCGCTAACACAACATTGCGAGAAACAGAAGAGGATTAGTACCAAGTGCAAATATAAGAAATATGTAACCATTGAAACTACATTCTAAGTCTCCCAGCTGCCATGTAAGTATAAGGATGTCAATCTTAGGCCAAAACCGATGGACTGACCCGATAAACCCAAATAATTTTAGGGTTAGAGCCAAGAAATAAGCCCAAGGTTTTAGGATTAGGGCCAAGAATTTTAAACCCGAACAAGGAAAAAAAAAAACGATTAGCCCGAATCGATAAGCCCGACAGCCGGATAGGGCTAGCCCGAAACCGAAGGGGTTAGCCTGATTGACATCCATATGTAAGTAGTGGTACTATTATATACGAAGCAATTGAGATCACTATATTGTTAGAAAATGGTATTTTATTATATAATACCTGATTTGTAGGTCTGTAGTGCAATCAGAACCGTTGAGATCTGAAGTATGATCTGCATCAACAGCCCAACTGGTAAACCATGTTACTGCGTGGAAGTCTTCCATGCTAATACCCAAATTCAACATATATTCTGTATCTGTTAGGATGAATAATATTTAGAAGCTTAGCATACAACAATACACACACTGACACGCACACACATAGTGATATATATCTAAAACCAGAATGCTAATAGTCTAATAGAACGGGGAAGAGGATACCCAAGCAAAAATTCAAAATTATTCAAAGTGAAATTGATATGTCATGGGCAGAGAGTTTAGTAGTAGGATGAATAAATAAGTTACTTATATAGTGCCTCCATTGGCAAAGATGATGGCAACATGTAGCAATAGCTAAGCCAGTGAGATAGCAACTGGATTCAGGTGAATCAAGAATAGCTTGACCCTCACATTGGTCCTTCGTGCAACACCTTAATGTCATATCTGCAGCAACAAAGGTTTTATTCCACTAGTCATTAGAGCTCATATGAGGAGAATAATGGGTAAATCTGAGTGAAATGAAAAGTCAGGGCAAATGGCATGTTAAAACATGACATATTAAGCTCACTTGTAACTCATCCAAGAAAAAAATTGGAAAAAAAAGGAAGCAAAAACCATCAATGCTACCTGTTGCAGGCCCACAAAGATGTTTGCCAATTGCCAAATAAGGTGCTCCTCGTAAAGATTCAACAGCTTTTAACTTTAGGTCCTCAACTGCAAGTTGAATATTTTGAATTGATCACGGTGAAGAATCCATGAAGTATATGTAAAAAGAATATATTGCCATTTTTAACAGTATACACTACAAAAGACTCAGCAGTAGAATCCGAATGTGCGAACTAATTTTCAAATGAAAGTCAACCAATATGTATGAGCTATGTGTTTCGGACAGCTCCTTATCACATCAAAATTCTGATTTTATATGAAATGATCAGAAAGAAAACCTTGTATAGATAGCTGTTTAATTTTAGGACTGATAACAAATGTATGAACAGAACGATAGAATCCTGTCTTACTTTGTTCCCAAAAAGGTTCCCCAGTGGGCAATGGCTCCATGACATTTTAGGGATTGACAAATACCGGTGGATTAAAAGTCTTTTGATAAAGTTTAAAATTTAAAAAAGGAACACGAAAAAGCTTAGGATGATTTCCACTGCATTTAAGCACCAATAATTAGTGGTACACTATAATGAGGGAGATTAAAAGATGGGGAAAGCAATTAATCTTACTGTCAATTCTCAACCGCTCCAATGTTAACCCCTCTTTCTGTCGCAAACTCCTATCAGCCTGAAAGTACGGTTAACATAATCATTAACCTAAAATAGAAGGAAAAAAAAAAAAAAACGAAAAGAAGAAACAACTGAGCTCATTTATAATGACTACAGATGAACCAAGAATCATAACATTTTGCTCTAACCTTAAGCTTGTACGACTTGCGCTCAACCAACAAGACCTTCTTAAATCCATAACAATCTGTCAATACTTGTGTCAAATACCCCCTTCCAGCACCAAATTCAACAACTGTAGGGAGAGCACTAGAATCCTTCAGAACTCCAAACTCTTCAAGATTCCCTAGGATGGATGCCTGCTGCAAAACATGCTTTTCTTCAAATGGCAACTTGCTGCACGAAAACAGGATTTAATTGCTAAGAGAAAATATATACAACACACAAACTAGGAATTTTTATAAAAAAGAAATATATGATTATTGAAAACCGGTCCACTTGTCGATTGGTCCAAATGCCACAAGCTTGTGGATTCTTGAAAGAATCAGGAATGCGAGTGCAAATGGAAGCATGAATGCACTTGATTTTACTGATTAATTTGGAGAATTCAGCAACAGTCATGGCATAAACAGCATTTCTCTTCATTTCAGATGTAATATTGGACACTCCAATAGTACTACTGTCTGTACCAGCATTGATGCCCTTTTCATAGAAAGGCTGGAGAGACAAAGATTGTGTTTGCTTCAGAAGTGGACACCTCTTTAGGTGACTTTCAAGATTCTCTTCTAGCACAGAGCTGCATAACAGGAAAATATACATAACATTTGTTTATGCAAATGATAAATAAATAACAAAGCATAAACGCAAAACATTCAGATTGAAGAGATTACTGAGAAGGGTCGATCGGACAAGGAATCCATTGGCCGTCGGATCTTTCCGTGTGGTTTCCGCAGAAACTAAGTCAAGAGAGAAGGATTGAGTGAGTGAACGGTCATTGTATGTATCAGATAGCGAATGTTTGTAAGAACTAACAAGGAGAGTGCCTCACGGTGAGTTTTGGAGAGGAGTATTTGCGCAAAACCTATTTTTCTTGGGTAGCCACAACATGCACCGACCTTCCATGTTTTTTGCTTTGCCTGAACCCTAGTTCACGCGCCGGCGAAAACAGGAATTACACAGAACAGAACCTTTTCTTCTTCCATCTTTCGCCCAGAATGTATTAAGCAAACATGGCGCCGCAACGAGTCGAAAAGTGTGTTGATGTTCAGTTTTTTTCTTTTTTGTTTTTTGTTTTTTTTTTTTTTTTTTTTTTACATATAATCACCACGGCAAATTATATCGAGCAAACAATGCATTGTGTGCTCTGGTTCAAAACGATTGAAATAAATTCATTTATGTAGTTGAGTGTGTTTTTCTTTTCATTTTATTTATGCTTTTGATTTTTTATTTAATTTATGAATTTGTAGTTTAATTTAAATTTCGTAAAGATATTTTTATTTAATTACAAGTTTAATTGCTTGAATTAAATTTATAAATTATATTTTATAAAATTAAAATATAGCTTTTTTTTAAGGGAAAAATATAACTTATTAATTATATTTATAATCAAAATCAAAATCAAAATTAGAAATTATAATTATAAAATTGAAAACAATTATAAAAAAAAAGTATAAAATAATAAATTATGTGTAAGAGTGTGAAGGAGTTCGACTCACAAAATGAAGAGAACCATTGTGTCCGCAACTAATTGGAAATGTATAATTATCTTTAATTATCAAAATCTTTAACAATTCAAGGATTAAATTAATAATGCATACACTAAAATGAACAATTTTCTACAGAGTGTACAGCAGGAACTAGTAGCTAGAGGCCTAGAGCACATGCATAAGATGCAGATATTGATAGGTACCAATGTCTAAATCTATCTTCTTTTCTTATATGCAAGTAGATAGGATCCACTCTTTTCTTTCTGGAAACAGATTTCTTCTGTGTCAAGTTCCCTTCTTCTCCATTGTAACCCTGTTACAGGAGACACTCATCACAATTAAAATCGACGAAAAGAGACCAAAAATACTCTTGACAAGATTGTATGCATTTATCGATTTCAGAAACTGTTACTTTGGGGAGGAAGCAAGAAGCCAAGAAGTTATGACAACCTAACATAAGCCTCAGCAAACATCCTTGACAAGATTCCGTCTTTTAATTTTATGAGCAGAACGTATATTCCATAGCAGGGGACGTGAACCAAGGCCAGTGCAAAATACCTGGAAGAAAGATTTCCAGTTAGGTCATCTAAATTGTCGTGGAACCATGGAATGCGAAACTGGGAAGTATATAATTTTTACCATAAAGGTGCCCATGGAGTTGAAAGGTCAAGGAAAGGATATGGCCACCTGCAATATATCTGTTTATGAATACGGGAAAGGAGATGCAGGGTGTAAAGGTAAATGGTACCCGGAATAGTTGAAATAATATGAATACTTTACCATGTATAGCAGCACGCGTGGAGAATCCACTGGAAAGCAACATAAGCACAACCCCATAGAATAAAGTATACGAAGCCGTACCATGAAAATGGCTGAAACGTTAAAAAGCCACCACCGTTAGGTTTTTTAGAACAATCAAAAGAGCTCTATATACAGATGGGTGGAGCTTCTTTACTTACAAGCTTATTTAGAGCAGAATCAAGGAAAAGGAAAATGGCATTTACAGAGTGCATACATCCAATTAGCTGCCAAAATTATTTAAAAGAAATAGCAAATGATTAGAATTGCAGAAATGTGATTACTCTCGAGAACAGTATGGACAAGTACTCCAGAAGGCATCAAATCCTTCCCAGTAATTTTTTTGGGTGTAACTCGGGTATCCACCATAGACACAGTGACTAATCCCCTCGCAGAATTGTAGACACCTATAAAGGGTGTGACAGCTCAGCTGGCTAAGAGATTTTAGGCTGCTCCAGGCTAATGATCGATCCCTGACGGGCTATAATGCTCTAAGATTGGGCAAGGATCACTCAACTGGGCTATAATGCACATGGGCAAAACCACACTAAAAGATTGAATCCAACCAATTAGCTAGTCTAACCCATGACCTTATAAACCCATATGTGTTCTCTCTTATTTTATCAATGTGGGACTCTTAACAAGGATGAATGAGTCCTTTCCACTCATCACCACCCAAGTTAAATTCTTCCCAGTAATGGTTTTGAATGCATAAGCACCTTAGCCTCTTTCTTTTTTGCCAACAATTCCTTCTCATGAAATTAATTAGTCTTGAATGAATAAGCACCGACCCATTTGCACCATTGTCCCAAGTAGACAACTCATACTTGGATAGCATTGTTACCAAATAATCCCACACTCACCCTCCAAAAAAATGTAAAAATATGCATAGCATTTCATGTTTTCTTCGGGATTATAGTTGTGAGATCATAACTGAAAACCTGTACCTACTATGCAATGAAAGGAAAGTTTGAAACCCGAGGACAGATAAAGATGCAAATACCTTATCGCCGCACCAGACAATACACTGTAGAAAGGACCAGTACTCACCAAGGTAAGTTGAAAATTTTCACCAGTCATAAATGGGAGTAGAAGACCCCAAAAGACTATATCAGTCAGCACAACAGCACCTGCGCAAGTCTGCATTGCATAAAATTTCAGGAACTCTCAAATATTATAACAATTCAGGGGTGACAAACAGAATAACACAGGAATGCAATATACAAGTCTCCAGCATCAAGAAGCGGCTTTAGCTATTGAACAGAAAGAAGAATTCATGCTAGCCACTAGGTGGTCTGACTTGAACCACTTAATGGATAAACTTAATACAAACAAGCATGAGAATAAGCTGTTCAGCATAAGAGCAGCTACCTCACTTAGTCACCTACAAGACTTGGGCTCTGCTTGGCATACCTAGCTTATAAGCTAGCTTAAAGATGAAACTTAAAAGCTAGTAGTTACTAGCTTATTTTGAAACACTATTTAGATTAGCGTTTCAAACTAAGCTATTGTTTTAAGCTCTCTATGTTTTATCAAACAGAGCTTACATCTTATTTGTAACTTAAAATAAGCTATAAGCTCTACCAAACATAGCCTTAACCTAAAGATCAACCCCTGGTTCAAAGTGAATATATATGTGTGTGTGTGTGTGTGTGTGTGTGTGTATATATATATATAATTGTGTTTGTGTGCGGTAGGCCTTCTTAGGTGCGGTTGGTTTAGGTGCATGGTTTGTGTGCTTAAGGTGAAGTTGCAAGAAATTTCTGTATTTATATTTGCTGATTGAGGGTCGCCGACCTAAAGCTTTAGGTGTGTGGTTTTCCTTCTTAAGGTACGTGATTTGTATGCTTAAGGTGCGCCATTTTAAAACTTTAGGTGCGTGGTTGTGTCTTAAGGTGCTTTGTTTGTGTGCTTAAGGTGCGTGGTTGTGTCTTAAGGTGCTTTGTTTGTGTGCTTAAGGTGCGTGGTTTGTGTACTTAAGGTGCGTTGGCCTAAAGCTTTAGGTGCGTGGTTTTCCTTCAAGGGTAATTATATTTACTGAAAATTCTTTAATTTATCCTAATCTTTTGGTATTTTGTTCTCACTCTTTAGAATGACCTCAATCTATAGGTCAGGGAACTACACACTTAGTACTAATTAGTGCCTATAATTTGCTGGACAAGTGTTCCCCAACTGACTTCATAAGGATTTGGTATCTAGCCAAGCAAAATAAAAAAGGGGAACCAGTACTCTTCAATCATTTGTAAGTAGGAAGCCAGACATTAGTCCAAAAATTAACTGCTCAAAATTCTTCCTTTTACCACTGGCCTTGCTAGTCTGAGTGGTATCAACTAGTTCTACATAGTTTATCCCCCTTGCTGCATTGTGCTTCCTATGTAATTCACAAAAACAGAAACTAAAATGGAAATTCTTCCGTTTATGTTTTGAGACAGTGATCACACTGCTTAATTAAGCAATGTTATGCTGAGCTTTTAAAGGAAGCTCAAATAGATTATAGAAACAAACTCAAAATAGTTTTCAAGAACACATTTCTTTTCATATGCCCATCTCTTTTAGATAGGTCAAACGAGGTGAACTTATTTCAAGTTTATAACCAAGAAAACGTAGCAGTTACAATATTCACTTGACAGACCTGGTAAACAATATGCATGAGATTTTCTGACAATCCAAGATGTTGTTCAACACATGCTTGTTCTTTATCATGGCTATTAGTCTCATCTGGATCCTTTTTCAAGAACCTGTCTCTTGAGCTCCATAAGCATCCTCGTGCAGATACAAGTGTCCCAAGCTACAAACAGAATCAATGAAGAAGAATTCCAGGTTCAAGAAAGACAGCAAGCTGATTGAACAGCCTAGTTTCAGTCTCGAGGGTGGGGGAATAAATCCCAATTATGCAGGATTAAATTAAGAAGATTAAAATGTAAGACTTTCCACCATTATGCCTATTTAAAGCCTGTATCCCATGATATTCATTATATAGCACCCTTCAGTTTACACTTTACAATACGGCTACTCAGAAAATACTAATACACCATCTAGGGTTTTAAATCAAGTATGAGCCCAAACGGCTAACATTACTTTGCAAGTCTACCATTCAAGAGGCAACACACCACGAGAGGATATCACCGATTCTGTATTCTGCTTTCGCTATTACGAGGTCAGGTTTGTCGTATTTATTCAGTTAAAATCGTCAGACTACAGATATATCTAACATAAAACTGCGCTGTAATTCATTGGAATACAAAGTAGAGGGAGGGATATACATACAGCAAAATAGACCATAACCAACGCAAAAGTCCACCTGGAAAACAAACAGCATAAGATTCTAGAATTACCACTTTACCTGTCTAAAATGGTTTTTATTTTACTTTTGATGGCACTGGAAACTGGAAAGGGCATCATTTGAACAGTTAAGCAATTTGCAGGTCTCTAGAATATTGAATTAATGGAGTAATAATACTTAGCCAACCAAAATGTAGGTAAGGAAATCAGTTTAAAAAAGGGGGTTAGTTTCTTACTGGGTATAGAAAAAGAAGACGAAGAATCCGAAAGTAGCAACAGTCTGATAAAGCAGGAACGCCATGGAAGCAAAGGCGAAAGCTCTGTAAAAAAGAAGCCAGCGAGGATGGAGGCCTCCCCAGCGGGGAACCCAGAAATGAGAGGGGTCGATAGGATCTTTACGGCGGCTCCTGAGGAATCTTAGTGCGATGGTGGCGGGGAGGATGAGGATGAGAGCACAAACTACAATTTGCCATCGAAGCCAGTACCCTATGCCCAGAGCGGCTTCTAAGTTCTCCATCAATTCTTCGACTGATTACTGATAGGGTGTAGCTAGAAGAAGGAGATTATATAATGAATAGAAAAAGAGATAAAATCAGAAACGAAATGTGAAGCGTGGGGTGGGGTTGTTGACTTGTTGAGATTTGGCAGGGAGTGGCTGAATTATACTATTCCATAGATTCCATAGACCATAGTTGCCTTCTTTTGTTTGAATTTTGCAGAAATGTTGGAACAATAGCTTTTCTGAAAGATTGTTTAGATGACTGTTATTCTCAACTCAACAAGCTCCCGTAGGTTCAACGGTAGCATAAGAAAATTGGTAAAAAAGATGGATTCATATGAATTTCAAGAGTAATTTGTTCCACCAAAAACATGGTAGACCAGCTCAGCCAATGAATACCTCTATTATCTCCCGAATTCTTGCTCCACCAAAACCGATTCATACATTTATCAATAGTGTCCCACACTGTAGTAGGAAACAAAAATACGGACATGGTGAAAATGGGCAACACTTTACAAAAGCACATCTTTGCCAGCTCTAGTCAAAAATCTTTTCTACCACATATTGATTCGATCTCTCATTCATTGTTCAATATATCAAAAGACCTGTGTCTTATTACAACCCAAAAATAGGGAAGGCCGAGATAACGTCCAAAATAAGTAGTTTTCCTCACCCCAAACATGATCGCCCAAGTACCGGAGACTCAATCTCTGGTCATTCTTTTAATTTTTCACTTCTATGATTAGTTGAACTGTCGTATAATATTTGATTTATCATAATTAATTTATTGAGCAAATACCAATTTTGGTCCCACGAGTATTAGCAAAATGACAGTTTTGGTCCACATGTTTAATTCCTACCAATTTTTATCCACGACTATTGTTTTAGTACCAATTTTCATCCACAACTATTATTTTAGTATGAAAATTCATCACATTAGTCATCCCTTCGTTTAAGACATGCCGAAATATGAAATTATTAAAGATAGTTTCGTACTTTTCAAATTAAGATCCCTATTTGAGCATGAATATAAGAATTTAAGCCCTAAGATCTATCCCAATTCGCAGTTTTCCTCCTCAAATAAGATAGGATGAAAAGGAGAACTGCGAATTGGGATCGATCGTAAGGCTTAAATTTATTTATTTATGCTCAAATTGGAATCTTAAGTTGAAAAGGACGAAAATGCCCTTAAAATTTTTAAATTTCGAGATGTCTTAAATAGATGAGTGACCGGCGTGATGAATTTTGGTACTAAAATAATAGTCGTGGATTAAAATTGGTATTAAAGCAATAGTCGTTGATGAACACTGGTAGGAATTAAACATGTGGACCAGAATTATCATTTTGCTAATACTCGTGGGACTAAAATTGGTATTTGCTCTTAATTTATTAGCTGACCCGAGGCATTGCAATAGAGCGATAGACAATTTTTTTTACCTCCGGAACCTCCTTATCGATTGCTTTGAAGAAGGAGACTATCAAGAGTAATTTGTTAACTAAGTTAATTACCAAAATGTTCTATCCTATAGTTTAGATTCAACAATATTTTTTCCAATAAACCTTGCGAGAGTATATACTTACAAGGTAAACTTCACGAGTATATGCACTAGCGAGGTGATTGCACTAGGAAGATCCAAATGTGACAAATTTGAATAAAAATCATGTTCCGCTCACTTGACCACTCCTTTTGAGCGTGTTTTTCCTTCAGTTATATCTTGACTTTGTAAAAAATGTGGACATATTAACACCCTTCGATTAATGTGAGAACACCCTTGTAAAATGTTTGGATATATCAACACCCTTGAATAATCAAAAATTGTGATCGTACGATTACTAATTAAGGTAAAAGTGTAGTTCATTATATTATATGAAGTAATATACAAAGACAACTCAAGGCATAATGTGCAATAAACCAAATATCACAATCACACTATTTTAACTAAAAGTGAGGGGGGGGGGGGGGGGGGGAATAATGAACTAATATTTATAGGGGTTTGACAACTACCTAATTAACTACTTAAGGTTTTCTTTTTTCAAAGATTTAAGCAATCTACTATACTCTGGTCATTTTCATTTTTGGTGGGCACCACAACCAATCTCAACGAATAACTCTTATTGATAAGTTTTATACCAAGACTTTTGCAAAGAGAAATCATGAAGTAAGCTATTCTAGAGCTAAACGTAACTAGAGACTGAAAGGGAAATGAAATGTATGTTTTTTGGGTGGAAAGAGTTTTCTTTAAAAAACAAGGCAAAAAGAATTTTAAATGTTGTAAGGGACTGGGCATGGGCACATGCACGGGCAGCAAAACAGAGTTCTTGCACAATTTGTTTGTCTTTTAGGCTATTTTCACCCCGAAATCTTAGAATTTGTCTTTATGATCTTCATGAAAGTTGTAGAACTCTGAGTTTGACTTTACAATGTCACAAGAATCACTTGATTTGGACATTCTTAGACTAAGATATGGTCAAAATACATAGAGGACGTCAATTTGGGCAAGAAATGCCACATTGCTTTCTTTTGATTTGTCATTGTATTGAATTGCCTATATAATGAAGGCCACTAAGGCACATGAAATAGTGTTGTTCAATCTTCTTTTCTTTATATTTTCTCACAAAAGTATCCTTATGCTACGATAACTTGAAAGTTTGATCAAATAGCTCAATGTTTGGTTCAAAACATCATTTTCTTGCCAAGTGACCTAAACACAAACAATAATAAATATAATTTAATAAGTGATAAAAATGGCTCAATAGGATAATTTGTAACAAGCAAAAACACTAAAAAGTGTAGGAAAAAGTAAGAGTTTTGGACACTTATCAATTATAACAAATAATATGTTCATTTTCAGGAAAATGAACCAAATAAAAAAAAATGTAATTTCTTAACTTTCCGCCAAACAGAAAAATATAGTTTTCTGACATTCATCCAAACACCAAAAAAAAAAAGAAGATATTTTTTGAAAAATGAGTCATTTTTTAAAAATCATTTTTTCAAAAAATATTTGCCGAGTTTCCAAACGGACCCTTAGTGCACCGCATACCATCACTTAGGGTCCGTTTGAAAATCAAGAAAATGACTTCTGGAAAATGAGTCATTTTCCGTAAAACATTTTTCCTTCTCGTGTTTGATAGCACAGTAGAAAACTATCTTTGTGTATTTGGTTTATTTTCTGAAAAATAAAGTACAATTGTATAATTAAATATTTTATATTATTAATTATTTTGTTTAAAATAAAAGTATTTATAAAGATATTTATTTTTTTGAAATCAAATAAAAATTGCCATCCTAGTTATTTATTTATTTATTTTAATAGACTAATTGTCTAATTCTATGTAGAAAGGCATGCAAAATGTGAGGCCGCTGTATGAAGCGCGCTGATTTAAAATTCAAACGGAGAGAGAAAAGAAGAGCAGCAGAGCAGACCGTTTGGCTGTTTGAGAGCCCAAATCCCAATTTGAAATTCCCAATCGGTCATGTAGTCCAGATTTCGCAGTTAGAGCTAAGGATAGCTCCTCTTTTACTCTTCCTCTCTACGCATGTATGCATTTTGTCACCTGTCGTCTTCTAGGATGTCAGATTTCTTGGTCAGCGACCAGCCATTAACTACATTTTAGATTTAACCTTTCTAATTTCGTGATTATATATAGTTGTTAAGAATCAGCGGCATTCAATTACTCATCCCACCAGCACAAGTTTGTTTCTTTTTTTCTCTGAATTGAATCCGTTGGCTAGAAATCTGTAAGGAAGATGATGAGACGCCATGGATGGCAGCGTCCTCTTCACCCTTTACAGGTAAATTTGGCTTCCAGGCATGCCCTCCACTTACCCTACTTTAAAGTTTGTGACTTTCATATATTCGGAGCTCCATTATCTTATTAACAGCGAGTAAACACCTTCTTTACCCTAACAAATGTTTCTATTTCTTTGTTGCCAAATCAGTTAGCAACATTGATTGTTTATGAACTCTGATCTAGTTGTTTAACGGTTCGTGTAGAAACATAGAATTGAAGCTATTGGTTTTTGATAAATGCTTAAATATTACTGCAAACGTTTATGAACTGTAAAGCAGTGGAAGCCTTGTGGTTTTGAGCTCTGATTTTGTTTGCAACTGACTGCAGATAGTGGGCATGTCTGTCTTCATTTTCCTCGTCGCGGCATTTTATTGCTTTCTGGGCCTTTTCCTTGGCAACAGGGTTGCTGAAATCACCATCACTAGCATTTTCTCCTTTGTGGTAATTTGATTACTAAGTCAATACCAAGAACACACACACACAAATACCATTCTACTTTACTTAGCTTCACCCTTGGTGGCCAAGCACCTTGTGCTCAGATGGCATGTAGTGACTCTCCCATATAGGAGGTCATGAGATCGAAAGTATGTTTGAACAGATACTACTATGTAATAGAGTCAGTAGCATTA
This sequence comes from Ipomoea nil, assembly GCF_001879475.1. Lineage (NCBI taxonomy): Eukaryota > Viridiplantae > Streptophyta > Magnoliopsida > Solanales > Convolvulaceae > Ipomoea > Ipomoea nil. The sequence continues at coordinate 66,206 of NW_017617502.1, forward strand.
AAAAAAAAGAAGCTTCACCCTTGGTGCTCAATCTTCACTCTTAGTGGGTGGGGGATTAAGTGAAAACAAGAGAGATATAATTCCCTTTCTTATGGCTCTGCAGGCATTTTCAGCTGCATTCCTATTCATTAGGTGTGCAGCTATTAATCCTACGGATAGGACCAGATTTAGGAAGAAGATCAAAGGGAAGTCCACCGCATTTTCTAAGCTGAATTATGGGGCCCTATTGGTTCAAATTGTCATGAGGTTTTTCAGGAAGGTAGAACGCAGAATCCTTAGGACTTGTATAAGGAGAAACTACCTTAATCCCTGGAAAAGTAGCCTTCAAATGGAGCCCCTATTCCCATTTCCCCTTGTTATGGATGATTCAGTTGCTCCTGAGATCAGAGAGGATGACATTTCATTTTGTTTACTCTGTGATTTTGAGGTTTGTTTATATGACACTTTTGTTTACTACTTTCTTCTTGATTAGCATGTGGGAACATGTATGAAAATTAAAGTCCCTATACTTATGGACTGGACCACTTGCAGGTGAAAAAGCACAGCAAGCACTGTAGAACCTGTAATCGCTGTGTTGAGGGGTTTGATCATCACTGCAGGGTAACAAAATAAGTCTTTGTCCCCAATAAACGTTCCTCTTCCCTTATTAGTTGTGCCTAACTATGGCCATATCTTGTATTTGTGTATTTGCAGTGGTTAAACAACTGTGTAGGGAAAAAGAACTACACGACGTTCATTCTGCTCATGGTTTTTGTCTTGATAATGGTTAACCGATTTCTTTACTAAAACTACATCTCTGTCCATGATTACATATTGCTAATCTATGGTTTTCATTCCCTAAATGAGTCCCTGGTAATGCAGCTCACACTTGAAGGAGGAAGTGCTGTTGCTATATTTGTCAGGTGCTTTGTTAATAGGAAAGGGATAGAAGAAGAGCTTGAGAGGAGACTCCACGTAAAGTTCCCAAGAGGACTTCTGGCAGCTATATCTGTAATTCTTTAGATTACCCTAACATTTTCCACATAAGGATGAATCTTCGTTCTACCAGACAAGTAATCTATGCTTATTTCAGGTTTTGTTGTTTTTGATGACGGCATATAGTGCAGCAGCACTGGGGCAACTTTTCTTCTTCCATTTGGTTCTCATTCGAAAGGTATCTACTATTTTGTCTTTTCCATTTGTGTTGCCTCTGATTCTGAACTCAAAATGTATGTGCAAAGTGCTGTTTTTCTTTCCATTTTGGGTTTGTGGAGTCCTGATGTCTCTGATGCAAATATCAATTTGCCTGCCTTTCACTGTTTTAGTGTAGAAATGCTTGAACTAGGAAACCAGACAACCCAAGTGATCTAAAGGGTTAATGTTAAAAGTCCCACGTTGAAAATATAAGAAAGAACATATGGGTTTATAAGGCCATTGGGTTAAACTAGCTAATTGGTTGAATTCAATCTTTTAGTGTGGTTTGACCTGCATTATAGTTCAATCGAGTGACCTTACCTCGATCTTAATACATGACAGAATTTAAGGCTGCCTGCAATTGTAAAAGTTTGGTAACATTATAAATCAGATATCTGCAAATATAGTTTTTGGTTTGCATGATGAGGGTCAGTCATGTTTTCTGTTAACTAGGACAACTCTAATTTTTGCTTGCTATCTCCCAAAAATAAATTTGGAAGCAGTTGAAACAAGATACTTGAGCCAATATTTGTATGTACCAAATCTGAAAGTAGTTATGATTACCTTGATAAGGGGATGAGAACCTATGACTACATTTTGGCAATGAAAGAGGAGAACCAATCCATGGATCTGGAGTCACAGGAAGATTCAGATTCTTCTTCAGATGAGAGTTCAGACTTTGGTTCGCCTGAGAAACAATCATTTAGCTCGCGTCTTAAATGCGCAGAAGGAAGAATAAAAAGCCAGGTACAGTACCTGTCTCTTAGTCCATATCTTTTTCCATACTGTTGGGGGAGGCCGATAAAAGGCCAAGTCTAGACTGTGTAGTACCAAGTGACTAGGAGAATTGTTGATCGAAGACTGTTGAAGGGTCAAGTCTAGCATTAGGTGGCTAAGCGATTGTTGGACGGAGGTCGGTGAAAGGCCAAGTCCAGTACCAAGTGATTAGGGGAAATTGTTGGGGGGAAGTCGGGCCAAGTTCAGTACTAGGTGGTTAGATGATTATTGGGCATAGGCATGAACTTCTCGAAAATGTAGTGGTATAAGGAAATAAAGTTGTGCCTTTTCCATACGGTTGGGCGAAGGGCCAAGTCCAGTAATTGTTGGGTAGAGGCCGGGCCAAGTCTAGCACCACTAGGGTGGCTAGGGGTTTGCTGAGCGGAGGTTTGAACGACTCGTCCTGAGCAGGCCTAACTGTAGGAGCCAGGAGGCACCTTTAAACCCGTAACATACTCAGATTAATCCCCGTTTGCACTGGGTCGGCCCAATTAAGGGACAAAGTACTGACCAGATTAGTTTTTCCATACAAGAGAGGGTTCGAACTCCCGACCTCTCTTAAGGGACAAGAGTGCACGGCAACTCACGCCAACCAAACTGTTTAAGTTATGCTTTTTTTATTAGCTACAACGTTTGGCATAATAGTAAAGACTTAACCTTAACACATAGTCATTGCTTAACTTTAAGACTGAAGATACCAGGTACTTTTGATATGCATTTGCAGAACCCACACAGATTATCCATAAGAATCGATGGAGAATCCGAATCATCCACACTGATGAAAAAGCAAGGATTTCGTGCAAGCATCAACCCATGGAAGCTGATAAAAATGAGCAAAGAGAAAGCCATGGCAGCAGCAGATAAGGCAAGGGAAAGGCTCCTGAAGCAGAAAGACAATGAGTTGATGAACCTGAAGCCACTCCCTCTAGAAACAAAAAGTGGGCCACTGATGAAAAACCACAAAGATGAAGACACCGCAGCACCCATCATCTCCAAACCACCATTCCCAAGCCCAAGGAGAAGATTCTCATACTCTCCAACACTTAGTGGCACTGTGCCATCGCCACAACAGAGGTATAGAAGCAACTTTGATCTGAAGCTCACACAGGTCTCAACAGAACTGGAGACTTACATTTCAAGGCAGGTATTGTGCTCCGTTTTGACCAAAGATGAGGCTGCAGCCACAACCCCAAGATAGCAGAGCAGTAATGAAGGAGAGTTGATTAATTAATAGTTTTATTTATTTGTGTTGAATTTACATGTACAATACTCACAGCTCACTAACAGGTTGCTTTAAACCATTTTAGTGAATAGTTGCATCGGTCTACAAGATGGGGACAGGACTTGAATCCTATTCATTGCCCCGACATGGTTGATGAGCATCTCCAAGAGTTTAATTTTTGAGTTGTTTTTTTCAGTGCCAAATAGGAAAAAGAGTGAAGAGAGAAATGGATGCAGTGCATGCAATTGTTATGCCGTGAAATTAAGGTGGACACGGTTCTATGTTCATAATTACTGAACTTTATGTTCATAATTATAAAATTCTATGTTCATAATTTTTAAATTTCATATTCACAATTATTGAACTCTATATTCACAATTATAGAATTTTATGTTCACAATTATTGAACTCTATGTTAATAATTACTGAACTTTATGTTCATAATTATTGAACTTTATGTTCATAATTTTTGAATTTTATATTCACAATTACAAAACTCTATGTTTATAATTAAAAAACGCTATGTTCATAATTTTTGAACTCAATATTTACAATTATGACAGTTTTAGAATCGTGTCTACCTTGCAAGGTAGACACGGTTTCACAGCATAATTTGCCCCGTGCATGCGGGTTACGTGTATGTTGGGTCACTTGGATGTTGTAGGTGTGCCCAATTGCACCTGCAAAAATATTAACATTTGCAGAAAAAAAACCCATAAAGCCTTCTCCTCTCACATTTCTCCTTAACTTAAGCCATAAAGCCTGACAAAACCCCCCCTAAAAATTTATTGGTGGAGATGCAAGAAAAAAGTCCCTTAAAATAGTGTGAATTAATTTTATTTTAACTCTTTGATTATATTGATATTTTTATTTTGTGTCCTTGAGGTTGATTTTTTCAAATGTACTAAGGGTTCTACTCTTAAAGTGAATTTTAGTGTAAAAATTAGTGTATAGTAGTAAAAACTGGTCATTTATGTCATCGATCAGGGTTCACATAGCATTATGAACCTTGAATTGAAATGATGCAGTAAATAATTCATACTTGTAAGTATAAAATTTCATAATACAAGACACAAAAAATTATAACACAAGACACTTACACATGTTATATATTTATTTATTTTTCAAATCTGATTTGGGTACATAATTTGTGTTTATAGGTACAAAATTTCACAACAGGATACAAAATTCTAACACAAGACACAATTACTAATTTGTTTCAAGTACAGAATCCAAACTCTTAAAAGTACAGAATTTTATAACACCACAATATAAGACACATACACATGTACCAGGCCATAGTGCACTATGAATCCTGGTCCATGGTATAAGGGTTGGTAAAAATTAAGTACTGATTTCATTGGGCATATTGTGTTGATATACACACTTGCAGAATGAGACAAATCGGGAGCGTTATGGCGTCTAACTTAAAAAAAAAAAAAAAATTCAGAATTGCATAACTACACATCCATAATTTCACTACACTTCCATAATTTTATAACTATACATCAAGAATTGCATAACTACACTTCCAGAATTGCATAACTACACTTCCAAAATTGCATAACTATAATTCCAGAATTGTATAACTACACATCCATAATTTCATAACTACACTTCCAGAATTTCATAACTAAAAAATCCAAAATGAACGAACTAAAAATGAATAACATAATGTTGTTGCTGGGAATCGAAACTGATTTTTTTTTTTTTTTAAAGTAGGGCGCGGGTTTTATGCAAAACGATGTCGTTTTTGCATCCGTATGCACCATGCAGGGTGCATACGGATGCACAACATAATTTGCCGACAAATTGGAATTTTTTTATTTTTTAATTTTAGAAATATTCATGGTCATCCAATTAAAATGGTAATCAGGATGCATCACACTACAAGGTAGTTAGCAAATTGGGTTATTTTTAACTTCTTACAAACTCAACTAATTCAGATAAGCAATTTAAATTTTAGTTTCATATATAGTGATATTTTTGAATTACTGAATAACTAATTGTGAATATTGAATTTTTAAAATCCATTAAATTGACTAAATTATATATAGAGTAAATACCTAAAATGATCCCTCGACTATAGCTAAATTCACAAATTGGTCCTCAACTTTCAATTTCACCCAATTAAGTCCTTAACTTTGCAATTTTGACACGATTTGGTCCTTCATCTAATTGACCGTTTGTTGACCGTGATCGACGATCTCCAGAAGAACCTTCAGCTCTCGTCGGAGCACGTGGAGGCCTCCAGGATTACGTTGCACCGGTTCGGAAACACGTCTTCTTCTTCACTCTGGTGCGAATTCAACTACATTGAATCCAAAGGGAGGATGAAGAAAGGTGATCGGGTTTGGTAGATTGTTTTCGACAGTGGATTCAAATGTAACAGTGCGGTCTGGAAATGCAACCGGAACCTTAAAAAATCGACGATGGACCATGAAATTACATATATATCCTCAAAAATCACAGTCAACAAATGGTCAAATAGACAGAGGACCAAATTGTGTTAAAATTACAAAGTTAAGGACTTAATTGGGTGAAATTGAAAGTTGAGAATCAATTTGTAAATTTTGCTATAGTCGATGGACCATTTTAGGTATTTACTCTTATATATAATTAGGCCAATTAATTTGTTAGAAATTCATGGACTTCTCTATCTCTATATATATTAAAACAAAATGATAGCCACAAAATTTTTTCCCAAAATTTAGGAACATATTTATTAAATCAAACTAATAATTAAATTTAGAAATGATTTTATAATAAATAATAAATTTGAAAATACCATCATTATTTGACTGTAATAATGATGTAATGATAAAATCACAGAAACTGTTTTTTTTTAAAAAAAAAAAATAAAAAATCACGAAACTTCTTTTCCTTTTGCATTAATTCTCATATGCTGGCAATCCTAAATCCTAAATCCTAAATCAAACTAATAATTATTTTTTTGGATGAATAATAAATAAATTTGTAATAATGATTTTAAAACTATTATTATTCTTTTCCTTTTTTATAAAAGCAGCCCTCAATTATTTTCATTCAAATAAAGTTACAAATATACATGTTTCTGCCGTGATATATACTAATACATGATAAGATGTAGGAATCGCGTTTTATGCACTAACTGATATAAATTACTATTATTATATTTTTCTTAGTTACGTTCTTATTTTCTTTGCGTTGATTACAGAAGTAATCTGACTTTTGGTTTGTTACGTTATTTTCTTCTAATGGTGTCGATTAGTGCTGGTTTTGACTGTTATGAAGCCAATACTCAAATCCTCACTGTATAGGCCGAATGTCTATTCCCTTTTTGACGTAATTATGGGATCGCCATAACTACTCCGTAATAATAATAATAATAATAATAATAATAATAATAATAATAATAATAATAATAATAATAATAATAATAATAATAATAATAATAATAATAATAATAATAATAATAATAATAATAATAAAAAAAAAATAATAATAATAATAATAATAATAATAATAATAATAATAATAATAATAATAATAATAATAATAATAATAATAATAATAATAATAATAATAATAATAATAATAATAATAATAATAATAATAATAATAATAATAATAATAATAATAATAATAATAATAATAATAATAATAATAATAATAATAATAATAATAATAATAATAATAATAATAATAATAATAATAATAATAATAATAATAATAATAATAATAATAATAATAATAATAATAATAATAATAATAATAATAATAATAATAATAATAATAATAATAATAATAATAATAATAATAATAATAATAATAATAATAATAATAATAATAATAATAAATAATAATAATAATAATAATAATAAATAATAATAATAATAATAATAATAATAATAATAATAATAATAATAATAATAATAATAATAATAATAATAATAATAATAATAATAATAATAATAATAATAATAATAATAATAATAATAATAATAATAATAATATAATAATAATAATAATAATAATAATAATAATAATAATAATAATAATAAATAATAATAATAATAATAATAATAATAATAATAATAATAATAATAATAATAATAATAATAATAATAATAATAATAATAATAATAATAATAATAATAATAATAATAATAATAATAATAATAATAATAATAATAATAATAATAATAATAATAATAATAATAATAATACTCGGTAACCAGGACTATGTGGTCTAATGGTACCCGGGTTGGATTTCCATTTGGAAGATTATGATTTCAAGCCTAAAGTATATGAACAGATACTACAATGTAATAGAGCCAGTAACTTTCAAAACAAATAATAATAATCCAAAACTCTTAATATAATTTTCCTTTTTTTTTTTTTTTTTTTTTTTTTTTTTGACAAAACCAAAGCTTCATGAAATCAACCTCGAAATATAACCCACACACCAAGGATGATGATGATGATCCAAAACTCTTAATACAAGTTTCTAATAATGTAATATAATTTCCTTAGTAATCTAAAACTCTTAATCTAAGTTCCTAATATAATTTCTCTTATATAATTTTTCTACTCTTAATACAAGTTTCTAATAATGTAATATAATTTCCTTAGTAATCTAAAACTCTTAATCTAAGTTCCTAATATAATTTCTCTTATATAATTTTTTTATCATATTTTAATTACATATGATTACCATAATAAACAATGTAATTACCATAGGTTTATTATGGTAAACATATGATTACCATATCGGTTTATTATGGTAATCATATGTAATTACTATATACTCTTTACCATCTAAATTTATTATGGTAATTAAACATGGAGAATCTCTTCTTACAAACTTTTTTTTTTTTTTTTTTTACTTCAAATAATAGCAATTACCTGTGCCCTTCATTTGATTACTTTTGAATAAAATCTTGATTATAATTACCATAATAATTATTAGTCTATTATATATATATATATATATATATATATATATATATATATATATATATATATATATATATACATATATATATTATACTTAAGGTATAATACTATGGGAACAAAATAAATTATCATTCTTATTCTTTAGTGTAATTGCTATTTATGATAATCTCTCTTTATATATTTTTATATTTAAATATAAAAGTATAATTGCACAATATTAATATAATTACGTACTAATTATTATAGTAGTTAAATAATGAATTGCATAGATATTAGTATAACTGACTAATAAATATTATGTTAATAATTAAATATATATTAGTATAATTACAATTAAACATGGATCATTAAATTTATTTTTATAATAATTACAGTTAATTCATTCAGATATGGAGGAGGAGAAAAAAAAAAGTAATGGCGGTAATGGTGAAAATGAATATAGTTAAGGTATAAAACTATAATAATTGTCTAATAATTATTATGGTAATTAAGATTAACATGGGTCGTTGGATTGATTTTAATAATAATTACAATTAAATTATTTTCCTCTTTTCTCATATTTATTTTAGTAAATATAATTACATAAATCATATTATATATTAAAAATTTTCAAGATGTATAGTTATGAAGTTATGGATGTGTAAATAGAAAAAATGATTGGTGGAGTTAAACGGTACCACTAACGGCACTGTTACTCCATAATAGTGAAACGACGTCATTTGCAACCGTGTGTACCATGTATGGTGCACACGGTTGCACAACATAACAATTTTATATTTGGCCTATGATAACATATATTTATATTTATAATATATATAGAATAACTTAGTCAATCATATTATTCGAATATTCAAAATGGTGGATAATTTCACTAGTTAAAGGACTAAACTACTTTTGAATTTCCTTTAAAAAAAAGTATTTTTGAATTTAAAGTTCAATGTAAGGCATGAATGATATTTTCTCTACTATAACTCTATAAGTAGATGCCAACAATATAAAAAAAAAAAATGCAACACATCGATACATAACTGTAAAACTTGGAAGACATTCAATCTAGATAAGGCATCCAATCTTTGCTGTTTAAGAATCTACAAATCTAATAAGAGCGAATAATGTTAGGCCCTTAACTGGAACAAAAAAAATGTCGGTACTAATTGTTTCTTAAAATGAATGGTTCATATTATTGTGATTTTAGTATCTTTTAATGATTTTCCTTATTTACCCTCTATTATATTATTTTCTTCCATTAAATAACCCTAAATTCCGTTAGTTTAAACTTTAGTAACGGAATATTCCGTTAACTATTTATTATTCTTAACATACTCTTAATTATATAAGGTCTTAGGTTCGAACCTCATCCCAAGTATAATTGACATAATTGTTAAACATATATTATGAATATGTTAAAATGTATTAAAAAATATATATAATATAAAATTTAACATAAACTTTGGTCAAATAATTAGCTCGACTAAATACATAGCATTAAAAGTTAAGCATCAAATATTATAAATCAGGAACTACTTTAAAATTATTTGATTTTCTTGAATTTTTTTATTAAAAAAAAAAACAAATTTATGTTAAGTTTTTTTTTTTTTTTTAATTAATCTTCTTCTGATTATTTAGAACAAAACTTTTTTTTTTGAAAGGTCAACCCATGGGTTGTATTTATAGATAAGCTGAAATAGCGTCTGATTATTTAGAACAAAACTTAATATTTCAATTATGCTTTTGCATTTTTGGAATGATTTAGGCCATTATGGTATTAATATTTTTTTGTATTTTTTTTATAATGGTACAACTGTACATTACATTACTAATATTATACTATTATTTTTTTATCGGACAAAATTGTTTTACATCATTGTCAGACCTGCGCGGCCTAACTACAAAGTTGTTGATCATAAATACAATTACACATGGACTCTAAAACGGTAGGATCATTTTTCAAATAATTGACAATGTTAACATCCTACTAGCTCCAATTGAACAAGTTTATACATCAAAATTTTATCAATCCATGAAAACTTCTAAAAAAATTTGTAAGTTAATTTTTACTATATCATTATATTAATATCTATTGTAATCATATATTTTGAATTATTTATTATCATCCCCTATTAACAGCAATTGTAGCAATTGTTATGGACAAACTCACAAAACAATTTGTCTCAAATTTAAAAAAAAAAAAATCATTGATTTCATTATTGTTGAAGAAAAGTATGTACGACACTTTATTACTCTTATTAATTAAATAAATTAGTAGCTACAACAAAAAATAATACATATGCATTTAATTAATTTAGAATTAGATGTCTATAATGCTTTATTTAAAAAAAAATTCATTATAAAAAATTTAAAAGAAATATAATTTTATTAGTTATATTATCTTTATTTTCTACAATTCAAAGATTCCTTACCTTCAAATTTATTAATTTATTATATTCACTACATTGTTCATTGTCTTCTTTTTTTACATTATCTTGTAATTAAATATCAAAGTTATAATACAAAACATGTTATATATATATATATATATATATATATATATATATATATATATATATATATATATATATATTTGTTTATTTATTTATTTATTTACCAAGTATTTTATACAAATATAATAAATATTAATATTTCGTTCAATACTTTCACATGATAACCTGCGACGCACATCTCACAACACATGAAACATGTAGAAAAAAAAACTACCACTACTAAATATCAATAGGTGTTTGTACGCTAAAGAATTCATATTACAACTAAAATCTCAGTCATATACACAGCAAGGTAAATCTAAAACTTCCTACACCATAATCTCATTGCATGATGAATCCCTCTATGCTGCTACCAATAATCTAATTGCACATGAAACACTACCAATAAAAAAAAACAAAAAAACAAAAAAAAAAAAAGAAAAAAAGAGGACATGTATTGAATATGAAAACAATAACAATGCTACCCAAAAAAGAATTAAGAAGAATTAGAGAAATTTAAACCAAAAGTAGTATTTATTTAGACTATCGCTTAAAAATTAAGTATTTAGACTAGCGTTATTACAAAGTTGCAAACATTTATTTTAGTGACAATTATAATCAATCTCTCATATATTATCTTGCATTTATATACTTTAAATTACCGATTTAAATAAACAAATTCAACATTTATTTACTTATGCATGAACATCTCCTATATAATATTGCATTGATATACTTTGGAATACTTATTTAAAAATAATTATTGAGCATTATCTCATTCGCACAAAGTGCGTAAAAAAACTAGTAAATGAATAAGGTTCAAATTGGCCACTGAACGTAACCTGAAAATGCAATTAGGCCACTGAACGAAAAAAAGTGCAATTAGGCCACTGAACACTCTAAAAATGTGCAATTTCACCTGATAGCAGGTTACCCTCAATTTTAGCAGGTTATCTGCTTACGTGGCAGCTGAGTTGGCATTTTTAATAAATTTTAATAATAACTTTTTATTAAAAAAAAAACGATTTTATTTTATTTTTTATTTAATTGGCCAGGTTACGTTCAGTGGCCAATAAGAAAACAAATCAATCAAATCACACTAGAGACATAAGGGAGGCACAACGGCGTAGCGGCTGGCCTAAGGCACCCATCTCCGCGAGGCAGCTGACCTTAATCAATTTTAAGGTTTCAATGCAATAAATTAGTTAGTGAGTGTTCAATTGCACTTTTTAAAAGTTTGAAGGACTAGTTACAACTTTGTATAAAATTGTAGAACTTATTTGACATTTTTTTCTGGACTTTGGCAAAGTCAATTTATTTGGTTGCTTATTGATATAGTCCTAAGAGACGGCTGGCTAAGTGACTCACCGTTCGTACACTCTTGACTCTCCAACACAATTTATGATATTGATTGTCAATAGGGGCGGCGGGCTGAGGAACAAATGCCTAGGAAAATATATCCCCATATGGTCGGAATGGATTTGAACCGTCTATGTTACATCATTTGTATATTTTCGTTCATAAATTTAATTTTTTTTTACAATTAATTTATCTTAATGTACTTGAAAAAATATTATGAACATATTGAAGGGTGTTTAGTAAATAGATGTTAGTTGATTTGGTTAATGAATTTAATTAGTTGATTGTAGAAAGATGTTTGGTAAATTAACTGTTCTAATAGTTGATTGCTTGTAAAATGACTTTCTCAAAAAATTGTTTTAAACAAATTTTTGAATTTTAGCATTTTGGAATAATAAGCTGTTACAAAATGCTAATTAATCAAACATTTATATTGGTTGTGTAATTAAGTCAAACAAGTCAAAATTGAGATAAGCTAACCCAATATTTTTTACCAAAAAAAACAAGGCCAATATTTTATTATCATTTTCCATATTTACCAATTATTGCATATATTCCTAATATAGAAAAAATATTCTAAAGATAAACAAAAGTATTACAATTACAATAATAATAATAATAATTAAAATCGTAATGATCAGCTATAAAATACGGAGCAATATCGTAATTATTAATTTTATCATTTCTTTCGTTTTAAAAACCCTTCTGAGTCCCTTCAAAAAAAAAAAAAAAAAAACCTTCTACTAGCTACATGTATAATATTTTTATTTAAAAAATTTTATCTGCTATTATTTTTTAAAATTATATTAATATAATATTATAATCATAATTTGCACATCAAACACTAATATTGAGAAAGAGAGAAATTGGGAGAAGATCAGAGAAGTTTATTATTTTATTATCATCACATGGAAAAGGTCATACTGAAACATAAACACAACAAGATCAAGAAGAAGTACAAAAGGAGAATATAAAATATAAATGACTAACATAGCCTTCCCCCTGTCGTTCTCAAATAGGAACAGAGGGGTCCACAGCATCAAACTTTATTTCCTGTAATAGAGGACTATAAACTAAATATCCTCTGTATGTTTGCCGGTGTGATCTTTCCAAGTAATCGGACTATAAAATAGTTGTCTGAGAAGTTAGAATGATCATCATTGGTAGAAGTGATAAGTTTTGGCAGATTTGACAATACTCCACAATCCACCGATAGGAGCCAGAATCGTCAACAAAATACCAATCACAATAAATGTCTGAAATTTGCCCAAAAAAAACGCAATTATTAGTTCATATTAATTTAATAAAAAATACAATCATTTCTAGAAAATAGAGAATAACGTACCCAATTCATACACCAAGATAATCCAAACTTCTTAGGTTTCATGAGAATTAGCCACATGATGCAAGGAATCTGCGATCAATTAATAATTAAAAAAATTAAATATATATGGCATGTGAAATTAAAGTAAGGTTTTGACTTTGTTTATTTCAAATAAAATTTGGCTTACATAGTATGTGGTTGGAGCGAACGCAAAGCCACCAAAAAATCCAAGTAGACCGCCAAAGAAAGGCACTGATATGCCCACAAAGAGTGTGAACGCTGCCATTCCGGGAAAATAAAAGGGTGAGAAACAAATTCTTCTCCCTATACTAACATAATATTTGTATATATGGCAATGGGTCGGCTGGGTCAAAGAGGACTGTATCATTTGACCCACTTTATATACCCTCACTTTTAACCTGGTGAACTTTTTCAGAATTCACCCATCCCACCCTTTTTCAGGATTCACCCATCCCACCGTGTGTGGGTGAGAGTGGATTCAAGTGGTGGATATCAGCGGAGCTGATTGAAATATGTGTGTGTATATAAAAATATATATTTAGAAGTACACGTACCAACAAATAGGTTCCTAGTTACAAACCGAAGGGTTTTGGTGGGCTTGAATTTCAAGGTCTTGACACAAAATGTTTCAATCATATCAAACATAAGCATGGCATAGACCTGCATCCAAAATAATCGTCTTTAGGTAAACCGTTAAATAACATATTTTGCAATTAAAGTAATGGATAGGTGGTGGATATAGACTGATCAATTTTTAATAACAAACCAAAATAGTTATGATCAAATAAACTGAAATCGAAAACCGAAAATCGAAATGCCCACCCGATCTGAATAGAATTGAAGAGGTGTGTTTGTGTGTATACCTGGTAGCTTCCGACAACATGGACAACCACAAAAATGTTAGCAGCAGCGATGAGCCAAACGGGCTTTTCGAGGGTGAGAAGGATGTTGTCGCTGACTTGGTTGCCCAAGGCGAGGTAGCCAATGAAGGCAACGGGCCAATAACACATAGCCACAACTACATAAGCAATAACCACACCTTTCCACATGGCCTTCTTGGAAGGGTTGTCAGGGGTGGAGGGGATAGTCGCCTGGATCTCCAAAACCACATTATGCCCGGCGTACGAGAACGCCATGTCCCCCAAAGCGCTCATGAACATGAACACATTGTCCGTCTTTTTATGCGACCTCGGCCCGTAGTCCACCGCGTGCGACTCGATCCACTTGTGCAGCGCCGACCCCCAGGCGATGGTGGAGTAGGAGACCGACATGATCGCCGCGAGGAGGGAGACGAAGGAGATGGAGTTGAAGTTGGGGAGGAAGGAGGCTATGAATTGGCCGACGGAGAAGATGAGGATGTAGTAGGAGAGCTTGATGGGCTTGCAGTCATGGCAGAGAAGCTCGACGACTTTCTTGATTGAGGAGCCGCCGGTGACCATGTAGATGATGCAGAGACTGATCTCCACTAGAGCCTGTTGGGGCACCACGATCCAGAGCCCTAGTTTCGGCCCGAACGCCGCCTGTCCTAGCTCGTGGTACCGGTCGAATCTCTTCCCGGGTACACACTCGTGCATCTCCACCATCTGGTAGAGCGTGTATAGTGTTATCGCCCATGATAGTATCATCATTGCCACTCCAGGTCCCCTGTTTATTCATACATCTCAGGTTAGGATCAAACGCTTACCAGCTAAACTTGTCTTCTACCCATTAATCCGTCGTAGTCATTAGATGCTAGACTTAAAATTCTGCACCTCCGTTCATCCATCAATGGGTGCTAGACTTGGCCTTATCGGCCTCCGCCCAACAATTTTCAGTCACTAGAGCAAAAAATCCAATCACAAGGACAAACAACCCAATCACTAGGTGTTAGACTGACCTCCTTATAGGCCTCCGCCCAACAAACAATTTCCAGTCACTAGGGCAAAAAACCAATCACGAGGTACTAGGGCAAACAACCCAATCACTGGGTGCTAGACTTGGCCCCCTTATCGGCCTCCGTCCAACAATTTTAGTCACTAGGGCAAAAACCCAATCACGATGTGCTAGGGCAAACAACTCAATCACGAGGTGCTAGGACAAACAACCTTATCAGTCTCCGCCCACCAATTTCTAACCACTTGGACTGACAATTTCAGTCAATGAGTACTAAATTTGGCCTTTATCATTTATTGGCCTCTGCTCAACCATCTGGTCTAAACCGGCCTCTACCCAAACATTTTCAAGTCTAGACTTGATCTTTGGCATTGGTCCAACAATTCCCCCCTCAACACCAACTATTACATACATGCATGTATTGAAAATTTCAACTCTAATCTAATAATTTCAATCGATTCATATCAGATCAGAGAAACTAAGTGATAGATAGATACATACCATCCCATCTCGGACATGGCGTAAGGGAGGCTAAGAATTCCGGCGCCGACCATGGCGGTGACATTGTGGAAGGTGGAATACCACCACTTCCCAGAACGTTGGGAGCCCACCGGAAGCCAATCATCCACCTCTCCCTTATTGGCCGCCGGCTTAGCCCCCTCGGCTTTGTAATCCCCCATCTCCAGTTCTCTGTCAAATCCCATCTTGAAGGCCGGGGTTCTGTATTTATTTATTTATATATATAAGTATATATTTTTTTTTTATTTACAAAATGTAACAGAAATGTGTAGTTTATATGAAAGATCTAATGAAAACACTAGCAAAGAAAGAGGTTGAGTTTGGAATGAACCCTCTTCTCCGCTTAAATACTCAAAGCTCTCTGTAACAACGACTCACTCTGATCGTTTTCCCGATCGCCTTTGGTGGTATACCTGTTTTATCTCTGCCGGATAAATAGTCGTTTGACTTTTGTCCCGTCTAAATCTACATCAGATAAATTAATCATATATTAATATAATATTTCACTCTCATCTCTTACCTATACTCTCTCATATGATTGTCTACGGTTTTAAAAGATAAAAGTATACTATTTAAACACAATTTTTTTTATTCAAGTATTTTGTCCGTTAATGCCACATATAGTATAGTAGATTTTTTTTATTCAAGTATTTTGTCCGTTAATGCCACATATAGTATAGTAGATTTTTCACGGGATCGAGTAATGCCCAATATTTTGTCTGGTAATATTATATAGTATGTAGTTGTTATAATGGAATGTTGAATTTGTGTAATTGAATAGGTAATTCTAAATTTATAAATGTAAGATAATATAGTCAATATTAATTATATTAAGCGAGATTAAATAAAGATTATGGCATAAGATATTAAATATATACTAATATAATTTGAGGGGTGCTGACAATTCGGCATATTGCAGTGACAATTTGTTTATACAAATAATATTATAGAAACATACCTGCAGAATTTTCTGTTGTCACAAAATTCTCCGTTGATGTTGTGGTTTGTACTTCTAACCAGTGGCTAATGGCTTAATATATAGACTAATGGTGTAGTTCTAGTTCTATAAAGATTTGTGGGTTAAAGTTCTATTAAGACTAATATTAGAATTAGATTAATTGTGTAGTTATTATAATATAATGATTCATGGTGTGGATGAACAATCAATATCCCAACATACTTCAATATTAGAATTAGACTAACGGAGAGTTATAATTCTATAAGGATAATGCCAAATATTTATATTCAAATAAATATTTAAAGTATATCAAGATAATATTATATTGAAGTTGTTATAATTGAATGTTGAATTTGTGTGGTTAAATAGGTAATTCTAAATTTACAAATGCAAGATAATATAGTCAATATTAATTATAATTGTATGGTAATATTGAAAACAAATATGGAAGATATCAAATAAAGATTATGACATAAGATATTAAATATATACTAATATAATTTGAGGGGATTCTTAAGGGGTTGCCGGTAATCCGGCATATTGTAGTGACAATTTGTTTATATACTAATATTTCAGAAAAACATGATAGGAGATTTACAAACATACCTGCAAAAATTATCCGTTGATGTTGTGCCTGATCGGACTATGTCTTAACACAGAATTCCCCGTTGATGTTGTGTTGCATAATAATTTGAGTTTGTACTTCTAACCAGTGGGCAATGAATTAATATATAGACTAATTGTGTAGTTATAATTCTATAAAGATTGGGTTAGAGTTCTAAGACTTTAATATTATAATTAGACTATTGGTGAGTTATAATTCTATAAGGATTTGTGGGTTAGAGTTCTATTAAGACATTAATATTAGAATTCTATAAGGATTTGTGTTTTTTTTTTAACGGAAGAGTTAACGGATAATCATATAATCTATCTATACTATAGTTAATCCATTTTCTTTTTGAAATAGTTAATATGGAGATCTTTATTAATTTTCAGACAATTATTAATATTTATTTCATTTTTTAATTGACCTAATTTCCGTGTCATTTATATTCTCAGTCAATTATTTTTTGCAATACATATCAATTAGTTAATTATTAATAACATATTCTTTTTTTTTTTAAATATTTCCAGTCAAATATTAATAATAGATTCCTTTTCCAATTTACATATACTATTGTTGAGACGGTCTGCCATTTCCTTTTTTATTTTGGTTAATTTGAGATCATTTTTAATTTCAATCAATCATTAATATTCACTTCATCTTTCAATTGACCTAATTTCCGTGCAATTTTTATTCTCAGTCAATTATTATTTTTAAATACATATCAATTAGTTAATTATTAATAACAGATTCTTTTTTAAATATTTTCAGTAAATTATTATTAACAAAATACTATACCAATTTACATATAATATTGTTTGGACGGTTTCTGACCATTTTTTTTGGTATTTAAGTCAGTTTATAATCATTATTAATTTCCAGTCAATTATTAATATTCATTTCCTATTTCAATTGACCTAAATTCTGTGCCGTTCTAATTCTCAATTAATAATTATTTTTTGTAATATTTGTTTTTAAACTATAATTTCACATATTAACATAGTGTGAATAAACAAATAAACAAATAAAACAAATGCATATTCAAAGTAATGTAAAATTATGCAATCTTACAATTTAAACAAAATACACATTTAAAATGATAAATATAAAGCATAACAAAAATATTGAAATGACCAGGAACAAATGCCTGTAAAATGTCAACCATCAATAATAGGAACAATGTTTAATGCCCAAAGGCAAAAATGACTAGACTCTCAACAGGAAAACATTTTATTAATAATTTCAATACAGCTTCTCAACATTTACAACTCTTAACAGATCCACCATCCTTTGCATCACATTACATTTTTAATAATTTTAATTTAATAATATTATACCTTAATTATAAAACTTCTGCCTAATAATTTTAGTATTAAATATCATACAATAATTAGTATAAACAATGTTTAATAATTGACAAATTCTATTAGGCAATAAAAATTACTATTATAAAATCATTTGTAATATGGACACATTATTTCTAATTATTTTGGTTTAATAATATTATGTATAAAAAATCGAAATAATACTTTTAGTACTATTGAATATTGATTGACTAACAATTATCTTAATTATTAAGGCAATTAATATGTATTTAACTTTAAAACGTTTTCAAATATATGATTTATACATAATAGCATAGAATCAATTAGTAAGACAATTGTATTAGGTAATCTAATTAATAATTTACTCTTTAAATTATATCCCCTTTTTAGTAATGAATATTTTCTTAAAGTATATATACATAGACTATGGTTATCAATATAAAATTAAAAGTATATATATATATATATATATATATATATATATATATATATATATATATATATATATATATATATATTATTAGTAAAAAATAAATTATACTTGTCTTAGTAATTAATTGTATTGTTACCTTTTTCGGTGTAATTATTATGGTAATTTAAAAATACATATATATTTTTATACTTAATGTATAATATTGTTGGCATGAATTAAATTATACTTATCTTAATATATAATTAATTTTTAATATAATTTCCTTATTTTTATTAAATGTAATTATTCTGATAATTTTTCTTTCATTCTTTTGTGTAATTATTATGGTAATTAGTTTTAATTTTCTTAATAAAATAACTTTTCTTTATCACTTTTTGATGGGATACTGTATGAGTTGGTAGAAAATATTTAAAAAATAAAAATACTTACAAATAAAAAATAATTTTAAAATATTTTATAACCCCTCATAACATGTGTAAATCATATATTTTTTAAAATATAATTTGATAAATACCATAAATTAATTAGTACAATATCATTTCTGTTTATAATAATTAAAGAAAAAATAAATAATTCAAATATGTGAACCAATGATTTCAAAATGAAATTAATATACAGTGACAAATGATTAGTTTTAATTTTCTTAATGAAATTATTTTTATTTATCAGTTTTTGATGGGTAACTAAGGGGGTGTTTGGGTTTCTGGAGAATATTTTAAAAATAAAAATAATTATTAATAAAAAATAATTTTAAAATATTATTTAACCCCTAAACATGAGAAAATTTTATATTTTTAAAAAAGATACAATTTGGTAAATATCATACATTAATTATTGCAATATCATTTATGTTTATAATGAGAATAATTAAAGAAAAAATAAATAATTCAAATATGTGTACCAATGAAATTAATATACAGTTACAAATAAATATAACATGACTTTATTACAATTTCGTATAACACCTCCATTGAAGCTTGAACTCACAACCTCCCACATGAGAATCCAACACGGGTTTCATCTGAGCACAAGATGCTTAGTATAGCATGATTAGATTTAATTTAATTAGTTTTAATTTCCTTAATAAAATGATTTTTCTTTATCAGTTTTTGATGAGAGACTAAGGTAGTGTTTGGGTTGCTGGAAAATATTTTAAAAATACAAATAATTTTAAAAGATTTTTAACCCATAAACATGCGAAAATTTTATATTTTTAAAAAAATACAATCTGATAAATATCATAAATTAATTATTGCAATATCATTTATGTTTACAATGAGGATAATTAATGAAAAAATAAATAATTTAAACATGTGAACCAATGATTTCAAAATGAAATTAATCTATCTATACTATTAATAAAAGTAAAATCCTCCTTTTCAACATTTCCGCTCAAATTAATATGAATATTAATAAATTAGTAAAAAATTAATAAAGCTTAATTGCTAACAATAATACATCTAATTGAGTAATTGACTAAAATGAAAAAAGAAATTGTCAGATCATTGCATTTTACTTAAAAATGGAACAAAAACTAAAAATTGAACGTAAATATTTCAATAATAATATTGTACATTATCAAATAGTAAATACATATTTTAAACAATATAAAGTTAAATTAAAAATAGAACGAAAATATTTCAATAAAAATATTATACATCATCAATTAAAAATGGAACGGAAATTAGGTAAAAATACCACTGCTTGTAATATTTTTTTTTTTGAATACTTGCATCTAATATTCTAATTGACTAATTGAGTGGAAATAAAAAAGAATAATTAGCTGAAAATGAATCTGATATTAATTAACTGAAAATAAATAATAAAAAAAAAGAATAATTATTGACTGAAAATGAATATGATATTACTAATTGACTGAAAATAGAAAAAGGATCACTAATTGATGATATTCTACCATTATATATTTTCACCCGAGTCACCCATCTTGATGGACTGAAGGTGTTAGCTCTAGACGAAGATGGACAAAATTGTATTGCTATTACCAATGTTGTCTACAAAGAGATTTCAATAATGTGTAAATACATTTAGTGATATTGTGTTTTTTAAATGACAAAATTACTATATATCTAGACAAAAAATATATTTTCCATACAAATGAATTAGGATATCAATTCATTCTTATAACTGAGTTGCTAGAGAACGAGCACATTTGCCTAATTTATAAAATATACTAACAATGATAAATAAAATTTCCAAAGTTACAGCACCGCATGCGTACATCTACACATTAGCTATTAATTTGAGCAATTATTTGCTCAAATTAAAGCAATGATAACATCAAAACACATAAATTATCCAAACCGCATTTTCAATTGCACTATATACTATTTGATGTTCTAATTTAAATAATTATATATCAATCCAAATATTCTTAATATATTACAACAAATTCATTCCGTGCATCGCACGGGCGAAAATACTAGTTAAGGATAAATTAGGAAATCTCAATAAAAAATTAAATATGAACATTATGAACCATTTATTTGATTTAATAACTTGACGGCTATTTTTTCTACCCATTATACGCAAATTATACCGTGCACTAGGGCGCACAATGCATTATGCGTCCTGACCCAAAACGACGTCGTTTTGTACCTTTTTCGCGTGTCTGCTGTTAACTCCTTAAAAGAAAAAAAATTCATGTTTCGAATGTACACAATTGTATAATAGAAAACACATAATTTTATACCTGAAAACACAGAATTTTATATCTGAAAACACCGAATTTTTATAACTGGAAATCCCCATGTTTCGAATGTACAGAATTATATAATAGAAAACACAGAATTTTATACCTGAAAACCCAGAATTTTTATAACTGAAAATCCCCATGTTTCGAATGTATAGAATTATATAATAGAAAACGCAGAATTTTATACCTGAAAATACATAATTTTATAACTGAAAATTCCCATGTTTCGAATGTACAGAATTATATAATAGAAAACACAAAATTTTATACCTGAAAACACATAATCTTTTTTAAAATGATAAAAATTCCCTGTTTCGAATGTACAGAATTTTATACCTGAAAACACAGAATTTTATAACTGGATACACATACATTTCGTCGCGTTATTTCCCCATACAACTTAACAAACGACGTTATTATGGGAGGCGCGGGGCGCAAATTGCTATGTGCGCCCCTGGTGCACGGTATAACGATTGCCCAATATAGGCCTAACTTTCTTTGGCTCTTATTAGTATAGTGGATATAGAGTTAATTTCATTTTTTGTCATAGATGTATACGTGACAATCCATTTTAAAATCTCTTTTTATTAGAACATCCACTTTTGGTCCTAATATTATTGTTGCATGATGATTTTTAGTTCTTTATCAACAAAACAGTTTAAATATCGTTAAATATAAGGACATTTTAGTCTTCAATTATGAATTTTTTTTCAAAAAAAATATAAAAATATAGCGGTTCAACCTATTTTGTATAAAAAGATTGAAATGTCTTTATATTTAATGTCATTTCAACAATTTTGTTGAAAGATGACTAAAAATGGTCATGCCACAATAATACTATAACTAAATGAAAATGTTCTAATAAAAAATGATTAAAAGTAGGCTGTCACCTAGGACCAAAAATGGAATTAACTCAATAATCTACTATACTAATATCTATGTACTATTATATATATATATATATATATATATATATATATATATATATATATATATATATATACACTAATAAGAGCCAAAAGAAGTTAGGCCTATAATGGGCAGAAAAAATAACGGTCAAATTATTAAATCAAATGAATAGTTCAGATTGTTCAGATTTTGAATTTTCCTAGAGATTTCTAAATTTATCCTTAATTATTAACTTACATATATATATATATATATATATATATATATATATATATATATATATATATATATATATATATATATATATATATATATATATATATATATATATATTCACTAATAAGAGCCAAAATAAGTTAGGCCTATAATGGGTAGAAAAAATGACGGTCAAATTATTAAATCAAAAGAATGGTTCAGATTGTTCAGATTTTTATTTTTCCTAGAAATTTCCAAATTTATCCTTAATTATTAACTTACTCATTGATTTCAATAAGAAATGTCTTAGGTTCGAACCTCATCTGAATCAAAGCTGGCATAATTAAGTTCCTCACTCTATTTACTCTTGTTAAATTAAATAAATTAGTAGCTACAACAACAAAAATGATGCATATGCATTTCTTTAATTTAGAATTATGTGTCTACAATGTCTTTATTTAAAAAAATATATTCATTATCAATAAATTAAATAAGAAAAATAATTTCATTAGTTATATTGTCTTTTATTTTTGTCTCCAATGCAAAGATTTTTTTACATTTAAATTCATCTATTATTGATATTCATTACATTGTCCATTATCTTATTTTTACACTATCTTGTAATTAAATATCAAAGTTATAATACAAAATAATGTTATATATATATATATATATATATATATATATATATATATATATATATATATATATATATATATATATATATATATATTGACAAAGTATGTTATTAATACCATTAAAATTTAAAAAAAAAAAAGAAGAAGAAGAAGTTTGAAGCCAATCATATTAACTACTTGGGAGATTTGTTAACAAATAGGGTATTCAAATAACTCATTACAATATTTTCAAAAAAAAAAAAAAAAAAAAAACTCATTACAATGTTCTTTGGACTAACAAATTAAAGGGGGAAACTAACTCATAATATCTTTGGACTACATCATATTTACAATGTTAAAATTTTTACCACTTTATCTAATCTTACTCCTTAAACTAGGGATTTCTTTATCAACAACAACTCATTCACACAATAATGGTTGAACCAAATGAACCACGAACAGAACACCTAAAGGACTGGTGTGCTTTTATCTTGATAATAATATGTAAATGCTAATTATATCATTATCTTACGTAGCTACATTTAAAACTCATTATTAAAACTGTCAATGTAGGGCAGTAGAACATCGTAACACACTTGATGCACTGAAAATATGTCGAGGCTACAACAATGCTGCAATCAATTTGGTAAACCTAGAAAATGAAGAAATTTCAAAATAGCCACCATTGATTTATTTATTTATCCTATACGTAAAATACTTATTGCTTGTGCATTCATCAGGACCGCTCCAATAAAAAATGGGGTCCTGTGCAATGACTTAAGTTAGGCCCCTTTTTCAAATAATTTGTATATAAAAATAATAGTTGTTCAAAAATTTGTGTCAAAAATTCAAAAACTAAATATTGTATAAAAAATAAATCTAAAATTTCATTTAAAAAGTGACTTGCGTTGCATATTTTTACACAAAATCATCCACCAAACTTTTGATATCATCTTCTTCCAAAATCTCATTTTCAATAGAGGTTAAAGCTAATCCATTGAGTCACTCTTGCAACATACTTGATCGTAAGTAAGATTTCTAACAATTTAGAATCTTACACAAAAATATCTATTAATTTAGAATCACGGGCATCCCAATTTCTTGGATCATATATGTCAAATAAAAGCGAAGTATTTGGTTTATCATTGTGACCAACACCATCTAAACAACTATCAACATTCTTATTATTTTCATTGTCATAATGATAAATATCATCGTTGTACACACTATCATTTAAATTTTTTCCAAATCTCACAATCATCTTGATCTTCTATATGAAGATTTGCATCTAACAATTTTTTCTTGGCATCATCTTTTTGCACATCTATTTGAGTTTCTTTTGTAATGAATTTTTCAAGAGCTCCCTTTTGAGATTGAGTTAGTTGCTCAATTATTCTTTTCTTTTTACGCTTCTCAAACCCAGATAAATATTTTCTACAAGACATAATTATAAAACCCTAGAGAAAAAAATAAGATTTTATTTAGAAACTCTTTGAACGAAGAATTAATCAAGAAACAAATTCTTGAATATATATTATTCTGAAATCAGAATTATCAAGTCATGTAAATATATAAAACAATAAACAAGAATGGTGAAATATTTAGTAATTTTAATTACCTGTTAAGAGAAATTGAACAACTTGAAAATTTGCAACTTTGTATGATCAAGAAGAATTGACAGTTCTATCGAATTGTGTCTATCGTCTCACTCGTAGTCTGTCTGTTTGTGAGATTTGTGATTTTGTGTAAATAAGCATTAAGAGCTTTCGACACTACTGGAAATTATGGAATTTCCGACCACCTGAAAGTGATCTTAAATCAAGTCGAAAGCCTTGTTCTGACCACTTTTGGTATCCAGAAAAACCTTTGTTGCTATTTCCGACCACTTTTTATTTTCGACTTGATTTAAGATCACTTTCAGGTGATCGGAAATTCAATAATTTTCAGCAGTGCGATAATGTCGTAAATACTCGTAATGAACTCAAGCTAATTAAGTAATTAGCTAATAATATAATCTAATATACTGTATACATAAATAATTAAATACATAAAGCCATTGCATAATGTCGTAAATACTCGTAATGAACTCAAGCTAATTAAGTAATTAGCTAATAATCTAATCTAATCTAATATACTGTATACATAAATAATTAAATACATAAATCCATTGCAGCACTTAATTAGCTAATAATCTAATCTTTTTTTGAAAGGTGGCCAATGAGGCATATATTAGAAGTACTCAGAAATAGAGTCTGGAGGGACATCGTCCGAATACATAACTGTAGAAGAATTAAAAGCAGAAGTTGCTAATCTATGAGCTAAATAGTTCTCTGATCTATGAATAAAATTAACTGAGCAGTAATCAAAAGAAGTAATGTGTGCTCTACAAGCATCAATGACATAGCCTACGTAAGTCCGTAATGTGACAACTCGACTTGTCAAATATTGTTGTAGGGTCAAGCAATCTGTAAGCAAGCGTACTGATCGTTCCCCGCGATTCCATAGCCAAGACAAGGCTTCCTTACATGCTACTGTCTCAGCCATAAGCGGTGAAAGACAATTTGATAGGGGCGCACTGAAAGCCGATACATATTCTCCTTCTTCGTTGAACAAAATCGCGCCAACCGTAGCCTTTCCTGTAGCAGGCATAAATCCGGCATCGATATAACATCTGCGGACGGGCTCGGCATTTTCCGTCGGCAACATCGCGTGGGCAGCATCGTCCGGCGGTCCCTGTGCGTCGGCAGTGGCGTGTTGCTGCTGCTGCCGTGCCACGGCAGTGGCAGTAACGTGGCCTTGCGCGGCAGCGTGACGGTTGACTTGACGGTGGGTGGGGTGGACCCGCTGCCATGCAAGTGTGGTGGCTTTGGCCACGGCTAACACCTTCCGTGGTCGCGGTAGACATGCATCCCATACCGCTCCGTTTCTGGCTCTCCAAATGTGGTATAAGATAGCAGTTGCGTGAACAATTTGGTTAGTGTCTAAAATATTCAATAGATCACTAAACCAAACATGAAAAATATTTGTTGTTATCATGGGGATTGGAAGGTGAGATTGAGCCCAAATGGATGTTGCATAGTCACATGTTACTAAAGCATGCATTGTATCTTCATCCATTATTCCACACATAGCACATGTTGGTGGTACATCCACTCTCTTTATAATCAAATTTGTTGTGGTAGGGAGGATACCACTCAAAGCCTTCCATAAGAATGTTTTCCATTTGGGGGGGACTTTTAACTTCCATAGGCCTAACCAATTATGGGTGCCCGTATTATCATTGAGAGTTCCCACAATTGTCTTGTAACCACTCTTAACAGTATAATTTCCTCCCTGATCATCATACCAATACCACATATCTTCATAATCTGGTGATATTGGGATCTTTTTTATTCTATCCACATCCGTAGGACTAAAAATATCTGCCAATATATCCGGATCCCAAGTCTGTGTCTCATGATCAATTAATCCCACCACCACTGCATTATTCAAATATGCTGGCTTATCTGTATGAATCATTGAGTCATGTTCATCCTGCATCCATGGGTGGTCCCAGATGAGGGTTGTCTTTCCATTCCCAATTCTGCGCCTGATTCCACCACAAACCATACTCTGAGCTGCCAATATACTGCGCCAACAGAAACTGGGATTATTTCCTATTTTGGCATCATAAAAGGTCCCCTGTGGATAATACCTCGCTTTGTAGATTCGTGAGACCAATGATTCAGGTTTGGTTAAAAACCGCCAAGCCTGTTTTCCCAGCATTGCTATATTAAATGCATGCAGTTCTTTGAAGCCCAGACCACCATACTTCTTTGGTATACACAACTTGTCCCAAGCCTTCCAATGAATTCCACGCTCATTCCCAGATCCCCACCAATATCGGTTCATGACGCGCTCAATAGCTGTGCAAACTCCCATAGGTAGTAAAAAGACACTCATTGAGAAAGTAGGCATTGCCTGAGCCACACTTTTCAATAAGACCTCCTTACCAGCTTGCGATAGCAATTTTTTATTCCAAGAAAGGATTCTCTGCCTTATTTTATCCTCAATATACGAAAAAGCTGCCTTCTTATTCCTCCCTATAAATGAGGAGAGGCCCAAATATTTCCCAAAGTTCGGTGCTTGAACAACCCCAAGTATCCCCGCCACTTCCTCTCTATCATCGTCCCGTGTGTTCTTACTGTAGCATATGCTGGACTTATGGTAATTTACCACTTGGCCAGATAAATTTTCATACCGTGTCAAACACTGCTTAACTGCACTTGCTTCCTGCGCATTTGCTTTAAAGAATAAAAGACTATCATCAGCAAAAAATAAGTGCGAAATAGAGGGTGCCCCCCTTGCTACTCTGCACCCGTGAATCGTTCCCTGTACCTGTGCCTGCTGTAATAGTAATGATAGTCCCTCCGCACAGATAATAAATAGGTATGGTGATAATGGGTCTCCTTGCCTGAGTCCGCGAGACGGGACAATCGGCGGTCCTCGGGTTCCATTCAGTTTAATACTGTAGGACACAGTAGTCACACATAACATAATAAGCTCCACCCACATATTATTAAAACCCAAAGCTACCAACATACTTCGCAGGAAGGGCCATTCCATTCGGTCATATGCTTTTGCCATATCTAGCTTTAAAGCACCCCACCCCGTTCTTCCACATTGTTTCCTGTTCAAAAAGTGTCCAACCTCTGCAGCAATCAAAATATTATCCGTAATTAATCTGTCAGGTATGAATGCACTTTGTGTATCAGAAATAATATCGTTCATGAGTGGCTTCATCCTGGCTGAAATCATCTTTGCCATGACCCTATAAATAACATTGCTTAGTGCTATAGGCCTGTAGTCCGAGACCCGTTCTGGATTTTTCTTCTTTGGTATTAGAACCACATCTGTATCATTCAACTTGCCTGGGAAAGTCCGTGTATTTAAACAATTCACAATAAACTCCGACACATCACCCCCCACCACCTCCCAGAACTGCTGATAAAAGCCCGGATTCATTCCATCCGGACCAGACGCCTTATCTGGAAACATAGCAAACAGGGCCATTCTCACCTCATCTTTTTCAAAGGGGCGCAATAGTGCCTCGTTCTGTGCATGTGTCACCCGGGGCAAGACATTGGCATAAAAACTTTCATCTATCTGAGACGAATTTGACGAGAAAATATTCCGATAATAATCAAAAATAATTGTTCTCATGGCATCTCCTTCCACCCAATCCCCATCATCATTCATAATTTTAGAAATTGTGTTTTTCTTTTTACGGTGAGAGGCATACCTGTGATAGAACTTTGTATTCGCATCTGCCCCCTTCAGCCAGTGTTGTTTCGCCCTCTGTCTCCAAAAAGCATCCTCCTGTGCCTCTAACTGGGCCTGTTGTTCCTCCAACCGCTGATATTCAACTAATGAATACTGGTCTGTGCATCCACGTAGTCTCAACTGCTCCTTACGTAGGCATTTCAATTTCTCATCAAATCTATGGAACTTATCACCTCCCCATCGTGATAGCTTATTCCCGCAGAACTCGATACAGGCTTGTAAGCCTCTATCTCTTCCCTCCGTCCATGCCGTCTCGACCACTCCTCTACAACCTTCATCATGGAGCCAGGCCATCTCAAAACGGAACCCTTTTCTCCCACCACCTGTCCTTTCCCGAAGATTCAGAATCCCAAGGAAAAGAGCAGAATGATCTGAGCGTCGGGTTAAGATGTTCAAGACACTTGCATCTCTCACTACATCTCGCCATTCCTGCGTGACCAGTACCTTATCCAACCTTTCTTCAGTCCAGTCCACAGTCCCCTCACCTCTTTCCCAGGTATACGGATATCCCAGCATGGGTAACTGAGTCAGCCCACATTCATCAATAGTTTCCCCGAAACCTCGTAACAGTGCCTCTGGATGAGGATTTCCCCCTCGCTTCTCATACTGATATAAGAGATCATTAAAATCCCCTATAATAACCCATGGCAATTCAGAGCGATGTGATAAGGATCTGATGAATTGCCAAGAGTCATTCCTTCTCTCCCTTTGCGCATAACCATAATACCCAGTCATTCTCCACTTAATTAGCTAATAATCTAATCTAATATATTGTATACATAAATAATTAAATACATAAAGCCATAGGGTATAGGGTTGCGTATAGTACTTGCGTAATAGCAGTAATGCCGAAGCAAGGAAAAGCAGGGGTATTGCGGTACGGTAATGCTGATTTCGTAATAGCGGTGTTGCGGTAATGCCGACTGCGGCTTATGCAGCTTAGTACAGTATATATACAATTTTTTTTTTAAATTATAGGGTTTGTGCAGACTTGCCCAGGCCGACCTTGCGTCATTCATTAAATATATTAGAACTAATATAAATTTATAATTAATTTCATCTTCTAGATCAACTTGCTTAGAGTACAAGCAAAATCAACATCATATCAACCTTCACAACAAAAATACTTGATATATAAGATGTAGTCACTATTAAAAAAATAAAAAACTTATGCACAAAGTTGAAAACAACTTAGCTCGAAGGTTAATATCAATTCAAAAAAAAAAAAAATTAAAAAAAAACACACACACGTACACACAAAATCAAGTACTACACTCATTCCTACTAATTCTAAAAATATGAACTTGAAAATGAACATGTGCAAAATGGAAGTGGAAATTAGTGATGAAACTAAACACATTGCAGCATCAATAATCGAACTATCTGCAGAGTTATTGTTGTTACTATCAAGTAAATTAGTTATGAAAATAGAACAAGAGATACTACTCATGAACCTTATACAAATATAATAAATATTAATATTTTATTCAATACTTTCACATGAAACATGTAGGGAACAAACTACCACGGTAAAATATCAACAGGCGCTTGCAAGATCAAGAGTTCATAGTACAACTAACCAAGTCATATACACAACAAGGAAAATCCACAGCTTCCTACACCAAAATCTCATTGCATCATGACGTTGTCATCTATGCTACCAACAATAACCCAATTGCAAATAACACACTACCAACTAAAAGGAAGATGACAAATAGTGAAGATGTAGACAATGACAGTGTTACTCAAAAAAAAAAAAATTAAGAATACTTAGAAAAATTCAAACTAAAAGTAGTATTTATTTAGACTATCGTTTTTAGACCAAGTATTTATACTATCGATTTTACAAAGTTGCAAACATTTATTTTAGTGACAATTATAATGAATTTCATATAGAGTAAATACCCAAAATGGTCCCTCGACTATAGCTAAATTCACAAATTGATCCTCGACTTTAAATTTCAACCAATTAAGTCCTTAACTTTGCAATTTTAACACAATTTGGTCCTTTGTCTATTTGACCGTTTGTTGACTGCGTTTTTTTTAGGATATATATGTAATTTCATGGTCCATCGTCGGTTTTGTAAGGTTCCGGTTGCATTTCTAGACCGCACTGTTACATTTGAATCCACTGCCGGCACTGCACCCCATGCTGGAGAGATTATAGCTTTTGCTAGATAGATCGCCGAAGTCCCTGGAGTGGCTCTTCGAGAAAGCCGTGACTCCAAGCGATGTAGGCAAGCTGAACCGGCTCGGGATCCCCAAGCAGCAAGCGGAGAAGCACTTCCCCCCTCTAAAACGGCGCTGTCACCTCCAAGAACGTTCTCTAAGCTGAACCGGCTCGTGATCCCCAAGCAGCAAGCGGAGAAGCACTTCCTCCTCTGAAACAACGATGTCACCTCCAAGAGCGTTCTCTTGAGCTTTGCACGTGAAACTACATATATATCCTCAAAGATCGCGGTTAACAAACGGTCAAATAGATGGAGGACCAAATCCTGTCAAAATTACAAAGTTAAGGACTTAATTGGTTGAAATTGAAAGTCGAGGACTAAGTTGTGAATTTAGCTATAGTCGAGGGACCATTTTGGGTATTTACTCTTTCATATACTATCTTGCATTCATATACTTTGAGTTACATATTTAAATAAACAAATTCGACATTTAATTATCTATGTAGAGAAAATTTTAATTTTGGTCCACTGACTATTGGGGTTGTGTTAATTGCAACACTTGACTTTCAAAAGTGTTAATTTAGTATTTTGACTATGCAATTTTTATCAATTTTGGTCACTCCGGTCGAATTACCGGCCAAATGTGACCGGAAAATTTTTAATCAACAATTAATCTTAAATGAAATGGGCAAAATAGTTATTTTATGTTAACTCTGAATTGGGAAAGTGATGCTTGGTGATTCCGGCGATGACGACGATGAATCCGACAGCCTGGTTGTGTACGACGATGAATCCGGCTGCCACGCCACCATAGACGGCGATGACCCCTCCAGTGTTTCTCTTCTGCCCTTAGGCTTCGCCATAACATCCATGGCTCCCACTGCGGTGGCGGCCCAGTCCTTTGAAAATGGATGCTTGCCGGAATTCGGTTGCCTCCTCACCTTCGAGCTATAGGTTTTGGCTAGCACCTTCCCGACGGCGAAGCTCAACCTCTCCAGAGTCACCGCCATTAACCACCACCTCTGCAACACAGTCGCTGCAGGTTTTGGCCAACACCATCCCGACGGCGAAGCTCAACCTCTCCAGCGTCATCGCCATCAACCACCACCTCTGCAACACAATCCGAGAGGGATGTCGGAGAAGAGGAGCACGGATGTGGTTGAAGCCATTGTTGCCAATTTTCTTGGTCTAAATGCTTTGGAGTCGCCGAGGGGTAGAAAGTGAAACCGCCCGCCGACGAGAGGGATGTCAGAGAAGAGGAGCACGGATGTGGTTGATGAAAAGATGAAAAGAGAAGAAGAACAGATGCACCTGGAATAAGCACGATGGAGAAGAAGAACAAAGAAGATGAAAAGACCAACTTGCCCTCATTATTTTACTATTAAAAATTTTCCGGTCACATTTGGCCGGTAATTTGGCCGGAGTGACTAAAATTGATAAAAATTGCATAGTCAGAGTACTAAATTAACACTTTTGAAAATCAAGTGTTGCAATTAACACAACCCCAATAGTCAGTGGACCAAAATTGAAATTTTCTCTATCTATGTATGAACTTCTCCTATATAATCTTGCATTGATATACTTTCAAATATTTATTTAAATATAAACATTGGACATTAACTCATTCGCGCAATGCGCGTGTAAAACTAGTATATATATCTACTATCTACTATACTAATAAGAGGCCAAGAGAGTTAGGCCTATAAGGGGTAGAAAAAATAGGGGTCAAAATTTTTAATCAAATGAATGGCTCAGATTGATCAGTTTTATTTTTTCCTTAAGATTTCTTAATTTATCCTTAATGAATATGATTTTCTGTTAACTTTTCCGTTAAATATTATCTTTTCCGTTAATTTCTGTTAGTTCACCATTAACTTACTCATTGAATTCAATAAGAAAGGTCTTAGGTTCGAACCTCATCCCAATCAAAGTTGGCATAATTAGTACTATATTTTACTCTTATTAAATTACTAGTTTTTCTATGCGCTATGCGCGAATGGGATAATGCCCAATGATTCTTTTTAAATAAGTATTTCAAAGTATACCAATGCAATATTATATAGAAGATGTTCATGCATAGGTAAATAAATGTTGAATTTGTTTATTTAAATCAGTAATTTAAAGTATATAAATGCAATATAATATATGAGAGATTGATTATATATAACTGTCACAAAAATAAATGGAATAAGGTTTAAATTAAATTGGCTACTAAACGTAATCTGAAAATGCAATTAGGTCACTGAAGAAAAAAAAAGTACAATTAGGCCACTGAATACTCTAAATGTATGCAATTTCACCTGATAGCAAGTTACCTGTTTACGTGGAAGCTAAGTTGGAATTTTTAATAAATTTTTATAATAAATTTTTTTAAAAAAATTCAAAAAATTCAAAAAAAGAAAAAAAAAATGATGGGGTGGCCGTCGGCTACCCCGTCTGTTTTTTTTTTTTTTTTTTTTTATTATTTAAAATTGTTCATTTTTTTTAAAAAATTATTATTAATATTTATTATAAAGTATTTAAAATGTCAACTCAGCTGCCACGTAAGTAGGTAACCTGCTATTCAGTAAAATTGCATACATTTAGAGTGTTCAGTGGCTTAATTGCACGTTTTTGGAGTGTTCAGTGGCCTAATTGCATTTTCATGTTACGTTCAATGGTCAATTTGAACCTTATTCCAAAATAAATGTTTGCAACTTTGTAATAACGCTAGTCTAAATACTTAGTCTAAAAGTGATAGTCTAAATAAATACAAATTTTGGTTTCAATTTCTCTAATCCTCGTTTGGGTAGCATTGCCATTGTCTTCATCTTCAGTACATGTCTTTTTTTTTTTTTTTTTTTTTGGTAGCATAGAGGGATTCATCATTTAATGAGATTATGGTGTAGGAAGCTTTAGATTTGCCTTATTGTGTATATGACTGGGATTTTAGTTGTGCTATGAACTCTTTATCTTACAAGTACATGTTGATATTTGATAGTGGTAGTTTAATTTCCCATACATGTTTCATGTGTTGTGAGATATGTGTCATAGGTTATCATGTGAAAGTATTGAACAAAATATTAATATTTATTATATTTGTATAAAATATATACTTGGTAAATAAATAAATATATAACATATTTTGTATTATAACTTTGATATTTAATTAGAAAATAATGTAAAACAAAAAAAGACAATAGATAATGTAGTGAATATAATAAATTAATAAATTTGAAGGTAAGGGATCTTTGAATGGTATAAAATAAAGATAATATAACTAATTAAATTATATACCTTTTTATTTATTTTTTATAATGAATAATTCATTTTAAATAGAAGCATTATAGACATCTAAATCTAAATTAATTAAATGCATATGTATTATTTTTTGTTGTAGCTACTAATTTATTTTTTAATTTAATAAGAGCAATAAAGTGGTGAACATACTTTTCATCCACAATAATGAAATCATTGATTTTTTAATTTTCATTTGTTGTTGAGACAAACTGTTATGAGAGTTTGTCAATGACAATTACTATCAATAACGGATGATAATAAATAATTCAAAATATAAGGTTACAATATATATTGTTATAATAATATAGTACAAATTAACTTATAAATTTCAATTCTTTAGAAGTTTTCATGCATTGATAAAAACATAATTGAAATATTAAGTTTTATTCTCAATAATCAAAATAAGATTAATTAAACGAAAAAAAAAAACTTAACTTCAATTTATTTTTTTAAAATGAAAGAAAATCAAATGATTTTCAAAGTTTATGGTTTATAATCATTGAATGCTATGTATTTAAATGAGCTAATTATTTGACCAAAGTTTATATTAAATTTTATATTATAATTTTTAATACTTTGTAACATATTCGTAGTATATGTTTAACAATTATGCAAACTCTAATTGGGATGTGGTTTTACCCTAAGACCTTTTTATAGAAATTAATGAGTAAGTTAATAATAATAAATAGTTAACGGAATATTCCGTTAAGAAAGTTTATACTAACGGAATTTAAGGTTATTTAAGGGAAGAAAATAATATAATAAAGGGTAAATAAGGAAAATCACTAAGAAATACTAAAATCAAAATAATATGAACCATTCATTTTAAGAAACAATTAGGACCGACATTTTTTTTATTCCAGTTAAGGGCCTAACATTATTGGCTCTTATCAAAATTGTAGATGTAGAAATAATAATTTAGTAGCTACAACAAAAAATAATACATATGCATTTCTTTAATTTAGAATTATGTGTCTACAATGTCTTTATCATGCTTGCAAAAATCGCGCCTAGGCGCCAAAGGCGCCCGGCCGCCGCCGCGAAGAAGGCTGGAATCGGCCTCCTCTGCGGCTGGCCGGCTAGGCGGTCTAAGCGGCCGCCTAGACCGCCTAGCCAGCTGAACCAGCGCTTTAATATATATATATATATATAGTGTTTTAAATTGTGAAAAGTTCGAGAAGACATAATTTTTGACTCGGTTGTCCATTTTGGACAATAATTCTTATCTACTACTTTTGAATAATAGAATAAAAAATGAGTAAAAAAAGAACATCGTTATCGATGTGTTAAATTTGTTTACATTCTTAAATTAATTTCTTGGTGGACTTTGGCAGAGACTCTATGAAAGTCAATTTGTTTGCTTGCTTATTGATATTGATAGTCCTAAGTGACTCACCGTTCGTACACTCTGACTCTCGAACACAGTTTATTAATTATTGATATTGATTGTCAATAGGGGCGGCGGGCTGAGGAACAAATGCCTAGGAAAATATATCCCCATATGGTCGGAATGGATTTGAACCGTCTATGTTAATGTTACCATCATTTGTATATATTTTTTTTGAAAGGAAAATACATCATCATCATCATTTGTATATTTTCGTTCATAAATTTAATTTAAAAAAAATTAATTTATCTTAATGTACTTGAAAAATATTCTGAACATATTGAATGGTATTTTGTAAATAGATGTTAGCTGATTTGGTTAATGAGTTTGATTAGTTGATAGTATTAATTTATTGGAGAAAGATGTTTGATAAATTAATTACTGTTGATAGTTTTTTTTTTTTTTAATAGATGTTAGCTGATTTGATTAATGAGTTTGATTAGTTGATAGTATTAATTGATTGTAGGGAAGAGATGTTGAACCATCACGTCAACCATGTTGGTTATTATTGCTGATAGTTGATTACATATAAAATGACTTTCTCAAAAAGTTATTTGAAAAAACTGTTTTGACCTGCTTTTTGAATTTTAACTTTTTAGAACAATAAACTGTTACAAAATGGTAATTAATAAAACATTTATATTTGTTGTTTAACTATGTCAAACACTTAATAATGATCAAATAAGCCAAAACTAAGATAAGCTCACTATGTTACTAAACAAGGCCAATATTTTATTATCATTTTCCATATTTAGCAATTATTGCATATATTCCTAATTTAGAAAAAATATTCTAAACATAAACAAAAGTATTACAATAATAATAATTAAAATCGTTATTATCAGCTATAAAATACGGAGCAATATCATAATTATTAATTTTATCATTTCTTTCGTTTTAAAAACCCTTCTGAGTACTACATGCATAATATTTTTTTTTTCAAAACAAAAATTATCTCCCATTATTTTTTAAAATTATATTAATATAATATTATAATCATAATTTGCACGCCAAACACTAATATTGAGAAAGAGAAATTTATTATTTTATTATCATCACATGTAAAAGTTTCATACTGAACCATAAACACAACAAGATAAAAGAAGAAGTATAAAAGGGGAATATAAAATATAAATGACTAACATAGCCTTCCCCTATGTCGTTCTCAAATAGGAACAGTGGGTTCCGCAACATCAAACTTTATTTACTTTAGAGCATCCACATTTGAAGTTATCTGACAGTTATTTCAGATTCATTCTCTCTTCTTCAAAATAATAGTTGATATGGGAAAGAAATAATAGGAAAAGATTTGACCTGCAACAGGGACAGTTCTAAGCATGTCTAACATGTGCGATCGCACAGGACCCTCAACTTTTAGGGGGCCCCATATTTAAAAAACAATTATGTATATGTAATATACATGATTTAAGGTTAAGTGCGGGGAGATTTGACTAATTTGTGATATGGTGAAATTGAACTAAATTGGCAATTAATTTTAAAAACCCAAAAAGATATGTATATATATGTGTGTGTGTGTGTGTGTGTGTGTGTGCGCGCGCGCGCGTGCGGCGTGCGTGCGAGCTAAAATTGTTTAGAGAGATTTTATCAAAAGAAAAGATAGGGGCAGTGAGTATATTGAATTCATTGAAATAGATGAGTTGTTTTCCAAATGCTACTATTGCATATCGAATATTATTGATTATCCCAATTATTATTGCCCTGCAAAAATGAGTTTTTCAAAGTTGAAATTATTGAAATCTTACTTACAATCAAGTATGTTGAAAGAGGAACTCAATGAAATAGTTTAATCTCCATTAAAAATGAGCTTTTGGAAGAAGTTGATATCAAAAGTTTGATAAATCATTTTGCGTCTAAATGTGCACGGTGCATGTATTCACTTTTTAAATGAAATTTCAGAAGTATTTAAATACAATATTTATATTTTGATACAACTTTTTGAACAACTATTATTTATATATAAAAATTACTTGAAATGAGGACCTCAAATTAATTGATTTAGCACAGGGCCCCAATTTTTATTGGAACGCTCTGACCTGCAATGGCCAAGATAATGTCAGAAAAAAAAAAAAAAAAAACAACAACAACAACAACAAAAGTTGTGCGCGTTCGTGCACAACCAAATGCCACACGGGCGCGTGCACTTCAGACGCGCTCACAACATGCCTGTCGCACTATTTATTTATTTTTTTTAATTCGGTTTTCTCTTCTTCTTTTTTTCTCTTTTTTTTTTTTTTTTTTTTTTCTCCTCTCACACATTCTCTTTCCTAATCACTCTTACATTCTCCCCCTAATATCCCCAATTAATAATGTTGCTCTTAGTAATGTAACAGAGGACTATAACTAAACAACCTCTGTATGTTTGCCGTTGTGATCTTTCCAAGTAATCGGACTATAAAATAGTTGAGAAGTTAGAATAATCACTGATTGAAGTGACAAGTCTTGGCAGATTTAACGATACTCCACAATCCACCAATAAGGGCCAGAATCGTCAACATAACACCAATCACGATGAATATCTGAAATTTATCACACACACAAAAAAAAAAAACACACAATTATTAATTCATATTAATTTCATAAAAATTACAATCACTTAATACCTTAAAAAAATAGAGAATAA
Organism: Ipomoea nil; assembly: GCF_001879475.1. Classification (NCBI taxonomy): domain Eukaryota; kingdom Viridiplantae; phylum Streptophyta; class Magnoliopsida; order Solanales; family Convolvulaceae; genus Ipomoea; species Ipomoea nil. Next base: position 104,445 of record NW_017617502.1, read on the forward strand.
CGTACCCAATTCATCCACCAAGATAATCCAAACTTTTTAGGTTTCATAAGAATAAGCCACATGATGCAAAGAATCTGCGATCAATTAATAATTAAAAAATTAAATATATATGGCATGTGAAAGTAAGGTTTTGACTTTGGTTATTTCAAATAGTGCGGGTTTTTAGATTTTTGTGATACTGTTCGAGTAAATAAATGAGGCTTTATCAAAATCAAAATCTTTAAAACTAATATTGTAATTTATTCTAATTTATACTATTCTAATCGGATATCAACCAAGGAAAAGCATATTCAGAGACACCGTTTCTCTCTAATGTAGAAACGGTCCCCCATGTCCGTTTCTCCTCATACGAAAAATTTCAGAAGTGTTCTGCATTGATACGTATTCACACGTATTTGAATGAATATTTAGCAAATTTTGAAAGAATTAAAGAAATAGTAACAATTTTATTATCTAAATATATAATAAAAATGTTATCCGTGCATCGCACGTACATTGCACGCGCACTGCACGGATAATTGGGCAATTACTTGTTCGAATTCAAATAAGGATAAAATCAAAAAACATAATCGATACAACCCATTTCATCAATTGCACTATATAATATTCGTTGTTATAATTTATATTTGTATATTGATCGAAATTTTCTTAAAGATTATAACAAATCTATTCACGGGTGAAAATACTAATTATAATTAGGGGTGTGCAAACTTCGAATAATTTTCGGTTAACCGACCGAACCGACAAAGTTCGGTTAACCGTTTTCGAACCGAACTTTTTCGGTTCGGTTAATGGTTAAAGGAATTTTAAAACTTCGGTTAATGGTTAATTCGGTTCGAAAGGTCGGTTAACCGAATTAACGAACGGTTAACCGAAGTTTTTAATATACATATAAATAATAATATAAATATAAATACTAATTTGAAGTTATGGATGTTTGGAGTGTATAATTAATGTTTTTGTATATTTTGTTATGAATTTATTATGATATATATTTTATTTTAATTGGATTTATTATTTTAGGTGTTATTTTTTGAATTTTAAATTTTAGCTTTCAAAAGTTCGGTTAATCGGTTAATCGAAAAAAATTTCGGTTCGGTGAATTCGGTAGAGCAAATTACAGTTTGGTTAATGGTTAAAGGAAAAAAAACTTCGGTTAATTCGGTTCGGTTAACCGAACGGTTAACCGATTGAACACCCCTAATAATAATATAATAATAATAATAATAAGGTGGTAAAATGTTACTGTGTGCAAAGAAAATGCCAAAAGACATATTATGGAATAAATTACAATTATAACAATAATCATAATAATATGGAATAAATTCAATTATAACAATAATAATAGTGTGCACAAGTTTTGAACCTTAGACCTCCAAGTTAAAATATAATAAACACTATATTTTTTCCATTTCTTCGTAAAGCTTTTTGAATTTAATTAAAAAAATTTAATTTTTATTTCTAAACTAACTAGATAGAAATGAAATATTGAGCTTCTAAAATTTGAGGCCTTGAGCGATGTACAACATAAAATTCGGGCCTTACAAACAAGATAATAAGTATCAATAACAAATATTTGTCTTATTTCCACGATTTGTCTTATTATTCTGTTATTGAATTATAATGCAATGGTTTTACCGTTTTCAAGAAAAAACAAGAACAAATATTTGTCTTTTATTTATTTATACCATAATACCAATATCATATTATCTATTTAAGGTCTTTTTTGGGTGATTTTAACTTTAATTTTTGCGCCAATAACTGATTTTGAAAGATAATGTGGGTGGACGAGTTTTAAATTTTAATGAGGAGGCTCACGTGACATGCTTTATGAGTAGGTTCACGTGGCACACTACTTAATTAACCCGGGTCGGGTTAGTCCAACATTTCCGTAATTGGGATCTCTTCAATTGCAATCCGACTATATTTATCCTTTTACGACTTACCAAAAATGATTTTACGCATAGCATAATTTCTAATTTGTACAGGGAAAGATTTATTTATTTATTTATGGAAAAATGACACTTTTTCCCCCTAAGTTATATACTTATAGCACTTTTTCCCCCTCAATTATTTATGTAAGCACATTAGCCCCCTCAATTATTTTAAAAGTGGTGATTTTCCCCCCTCATATATTAAATTGACATTTTTACCCTTAAAGTAAACATTTTATTTATTTTACTTCTCCAACAAATTATTGCGTATATGTAACGATGACCACAGTTTGGTTCGAACTGAACCGGACACTATAGTAATCGAATTAAAAGTTTCCCGTTATTATTCATATGTAGAACCAATATTTGGATTTCAATTTATTAAAATTATAAATAAAAAAAAATGGATTCTGAACCGTGAACCGGCGATTCCAAATCCGGTTCGCGATTTTGAACCGTCTTTATTTTAAAATTTTATTTTTTATTTTAAAATAGTCTAAATTCAACAATAAATGAATTTTATTTTTTCAGTTCGGAACATTAACCGGCCGTTTCGCTTCGCGATTTTAATAAACTCTAAATATCGCGTTTTGATTCTAAATTGTAATTGAAATATTTTGGTTTGGTTTCTATAGTGTCTGTTTGGTTTGAACCAAATTATAGTAATAATTTGTTGGAGAAGAAAAATAAATGAAATATTTATTTTAAATATTTATTTTAAGGGTAAATATGTCCATTTAACATTTCAGGGGGAAAAACAGCCACTTGAATAATTCAGGGGGAAAAAATGCTATAAGTACATAACTCAGGGGGAAAAAGTGCAATTTTCCCTTTATTTATTTTAAACATTTAAAATATTCGCTACAATGATACATAGAGATTTTCTATTTATAAATGTAAAAAACATAATTTCAGTAGACCTCTAAAAAGTAAAAATAGAAATTTAGAAGATCTCTATACTTGAGGTTATTGAGTCCGATCCACATTCCACATCTATTTGGATTTCAAGTTATTGTATTCTATAACAAAAATAAATGAAAAAAATGGTCAAATAGGCACTTTGAACTTTTAAAAGTTCCAATTAAGCACATGAACATGGTAATTTCACGCATTAATCTCCAAAATTGGTTAGTGATATGTAATAACAAGTCACTAGGATTCTAGCGAGACTCCGTCAACTCAAACGACACTTCAACGACCGTCGCCTTTGAAGAAGGCAACCACTGGCCTGGATCGCCTTCTGCTGGAGAAGGCGACTAGTTGTCACCCTCTTCTTTGACCAACTTGAATAAATTGCAATGTTTGCAACTTTCAAAAGTGCATGGGCTTAATTTCCTTATCGTGTAAAGTCGGAGAGTCAATTCGACCTTTTTTTTTTCCAAATAAAAGTGTAATAAATTTTTTTGTCAAAATATAATTTATAAAAATTCAAAAAAATACAGAAATACAACTCAAAATTGAATTTAAAAATGATATTTTTTTATATATTTAAATACAAAATTATTCAACAAAAATTTCACTATCAATTTCTTCTAAAATTTTATTTTCAATTACAATTAGAATATTTGTATAGATTCTAAAAACATAATTATGGATTATATATTAAAAAACAAAAAAATTACATTAGGGGTCATGTGTCGTCGGGGTGGCTGCACGGCTGCACCTGCACATGGTCATGCCCGACCCTGGTGGCCGTCATTTAAAGGTGTACTATGAGTAAAGCCCCTTGTGCCCTTAATAAACAAAGGACTATCAATAGACTTTGAAATTTTTAGCATAAAATGACAATTTTGAGTAGCTATTTTATGATACAAATATATGTATAGTCCAATCCCGATTTGGATCGGATCAAAGTGAATTTACACTCTTTGTAGTGAGACGAAAAATGTGATATATTTTATATTTAAAATGGGTAATAGGTGAATTAAAAATTGATTCTCAAAAAAGTGAACTTATTTGAGAGAAGTTAAACATTTAAGCTTAAGTTGTTAAGTTATGAAAGTTGTTAATTTGGATTTTGGCAAAGTGAACGAAAGGTTAATTAAATTAAGCTTAATGGTGCATTGGGCACCTTAATTAAGCTTAATAGTGCCTTAATTACATAGCACCAGAATGGTGCTAAGTAATTAAGCACCGAAATGGTGCTTTGAATTTACCAAGCACCGAATAGGTGCTTTAAATTGTAGCACCGATTGGTGCTGGAAGCACCGAATGGTGCTTGAGTTTGGGATGCACTGAATGGTGCTTTAATCAATCGGTCAGTTTCAAAACGTTAACCTTTTGGTTTGTATAGATTTTTTGATTATTTAGATATTTTGAAACAGGTCATTATAGTCGTTACAAATTAATTGTATGATCGTTTCAAACATTTTTATTTAATTATTAAATTAAATTTATGTGTTATTAACTCTTCAATTCCCTATATAAACACCTAGGTGTTGGGATTTTTTTTTTTAATACTCTATTACAATGTAGTATATGTTCATAACTACTTTCTCAACCAAATGAAGAACAAAGAATCAATATCGCCTTCACTGAGTCTTGAACCCACAACCCACCTATGAGGGAACAACTTGATGCCATTGGACCACAATGTGTTGGGAATATTTTTTAATTGGCTTTTGAACTATCAAAACATTTGTTGATATTCTCTTCATCTCTCCACGAAAATCATTTTCGTAAAATCTCGAAGTGCTCAGCTTGTGTTCTAGTTCGCCGGGCTTTGGGTTTGAGTGCTCAAACATCAAAGTCGTGATTTGTTTTATCCAGGAAGACTAACACCACAACGCTCCTAGCACTCGGGGGAGGTGGTGAATCGATTTTAAGGAGAATGCGAATAATACACACCTTGAATTTCACTTTCTTCTTCGTTGGTTTTAAACCTCAGTTTTGAAAACACTTTCTCTTGTCTTTATATATATATATATATATATATATATATATATATATATATATATATATTATTTTGGTTCCGTAACAAACTATGGTGGGATTAATTTCCGTAAAAATTAAATCCCTTGTACTAGTTTCGTACTAGTTTTGACGAGATTAATTTCCATAGAAATTAAATCTCATGTACTAGTTTCGTACTAGTTTTGGTGAGATTATTTTTCTGTAAAATAAATCTCTATTTGCGTTAATATATATTTCGTATATATATATATATATATATATATATATATATATATATATATATATATATATATATATATATATATATATATTTATACAAAAATATAGAATTTAATTTATAGAAAAATTATATATATATATATTATTTTGATTTTGTACCAAAATTGGTTGGAATTAATTTTTCTATAAATTAAATTCTATATTTTTGTATAAATATATATATATATATATATATATATATATATATATATATATATATATATATATATATATATATATTTGTGTGTATCGACTTATTCATCACTATTAACATAGATAATTCTTGTAAGAAGTTAAATTTAAAATTTTGAGGTTACTAAGTTTAAGTTAATTGTTTGACCAATTTAATTGTTGAATTTTACTTCTTTTAACTTATTAGAGGATTAATGGATTAAACGCGTACATTTTTTATTTTTATTTTTATTTTGGCAGTGTTCGTACTACATACTGCAGAATTAGTGCATGTGTCATCTCTCTCTCTTTTTGGGATATTGTGTTCATAACTTCATATCTATTAATATAAATAATTTATAACTAGAGTTCAATCTATGCAATACTTTGATTTTAAACAAATAAAATTAATGTTATAAAGATATATTTATATAAATAAAATCATTTAGATAATCCATGCAAAATTTATAGTGAAATTATAACTTTTTTTAAGGCCAAACACTAACGAAATATTATTACTATCGAAATATTATTACTATCAATAAATTAAAACGTGGGCAACCAGGTTCGCTGACCACCTAATATGACAAGACTAATTGTATTGAAACTAGCCATTATAATTTGCCATTAACAATGATGCATGTTTTTCAAAAAAAAAAAAAACAATGTTGCATTTGTAGTATAATGTTTATGTATATTAAGTTTTACTTTTATGAACATATAGAAGTAACATTATAAATTTACTATAGAGTGAATGAAAATGCATACGATGTACATTTAGTTTAGTGTTAATGGATATTAAAATTTAGGTTTATGGATATATGAAATAAATATTATGAACATAGTACTTGATAATGTTATTAAATATGAAGCAATAATTGACACTAAGTATAAAATGAAATCGTTTTGGATCATGGTCCACCATACAAAATGGACTTTGATTCACGATATAATTTGTTGTTTTACTCTGAGTTCTACATTTTGGAGCCAAACTCCAGGAATTCAAATTTGACTTTTTCCAACCTCTTAAAGATAGGATTATGTTTAGATTTATGATATTATCATGTATTTGAACTTAAATGTCTCAAATTTGTAACCAGAATAAACCTTATATCAAATATAATCTTGATTGAAACAATATCAGTCGTGCAAATTCTAACCTGATAATCCTCTATATGTTTAGCACTTCAACTTAGCCGAAAAATCATGCATAATTGAGAACACTCCAATACATCATCCCAGCATGCATATATTGGTTTAAATGAATTTATCTAATCTAATTAACCTAATTAGACAAATAAATTAGTTCAATTAACTTCACTGGCCCAATCTAAGCCCATCTAGTTGTTTAATTAATGGATCAATCAATTTCAATGGCCCAATTTCAGTTTAATCTTTTGAGTATTATTGACTCTATTACGGGTCGTTATATCATGCACCGCGGTCAAAACGGGTAAAGAAACGGTGCGCCATTAATGTTAACAGAATACACATTTTTTTGTATGTTAATTACCAACTGACACTACAGTGTATCTAAACCGACACTGCCTCATGTATTATTTTTATATTATCAAATGAAACAGCAGTTATATCAAAATGATACTGTAGTTGTGGTGAAATGAAACTGCAGTGTATATAAAATGAAATTGAATAACATTTCACATATTTGAGTGTATATTGTACAATGAAGCTGTAATTTTATCAAAATGATCATGTAGTTGTGTTTTAATAACACAATAGTGTATATAAAATAAAATTAAATAACATTGTCACATATTTGAGCCTATAAATATCGAATGAAACTGTAGTTATATTGAAATAAAACTGTAGTTGTCTTGAACTGAAACTGCAGTGTATACAAAATGAAATTGAATAACAGTGTTACTTTTTGCGGAAGGGTGCGGAACGATGCGAAACTGATGCCGTTTCTTTTCATTAAACAAAACGACGTCGTTTTGATGCGCGGTGCATAATCGATTATGCACCGCGGTGCACGATATAATTTGCCCTCTATTACAAGGTAGCATATGTTTGTCTTTAGTAAATATATTATGCACATGCAGTTAACAAATTATGTGCCTATAAATAAATTGGAGGCACATAATAATATGTTAATATAGACACATAATATTTTTTGCATTCAATTTATTTATAGTCATATATTTTAGGATTAAGGGTCAAATAGACCACTCAAATGCGCACCCAGATTGCAATTGGGCCATCGAACTAAAAAAAGAATGCAATTGGGTTCCTAAATGACGCAAAATCATGCAATTCAATCCAAATTGACTTGTTTACAAAAATATTTTTTTTAATAATTTTAAATAAAAATTAACATTTAAATTTAAAAAAAAAAAAACCCTTCGTCCCCGGCGGAGATGAAGGGGTGGCTTTGTCTTGGGCCGTCTCCCCGGCCATGGAGATGGCCTGAGACGAAGCCACCTTCGTCTCAGGTTGTCTCCATGGTCGGGGAAACGGCCTGAGAATTGCCTGCCACTTCGTTTCCGGCGGAGACGAAGTGGCGGCTTCGTCTTGGGGCGTCTCCCCGACCATGAAAACGGCCTGAGACGAAGATCCCTCTATCTCCGTTCGTCTCCGGCGAAGACGACGTAGGCTTTTTTTTTTTTAATAAATTTTAATTATAGCTTTTTTTATTTAAAATTATTAAAAAATTATTTTTAAATTCGATAATCGTCTTTCTAGGTAAACAGGTCAATTTTGTATTGAATTACATGAGTTTGCGTAGTTCAGGGACCCAATTGCATTCTTTTTTAGTTTGATGGCCTAATTGCAATTGAGTGCGTAGTTGAGTGGCCTATTTGACCCTTATTCCTATATTTTATTAACTGAATGCACATAATATATTAGCTGCAGACACATAATTTTTGGACTAGACTCCACAATGTAAGGTAAACAATGGTCCATGGTATAACAATTGATTCACCAACACCATTTCATTTTATACATATTGTAGTTTCATTATAACACAACTAAAGTATAATTTTAATTCAACTACAATTTCATTTGATAATATACACTTAATATATGACACATGTTATTCATTTTCATTTTAAATACACAATAGTTTCATTACAACACAACTAAAGTATAATTCTAATTCAATTATAATTTCATTTGACAATATACACTCAATATGTGAGACATGATATTCAGTTTCATTTTAGATACACTGTAAAATCAATTTCATTTTTGATACACTGTAGTTTCATTTTATTATAAACACATAGCATAACGACCGTAGTACTTAAAGAAATGACGGTGTTTTTGGACCATGGCCCACACAACTATGTGGACCATGGTCCAACGTATAATAACAAGGGTAGAGATCGATATGTGATGGTGACAACAATGAAGAAAATGACTATGATAATAACTCTGGCGGATGACAGAGTTGAGTTTTCATAAGTATTGCACTTTTCTTTATTAGGATTACAATTTTTTACATAAATAACTTTTCAACCTCTAATACTACATTATTAGACTTTTCACCAAAATATCACATTTTCCCTCGTAAATAACCTTTCATGAGTAACCATTAATCAATTTCTCATTATTATCATTACACTCTTTATTTTCAAAAGTAATTATTTAACCTCTAAATATATTATTATTATTATTTAATTAAAATAATATTACATTATGTATTAAATCTTCGGTAACAAATAATTTATTCTTCATATAATAAATTGTCATAATGATATATATTGATATTTGAATGCAGAGAAACCAATGAGAAAACAAACAAAAATGTCAAAATAGATATAAAATATGTTGTATTACTTTGGGTGCTTACAAGTTACAATTTTAACAATTTTGATGTGCAGTGCAGCCAGTGCTTACAGGCATATACTCTGTATAATATATTCATATATATATATATATATATATATATATATATATATATATATATATATATATATATATATATATATATATATATATATATATATAAACGTGTGTGTATATATAAATAAAGAGAGGATACACTAGAGGTTTTTACAAGAATTTTAAGAAAAAGAGTTAATTCTCAAAATGGTTCTTTGACTATGGCATTTTTTAAAATTAGTTTTTAATTGCTCCTAAAGTGGTCCTCTGATTATTAAATTTTAAGTTAAAATGATCTTTCGTTAATTTTGATGTTAAGTTGGTGTTCAGAGTTTTCACTATAGTCAGAGGACTATTTTGGGTGCAATTAAAAGTCAAATGACCATTTGAGAAAAGGCCATAGTATGGGGACCATTTTGAGAATTATCTCCTTATAGTTCAAACATGATTTTGTACTCATTTTGATTAAAAGGGATTGATCTTTTATTTATTTTCATTTTCTAAATAAACAATCTTTTCACTTTACGTAGAATTTTTTTTTAACAAATAACTTAGAATAAGAATTTTGATTATTAGCCAAGTATTCATATATAGTTGTTCAAACTAACATTATTCAAATTGATTAATTAATTGATATCAAATATGTTTTGTAATTCAATTATGAAAAATATTTTAAAAGAAATTCAATTTTTATGAACTATCTAGTTAATATAATCTAAAAATTATTGTATTTAAATTAATATATTTATATTAATATATTTATGAATATAATATTAATAGCGATGATATACTATTTGTTCCAACCATTTCATATTTTATTATAAATATTTTTTTTTATCTTTTTTTTTTTTAAAAAAATCACCTCCACTAATTGACATTTTTGGTTTTGTCCCTATAATCCAATATTGTCTTTTTGTAATATTACTGTTGTCTTTTTTTTTGTTATGTTGTAATTTTTCACAATAGTTTTGTAGTTTTGTCATTATATGTATGCCTATTTATGATAATAGAAAATCAAAATCCAAATACATAATGTCAAGCATTCCTGAATAATAAAGAGTTAATCCGAAAGTTAATGTTAAGGCTAATAATCAAAATAATTATTCTAAGTTATTTTTTTTAAAAATAATTTTTTAGCTAACAATTAAAGTAAAAATATTATTTATTTAGAAAATGAAAATAAGTACAAGATCAACCCCTTTTAATCAAGATGAGTATAAAATCATGTTTGAACTATAAAGAGAAAATTCTCAAAATGATCCTCCAATTATAGCTTTTTTCAAATTGATTCTTTAACTTTTAATTGCATCCAAAGTAGTATTCTGATTAACCTTAAAAATAGTCAGATGATCATACATTTTGGGTGCAATCAAAAGTTGAGAAATTAATTTGAGAAAAGGCCAGTCAGAGGATATTTTGAGAATTAAGTTTAAGAAAAATAAGGAGAAATGATAGTATTAGGTCCTGCCTGCATGCAAGCGGGCGTATATGGGCAATATGGCGTCGTCGTTTGGCGATCAATACTGATTGGGTTCAGTTTGAAGCTTCATTTGTTGGTAGAATTGATTAATGAATTCCTCAGCCTTGGTGTCGATCATCTCGTCGCCGGTGATGGCGTCAAAAACCTCGTCGGGGTCATCTTCGTTGTCGCAGGCATCAAGTTCCTGGAGATCGGATGCGGAAGCGTATCGGCTCATGGTGCCGCCGGAGGAGACATATGAAGGAGCCGGAGATTCCAGGCCGCCTTGTGGGACCAGAGCCTGTAGATCCGGAGCCGTCGGCGACGGAGAAATCGCCGGAGATTTCCCCTGCAATGTTAACGGCCGCATACACCCCACGATGTTCTTCCAGCTATTCTCCCCCTGCTTCTTCGCCTTGCGATCCGCGCCGTCCTCGTCCTGATCGGAAACTTTCTTCTGCTGTTTCTCATTGCTCTTCTGCTGCTTCTTCTTCGTCCGGAAAATCGACGACGCGGCTTTTAGGAAGCCGAAAGAGCCGCTGCTGCGCCTCTTCTTTTTCCTCTTCTCAGATTCATCTGCGCTCACCGGCGGTAAGCAATCGGCGACGTTAACGTCTAGGTTTTTGGTGGCGGTGGCGGTGGTTCCTGAAAATGTCTTCAAGTCTTCCGCCGTCATACTGAGCCGCCGCCGCACCGGAACTGGATTCTAAATTCTAATCTACAACTAATAACCTATTTGTGCCCTGTATGTATATATAAGTATATTTGTTATTATTATTAAAGAATGTTAGTTTGTGGGGAAAGGGAAACTTTCAAGATTGGTTTGCGTTCAACTTCTTTATATAGATTCAAAGGGTATAATAGTGTGTTGTGATACACAATGGTGCCAATTGTAGAACAAGAGGTTCGGAGAAAGATTAGGGACGATTTTGTGGTGAAGTTTCAATTCTTGGCCCTCATTGTTTTTCGATCCACATCCAATTTTCATTTTTCTATATATATATATATATATATATATATATATTTATTTATTTATTTATCCCCTGTCAACTACCATGTAATGATGACATCCAGTTATCATTCTAAATGAATGATCATGAACAGATTACTACCTTGTAAAAAATCCTATCTAAAAGGTCATGAAATTACAATTATAAATACATTAAATTTTATACTTTTTTTTATACAAACTTACAAATACATTAAGTTTTAGACTCTTTTTTATACAAACTTACAAGCAGTATCTGGTCAACTATAATGCTAAACTTAATATTATCAGACCAGTAAGATATTTGACTACTCCCTGCATCCCTAACCTAAAGAACAATCTAGAGAGTAAAAAGCACAAACAACATTATATTATAGATTTTACAAACTTTACATTACGGTTACCCTTCTCCCAAATCCCAACCCTAAAGGCCCCCACACCCCGGTCCAACAGAGTATTTGGGAGGAAGTAAATCACGGTGACTCAGCGAACAAGGCTAAATGCCGATGCGTACAAGGAATCTGCCTACTTTGGACATAATTTCCACACTGCCGCTGCCGAAATTCAAATCTTGATCTCTTCTCCCAAATACTGCCCACTGCCCGTGCGGGCACATTACCGTTACCCTACCCTACCCTCTTCGCCAGCAATATTATTATTGTTATTATCAACCACAATGTCATAAAAAGTGTCGTCCCAGGGCCACGGCGATGACAACATCACATCATCGTCATTCTGTTGCGGCATTAGATAATTATGGGTGTTGCAGAGGTTGTTTCCGCTGTCGTAGTCCCAGCAGTACTGCCAGTCATTATCCCAATCAATAATATTTTGGGCCAAGCTACAATAATGTTCAACCGGAAATGACGATGATGTGGCGGTGCTTTCGCTGTTCTCCCCACCAAATTGATTATGATCACTACTGGGTATCAACCCGCTGTAAATATCAACGCCGCTATCACCGCTTTTTGCCAAATCACGCTCAATCTCTTTCGCACTGTTTAACGAAGAAGTGCTCAAAATTGTCCCAGCTGGATCCTGCATCTCTTCCATCAATATTGGCATTATGTCGTCCAAGCTAAAATGCTCTGATCCCAGGAAGCTCGAGGTATCAATAGTATCCTCTTTCTCCATCAATATTGGCGGCGAAGATGCAGCATTATTGTTATTAACTGGATCATCAGTATAGAGACTAGCAGGGATAGTAGTATCCTGCTTTTGTGTCTGTAATCCAGGAGCATGGTTAATGTTATTGGAGGAGTGCTTATAGTCGGTGGTCTTGTTCTTTTTCATGGCTGATCGGCTTACTTTTCCAGGTCTCCGTTTAGTCTGCTCTGCCACCTTGGCCAACTCCGTCTCCAAATTTTCTATATTCTTATCACTTCCTGCTCTCCTAATAATGCTATAGAATTTTCTGCTTAAGTGCGAGTTCCAGTAGTTTTTTATCTCATTGTCTGTTCTACCTGGCAGCTGTGCTGCAATCAGAGACCATCTGCATATGCAAATTTCGGTGGTTACACTGATTGACAAACCTTTTTTTTTTTTGGGTCATAACAATAGGGTTTTGAACACCCTATCTCTTAGGAGATGAGAGTATACTGGTGCCCGCTTAGTCTTAGTTCAATGGTTAGAAATAAGGTTCAAACCTTGACGACAGTAGTGTAAGGATTATATTTAAAATGAGCATATTCTTTGTGGTATAGGTGTATGGAATTAAAATTAATGACAATAAATTAAGCACAAATACCACCTATGTAATTAAAACTTTTATGAGGGTATAATTGTACAACCATGTTATCTTTACTTCCTATGTTATGTGGAAAACAAAATACTACCATTTTGTTAAGAATTTGTTTTCCTCAACTTTAAGGAATTGCTCTTTCAATGAAAAATATTTTCCATCCAACCAAACAACTTAAAACAAAATATTTTTCTCTACTTTTAAAAAAAATATATTTTTCATGAAATTAAAAATATTTTCCATCCAACCAAATACCCCTAAATGATTAGTGGAACGTGAGTTTAAAATTTGTACTCGCTGTAAATTTGGGTTTATACATATTATTCATTACAGTGTTTGGATTATACTTATTATAGAAATTAAGTTTAAATTTGTGTATTCAATTTACATTTTATTAATTTTTTGAATATCTTTTTTAAAAGTCAATTCATGTAGAGTACCACCACACACCAGAGCGAATGTGAGTTTAAAAAAAAAAAAAAAAGAGTTCTACTGCATGTACTTTCTAATGTTATTTTATGATGTGGCAAGGTTCTGATAAGCTATTTTTTCATATGTGTTCTAATACAAGTGTCTATATTAAGGTTTTGTGTGTGAAAGTACAAATTGAGAGTACACATAGCATTTTCCTGTTTGCACACGGCCCTAGGCTTCAAGAGTGTACTTTAAAATTACAAAAATGGACCGGGTAGTTGTAGATATAGACATATAGGGGGTGTTTGGTAAATCATTTGGTTAGTGGGTTTAACTAGTTGATAATATTAGCTGATTATAGAAAAGTGTTTGGTAAATTAGTTGTTAGTTGTTAGCTGATTACATACAAATGACTTTCTCAAAAAACTAATCGAAAAAGCTACTTTGAGTATCTTTTTGAATTGGCTAAAGTGTCATTCTGAACCATGAACCATTCTTGATTATTCATGCCGCACCATGAACTTTAATAAGTGATATTTAGAGCCATAAACCATAATTTTTTTTCGTCTAGAACTTTTTACAGGTTTCCTACAGGTTATCGGTAATAATATTGCTGACATAGAATTTTTTATTATAATTTGTTTCGTATTTTTCTTTTTTCCTAAATATATAGGCCTGCTCTGCGTTTTTCGCTTCTCCTTTTTTCGATCAGGCCTGCTCTGTATAGACCTACTCTACGGAGTTTGGTATCGGAGAAACGAGAAGCGAAAAACGCAGAGCAGGACTATACATTTAGGAAAAAAGAAAAATATGAAAAAAATTATAATACGAAGGCGAAAGAAGAAAAGTACCAAAAAGAATTAATAAAAAATTTCATGTCATCAATATTATTACCGGTAACCAGTAGGAAACCTGTAAAAAGTTCTAGACGGAAAAAAAATTATAGTTTATGACTTTAAATATCACTTATTAAAGATCATGGTGCGGCATGAATAATCAGGAATGGTTCAGGGTGCGGGATGACACTTTAGCCTTTTGAATTTTAGCATTTTGAAACAAAAAATTGTTACAAAAAACTAATTAATCAAACACTAATATTGATTGTTTAACCAAGTCAAACAACTAATAGTGATCAAATAAGCCAAAATCGGCTGATAGACTAACTATTTTACCAAACGGGGCCATAATCAACTTAATTCATGCTCCTTTCTAAATTTAAAGGGAAAAGTTTGCATGAGACTGTCTCACGAATTCTTGTCTGTGTGACAGGTCGGGTCGAGATAAAATGTAATACTTATACTGGAAAATGTAATATTTATACTGGAAAATGTAATACTATATCAGAAATAAAATGTTTATTACTTATATGAAAAAATGCAATGTTTTTGAAGAAAAAATGTAATCATTTTACATTTTGATTTAAAAGTATTACATTTGCTTGTATAACTGTATAAGTAACAAATACTTGTTAACATTAAAATGTAAAAGTACTACATTTGTCCTCAAAAGTATTATATTTGTCCTCAAAAGTATTACATTTTCTCTTATAAGTAAAAAACACTTTATTATAATTAGTATTACATTTTTCAGTATAAATATTACATTTTTATATTGTCCGACCCAACCTGTCTCATAGATAAAGATTTATAAGACAGTCTCACACAAATATGACTCAAACTTAAAGAGGGCACAACACTTTTTTTATTCATAGCCCTCAACATTTTTTTATATTTGACAATGTGCAATTTTCTAATTAAAATTAAAATAATAATATATGTGCTCTTAATTTGTACTCTTTCTTGCGTGGTAGACCCTCATCCATCCTACTAAAAAAAAAAAGTAGGTCACATATTTTTTATTATTCTCTCTTTTTTTTTTTCCTTATTTTTCAATAATAATATGTGACTGGAATTTCACTCTCTAAAAATTCATATACCATTTTCTTTAAATTTAGTAAGATGACCCTTTGGCTCACAATTCACAAAAGGCCAAAATGAATATATTTAGTTTTGGAAATAGTTCATGAGTTTTTGTACGGAGTACAATTATTTGATGTTTCCGTTTCTTAGCACATATTTGATATTTCTTCGACCCCACTCACACTTTAGGTAGACAAATAAAGATATTGATGAAAAGTGTATAATTTTACTCTTTTGTTCATGAAAAGTTATTTAACTCTTGATTTTGACTGTTCGGTGGTGTTTGGATAATGGTTGATAATCAAAATTTGACTTGTTTGATAAAATTTAATTATTTGACTTGATTAAATATTAAAATAAGTGTGACAATAGTACAATATGTTTATGTCTTTATAAATTATTTTACACGTAATTAACTAAGAATAAATAGTTAATTTACCAAACATATTTCTATAATTAGTTAATATTATCAACTCGTCAAAATAATTAATAAAATTCATATATCATCTATCAAGTAAACCAATTAATTATCAACTATTAGCTAATTACCGAATACCACTGACTTTTTTTGTGTATGTTTGTTTATTAAATTAAAATCATTTATGCTACTTAATTTAAGAGTAGATAGTTATTTTAAAGGAAAATGTTTTGTTCCCTTCAAAAAATTTTGCCTCTTAAATCTTTGCATAACATGATTTATAACTAGTGAATGTCATAAATTGGTTGACCCTACTAATTTTTTATCAAATAGCTAAATCATCCAATGAAAATATGTCATGTTAGAAGAGAGTATTAGAGAGAAAAATTATTGATGGCTCTATTTAGAAATATAAAAACTAACTTTACGCTATTTAGAATTGTGGAGTATATAAAATAATAAAGTAGCATTATATCACTTCCAAAAATTTTCAAAACTTTCAACATTAGACAAAAAGGACATGGCATGGAACTTTTTTTTAATGTATATTCAAGATATACTATAGGGTGTTTGGTAAATAGTTGTTAGTTGTTAGCGGTTAACTGTTAGCTGATTGGGTTAGTGGATTTGACTAGTTGATAGCATTAGTTGATTGTAGAAAGATATTTAGTAAATTAGCTTGTTAGCTAATTACATGCAAAATGACTTCCTCAAAAAGCTTATCGAAAAATATGCTTTAAGCAGCTTTTGAATTTTAGTATTTTGAAACAATAAGTTATTACAAAAAGTTAATTAATCAAACACTATATATTGAATATTTAACCAAGTCAAACAGCTAATAGGATCAAATAGATCAAAATTAACTAATAAGCTAATTATGTAATCAAAAAAGGCCCTATAAATTACTATTACTTTTTTAAGTGCACATTAGTTAAGCGTATGAAAGCTTTTATGTACATTCGAGATACACATATTTTAATACTATCACATTTAGAGATGTCTACTCTTCTAATAAATTGGAAAAATAAGTCTCACCAATATATAATTCCAACGTACGAATGCATTAAATTAAAAAAATTAATATTTTAAATATTTTTAATGTCATAATATGTTGAAATTAAAAAAATCAAATCAAAGTTTTTATTTTTCAAAAAAAGAAAAAAAAAAACTTTTTTTACGTACATGTACTTAAATAGAAATTTAGAGTACTCAGAATCTCAGATCATCCATCAAGGAATATTCTGCTCCACCTTAGCTCTCTCTTTCATAAGTTCATATGTACCATAGGTAGTATTTGGGAGAAGAGACCAAGGTTTGAACTTTGACAACGGCAGTGTAGGAATTATGTCTAAACTAGACAGATCCCTTATGCGCACTTATATTTGTCTGTCTGCTAAGCCATTGAGTCACAGTTATTTACATCCTCCCAAATACTCTGTCGGGTCTGGATGTGGCTTAAAAATAAACAAATGAAAAATAAAAGAAAGGAGGAAAGTGAAAGCATGGATCCTTTCAGCCTTTCATCCTCCCAAATACTCCGTGGGATTAGGGTGTGGCTTAAAAATAAAAGAAGAAAGGAGGAAAGTGAAAGCATGGATCCTTTCAGGCACTCGCTGAGTGCACGTTAGAAGTTGTGTTTAAATTTTGGTCTTTTTCTTTTATTTATTTATTTAATTTATAAAAATAATATTTGACGATGATTTGGATTTAATAAATATTAAGTGATCTGAGAAAATAAACAAGAAATATTTTTAAATCATTAGAGATGATTTGTCAAGTTTAGGCATCGTGAATATAATGGAGAAGCTAATTAAGCTATGGGACTAACCTGTTCCCCAGAATTGCATGCGATTTGATGATGATCTCCTCCTCTTGGGGAGAGAACTTGCCTCTCTTCAAATCGGATCTCAGATAATTGATCCATCGTAGCCGACAACTCTTTCCGCATCTCAATAAACCTTCAATTCATACAATCAATTACACAAACAGTTCGTGTTCATCATCATATCATTAGCTAAAAACATAACAAACAAGCAATAATTATGCATAATATACATATATACCGGCATTCTTCGGCAACGATCTCCAGGAGCCTTCGCCATTGGCGTGAATGTAGTCGGCGAGGATCTGATCTTCCTCGGCCGTCCATCTCCCCCTCTTCAGACCTACCTTCTCACAGCAAGGTGTTCTTCCCATATCTGATAGATGATGATGATTAATGCGTTACAGCGTTAGTAATAATGTAAGTCAGAAGAGAACTGAAGATCGAGCGCCGGCCACGCCGCATGTAATAATACCTTAACAATATGGTCTAGCTAGCTTGGCTAGAAATGGCAGTTCCAAGTCCAATTTAATGGCGGAGTACGTGAATGTAGCTATTATATTGACTCAGATCATTTCATTATTATACGTGAATTCTCCAGCGGGATGGAGCGGCAATTTATACCGGGGACCAGCATTGTGGTTCATGTGGACACTAGATCAAAACTATGTCGTTTTTTATATTTAAGCTTTAACAGATTTTGTAGTTTTCTATTTTTCATATTTCAACACAAATTTTAATTTATTTTAAGTACAGAATCAATACTCTGGTACAGAATTTCATAAGACGAGATACAAAAATTCACAACACAAGACATAAATTCGTAAAATAAGACACACAATATGTAGATAATATATTATATATTTACTTATTCTCAAATCTAATTTATGTAGATAATATATATCCTATATATAGATACATAATTTCATAATACAAGACATAAATTCGTAAAATAAGACACAATATGTTGTGTGTTACACAATTACATCTATTTTAGGTACAGAATCCATATGCTTAAGATACATAATTGCATAACATGAGACACATAAATGCACGCAAAACACAAGACACATATGCATATTGCTTTACAGTAAAAAAAAAAAAAAAACATGTAACATGAATTGAACAGCAAACGGGTGCAGTCAAAATTAAAATTCAAAACTATGTCATTTAGTACCATGGTCCATGGTATCCTGGTCCACAGTATAACGATTGGAACGGAGTGGTATACCATATACTGACCTAGCTACTGAACAATTATTTAATGGTGGCCTAAAAGGTTAAATCCCCAACTGACCCACATCTCGGTCTGACTGAGCATTTAAAAAATGTGAATCAAGGTGACACAACATATAGAATCAAATGTCGATGTGCACAACAACGATTATTTAACCATCACAACATATAGTGGTTTGTGGATATTATACTTAATGCACTTTTTCAGGTTATGACTATAGTTTATCTTTGCTGGTCGCTTAAGAAAATGGCATAGTATCTATAATATATTAAGTTGATATAATAATAATAATAATAATAATAATAATAATTTATGTATGAATATTCTCGATGATACTATGACTAATAATTAGGGGAGTGTGATTTGAGCTTTGAATGTTTAGAGGAATTTGATAAGGACAGTTTTTTTTTTTTTTTTTTTTTTTTTTTGAATGCTACTAGCTCTATTACATTGTAGTATCTGTTCATATACTTTCTCAACCTACTGAAACACAAAGAGCCAATAACGCCTCCACTGAGGCTCGAACTCAAAATCTTCCAATTAGAAGTCCAACCCGGGTACCATTAGACCACATAGTCCTGGTCAAAACGGACAGTTCAAATTGATATTAATTTTTATTAATTAGTAGGAGTAGATTGGAAAGGTACTGTTACATATACAATTGAAAGTGGCAATATTTATATGAATGCATGAATACTCTAGATTGGACTCATCATTAACGAGCATGTTGGCTTGTTGCCTTGTTGAAGTCGATATCATTGGCTAAAACGGTTGGCAAGGAAAGAAAATTTGGTTTCTAATATCACACGCAACAAGTTAATAACCATAATTTAAAACGATCGGTGTTTCGGAATTTATATAAATGATGTCTTTAATGACGTCTTTTTTTATATAATCAGAAACAACGTTTATATTGTAAGTACATAATTTATTAACTGCAGGTAAATAATATGTTAATTGAAAGAACATAATTTATTAAATATGGAGTATATGTTTATAAAATTAATACTTTATATTACGTTTATAATAAAAAAAATTAATTTTCAACCAAATATCTCGTAAAAATATACAATAATCATAACTACATGTCAAACACTCAATTTATGAGCCTTTAGCTTTAAATTTACTTATCTACAATTCACAATATTTTATAAACTTATAACAATGTTAGAACACGTACATAATCTATTAACCATGGTTGAAAAAATCGCAAGGTACTCTTGGGGCGCCCACCCTATGAGGCGATTAATCGGGGCCTAGACGCTTGTGTATTTTTTTTTTTTTTTTTTTTTAAATATGTTTAAAATTTTTTAAGTTTTTTAAGACTTGATAATTTAAAACTATTTTATACTTTAATAGTTAATACTAAAATTTTAAATATTAACCTAACAAACATCTAGAGTTTGAACAATTTAACATTATTTCGATCAAAACGATGTCGTTTTGAATGAAGTAATCTATTTTTTTTAAATAAAAAATAGAGGGAACAATAGTTAATTTGTCGACTGATCGGCCTAGTCGGACACCGGACGCCTACCTGGCCGGCCACCTAGACCAACGATTATGTTGATACGCTAGGTGGCCGGCCGATGCTGATTAATTAGTGCCTAGGTGAGATTTTTACAATACTGCTATTAACTACACATACATATATAATATGTTAAGTACAAATTTATAAAATCAACAAAATATCTTTTAAAACTATACAAATTATGTTTACTTTAAGTTTCTTTACCTATCATTCACATATATATTATGAATTTAGAACAATATTATAATTAATAGTTAAAAGATTTTATACTTATAAATGTATGTTTGTGTATTTATAGTTAACGAATTGATTATGTATCTACTACAAATATGGATGTTAATCAAATAGAAAAAATAAAAATAAAAAGTCACGTTATTTTAAACTAGTGTTACAATACGCTGGTCGATGATATAATTTGCGGCTCACACGTCCCTTGTCCACCTACATGATGACTTTTGTTTGAATTTGGCTTAACCCAACTAATTTTATGAAAACATATCTAACTTCACTAATAGGAATTTGTTTATGTTTATTAGTTGGTAATGGATTGATTTCATTGTAACTTTTAAAAGTTGACTTAATGATTAAATATATTTTTTAAAAAAATTGGTTTAGTGTTACATCAACCAAATAAAAATAAATAAATAAATAAATAATTAAAAGAGTGATCTATTGGTCTTGGTAATCACAAGTTTATAAGTTCAACTCTCAACAGAAACAATTTATTGGCCTTCTTAATTTGTGCTAATAATCAACTATGAGTAACCTAGTTTGGTTTATCTCCTTGTGATCATTTGTCGGTTAAAATCACGAGACAGTTTTTACTTAGTGCACACTTTCGAGTAGTGATTACAGGTTTCTCTCGTCACCAGGGCGGACTCAGAAATGTTTTTGTGTGGGGGCCTCCACGGCTCCACCTTCTTCTGAAATTTAAAAAAAAATTGTTTTTTTCTTTTAAATTTTAAAAATAATAACTAAAATAATAGTTTATATATAATTTGACATTATGACATCATATTTAAGAGAAACTTGAAAGTAACCTGTAAAAATGTTATTTAAATAATTTTAGAGTTTTTAATGGTTCAATTGCACACTTTTTGTTCGATAATTCAATTGCACAATGTGTAAAAGTTCAAAAACTTATTTAACACTTTTTCGATATAATAAAGAGTCATAGAAGTGCAAACATTGCGTGGGTAAATTGTTTTCAAATATATAAAATAAGAAATTAAAGTGAGAAATTTTTTTAATGTAAAGGATTTTCTAGGCAAACAGATAATATTATTGAGATCTTTTAACTAGTTTTTTACGCGCATTGTGTGATTGGGAAAATGCCCAATGTTTTTTTTTAATAAATACTTCAAAATATATCAAGGCAATATTATATTAGAATTGTTCATGCATAGATAATTGAATGTTGAATTTGCGTATTTAAATAAGTAATTCTAAGTTTACAAATGCAAGATAATATAGTCAAGATTGATTATAATTGTCAATAAAATAATTGTATTGTATGGTTGAAACCAAATACGGGACATAAGGGAGAGCAAATAAAAATTAGGGCATAAAATATTAAATATATACTAATATTGAAGAAGTAACTGCTGATTTCCAAACAAGGACATTACGAGGTAGTTTCCCACCTCAATTTATTGTGTAATTTGAATACTCTTTTTGTCAATAAATCCCCGCCCAAGTAGTTAATATGATTGACTTAATTATATTTTTTAATTTTTTTAAAACAATTATTATTATTAGTATTATTATTATTTTTATTATTTTTTTTATTAAATATCTTTTTACCAACCGTTGATATAATTCGATGGTCAAATTCGCTAACGCTAACCACTAATTGTTGATTGTCAAACAAAGACATTGCGAGATGGTTCTCACTTCAATTTGTTGTGTGATTTGAATACTCTCTTTGTCAAACAAATCCCTCAAGTAGTTAATACGATTGGCTTTATTAATTATATATTTAAAAAAAAATTCATGGTATTAATAAAATACTTGGTAAATAAATACATAGCATTATTTTGTATTATAACTTTGATATTCAATTAAAAAGATAGTGCACAAAAAAGATAATAGACAATGTAGTGAATATAATCAAATGATGAATTTGATGTAAAGAATTCTTACATTGGAGAAAAATAAAGACAATATAACTAATAAAATTATTTATCTTAATTAATTTATTGATAATGAATAATTTTTTTTAATAAAGACATTGTAGGGACAATGTAGCGAATATAATCAATTAATGAATTTTTTTTTGAAGGTCAATCTTGCGATTGTATTAATGAATCAAAGCCGAAATAGCGTCAGGTGAGATAGCATCCTAGTACATAGCTTGATCCTGTGTAAATGCTAACGAAGCTAAAGTATGCGCATGTAAATTAACCTGTCTAGAGATGTAATCCAAAGTAATACGACTAAAGAAAGACATAAGCGTTCTGCATTGGTCAATTGTGACCCCAACGTAGGAATGGATCTGCGTGTGATGGTGCCGGACAATCGTAGTCAATTCCATGCAATCTGTGAGTAATCTTACTGATGTGTTGTTCCGTTCAAGTAACCAGGACAGTGCTTCCTTGTATGCCTGGACCTCCGCCATAAGTGGTGAAAAGCAAATCGGTAATTTGCCATTTCTTGCTGCCACAAAAGAGCCATCTGGCGCTATTATTAACATGCCGTACGTAGCCTCGCCTGTGTCGTGTCGGAAACCCGCGTCCACATAACACCGTAGACCACCCTCCCCTGGTTCGGTTAAATACTCCGATGCTGCTGCCGGCTCGGTACGGCTGGTCTGGGCAACGCCGTACGCCTGTAGTGCTACGATTGCTGCTCTGGCTAATTGGGCAGGCCGCGTCATTGATCCCTTCCAGACAGCTGAATTCCGGGCTCTCCAAATATAATATAATATTGCTATCATCAACTGGGTCTGCTCCTCCGTCAAGATCGCCATAGCCCCTTTTAGCCATGTTGTAGAAGAGTCTGCAACAATATTAATGATAGGCAATTGTGTTATATTCCAAACAAGTCTAGAATATTCACAGAGCACTAAAGCATGTAACACATCTTCATGATCTAAACCACACATTGGGCATGTTGGGTCCACCTCCACCCTTTTAAATATCAAGTTAATGGTTGTTGGCAAAATGTCACATATGGCTCTCCACAAGAAAGTTTTCCATTTGGGGGGACTTTTACTTTCCACATTGCAATCCATTTATCGAAAATCGCGGGATTATTTTCATAGTCACCCACAATACGCCTATAGGCATTCTTCACTGTATATGTCCCATTTGGGTCACTCATCCAATACCATGAATCCTCGTAATCAGGACTAACAGGGATCATATTTATTCGCTCCACATCCTCAGGAATAAACAAGTCAGATAAAATATGTGGATCCCAGGTATGAGTCTGTAAATCAATTAATCTTGCAACCCGTGCCTCTCTCAATTGCTCTGGCATATCTGTTTGAACTAATGGGCTAGGATTATCTCGTAACCGCAGATGCCCCCATATTAAAGTTGTCTGTCCATTCCCAATTCTCCTTCGCACCCCTGAGACCACCATTGCATGGGCTGCCATTATACTTCTCCAACAGTAACTTGGGCAATTACCAATAGTTGCATCTGTAAAACTGGTTGTGGGATAATACCTTGCCTTATAGATTTTAGCTGCGAGTGTCCCTAGGTCCGTTAAAAAACGCCATGCCTGTTTTCCCAGCATAGCCAGATTAAAAGCCCTCAGCTCTTTAAAACCCATACCACCGTATTTTTTTGGTACGCACAACCTGTCCCAAGCATTCCAATGTATTCCCCTTTCTCTTCCATTTCCCCACCAATACTTATTCATAGTTCGCTCAATTGACTGACAAACTGTCTCAGGTAACAAAAAAACGCTCATTGAATAGGTAGGCATAGATTGCGCTACACTTTTCAACAATACTTCCTTACCAGCCTGAGAAAGCAACTTTTTACTCCACGACCAATTCGTTGCCTGATCTTTTCCTCCACATATGAAAAAACAGCTCTCTTATCTCTCCCTACAAAGGAAGGTAGGCCCAAATATTTCCCAAAATTGGGTGCTTGCATCACCCCCAGACAATCCGCTATTTGTGCCCTGTCATCCTCCTGGATATTTCTGCTAAAACATATATTAGATTTATTATAATTCACCACCTGGCCTGACAATTTCTCATACCTTGCAAGGCACTGCCTTACAACTCCCGCCTCCTGGATATTTGCTTTAAAAAATAGGAGGCTATCATCTGCAAAAAATAGGTGTGATACAGGCGGTGCCCCCCTTGCAACTCTGCACCCATGTATAGCGCCTGCCGACTGTTCATACTGTAATATCATCGAGAGAGCCTCTGCACAAATAATAAATAGATACGGAGAGAGAGGGTCTCCCTGCCTGAGTCCCCTGGTTGGTTTCACACGCCCCCTGCTACACCATTGACCATTACAGTATAGTTAACAGTCGTTACACACAGCATAATGAGCTTTATCCACTTCTCACTAAAACCCATAATAGTCAGCATCCTTTCTAGAAAGTTCCACTCCATTTTGTCATAGGCCTTTGACATATCTAGCTTCAATGCACTCCAACCCACTACACCACATTGCTTTCTATTCAGATAATGCCCCACCTCTGCCGCCACCAAGATGTTGTCAGTGATCAGCTTTCCCGGAATAAAAGCACTCTGGGATTCTGATATTAATCCTCTCATAAGTGTTTTCATCCTATTTGTTATCATCTTGGCCATAACTCTGTAAATGACATTACTCAACGCAATCGGCCTTAAATCTGCAACTGTCTCAGGCATCTCTTTCTTAAGGATCAAAACAATGTTAGTATCATTCAATCCCTCGGGGAATACACAGGAATTCAAAGCATTCATTATAAAGCCAGATACATCTCCTCCCACTATCTCCCAAAACTGCTGGTAGAAACCCGGGTTTAACCCATCCGGACCCGGTGCCTTATCCGGATACATTGAAAAAAGAGCCTCTTTAACCTCATCCATTTTAAAAGGGCGGTCTAGCATCATATTCTGTTCTAACGTGACCCGTGGGCTTAGGATCTCAAATAGTGGGCCATCACAGCTCAATCCATTAGAGGCAAAAATATTATCAAAGTAATTTAATATAGTGGAATGCATATCATCTCCCTCCACCCAGTTACCAGCATCTCATTTAATACTAGAAATAAAATTCTTTTTCCTACGAGCCGAGGCATACCTGTGATAGAATTTTGTGTTTGCATCAGCCCCACGTAGCCAGTGCTACTTGGCTCGTTGCCTCCAGAACACATCCTCCTGGGCCTCTATTCGTTTCAGGGAACTTTCAATCTGTTGGTACTCAGCTAGTGCCACCAAATCTCGCCTATTCCGTATGGCATCCTACCTCTGTTGTAGCTGGTTAATTCGTTTTCCGAATTTATGAAACTGGTCTCCCCCCCCCCGCCCCCCCCCCCACCGCATTAACTTCTCCCCACACAACTGCTGACAATGCAGCAATCCTTTCGTTCTTCCCTCATGCCAGGTAGTTTCTACTACTTCTTTGCACCCCTCATCCAACAGCCAAGCCATCTCAAACCTGAATCTCCGCGGCCCCCTTCCCCTTGGCATGCAGATCGCATTAATATTGAGGAAAAGGATCGAGTGATCCGAGGCCCGGGTTCGAATGTTCTCCAATCATGCATTCTCATTCATCAGACCCCACTCATTCGTTATTAGAGCCTTGTCCAACCTTTCCTCTATCCAATTCGGCGTTCCCTTTCCCTTCTGCCACGTAAATTGGTGGCCTCTCATTGGCATTTGCATCAAACCACAGTCGTCCACAGCTTCTCCGAAACCCCGTAACAGACTATTAGGATACGGATTTCCCCCCTTCTTCTCATGCTGATATAGAAGATTATTAAAGTCCCCTATCACCACCCAGGGCAACAAGGATCTATTCTTCAGAGTGCCAAGTAATTCCCATGTCTCCTCCCGCCTATTGCGTTCGGGGATACCATAGATACATGTCATGCGCCATAACTTATTAAACAATCTTACTTCCACATCAATATGACTCTGCGAGTAGCTTAATAGCCTTACCGTATTATTCTTTTTCTATAAAAGTGTCATTCCTCCGCCCAATCCATCATTATCAACATAAAATAAACCCTCATACCCAAGCGTAACACGGATCCGTTCTGCATGTACCCGTGGCACCTTGGTCTCCATCAAAAACACAAAATCAGGCTTCTTACTGGACGCTAGTCCCACAATCTGTCGAACTGTGCGTGGATTGCCCAAGCCACGACAGTTCCAGCTCAAAGTACTCATGTTGATGGGCGGGGCTGGACACCAGCTCCCGCCATGGACAAGTTTTTTGGAACAGTAGCAATTGTTACCTCATCATTCCCATTATCCTCTCCCCCCTCCGTCCCATGCCTACGACGCTTCGTCGTAGCCACCACCACCTCATCCTCAGACATACTCGTGGGTGTGACACCCCCACTTCCCTGTCCCCCATCCACTGACCCAACAACACGTGGCTTGATTCCCAGTGGTCGTGGTTTCCCGCCAACCGGCACAAGCCAGCTATCCCCAACCGCTCTAGGAGCGCTCCGGGACCCACCAGCTCGCATATCCGGACCGTACAGGTACCTTTCGACCGAAATTCCAGCCTCCCTAGCGTGTATGCAGAAAGTATGCAAGTGACCCATACAACCACAAAAGTAACAAAACTTATGCAGCCGTTCATACCTGAAATTGACCCATGATGTAGTCCCATCCCTCTTCATTAACCTCATCCTCCTTCGAAGCGGCCTATCAACCGAAATTGACACCCGAATACGGTGAAAAGTTAGCCATGGCGCCCCTTCAAACCGCTCATCATGCTTAACAAAAGAGCCCAAAAAATTCCCTGTCTGTTCCAGCATTGCATGTGACGTGTATCCCCTTCGCATATCATGCAATTGTACCCACATGTCAATCATATCCAGCTCTACATCCACAGGATTCACCCCATCCAACACCTCCCGACACACAAGAGCATTATTCTCAAAAGCCCAGGGTCCTCCATTCAGCACATATTCCATATCTGTCTTATGGAAAAAAACAAACAAGAACAAACCCCTTTCGATCTCCGTTACCTGTACACCACGCACCGGCTGCCAAACTGACGCTAACACCTGCCTCATAAAATCCAGTTTAATTAATTTTTGCGTCAAAAAACGCCCGACCACCCTCCATGTCTCCTCGTCTCCTTCCCCGCCTCCCTCAACCCCGTCATCCTCCCCTCCCGGCATAAACACCGCACCCTCCTCCTCTAGCAATGCCCATTCCGCCCACCTATCCGTCAACTCCGCCACACCCGCCCCCACCCTCGGCTGCCCTACTGCCCCCACCTCCTCCCTCCCTCGCTGCCCCCTACTGTCCGTTCCCCTCCTTCCCGAACCGCCCACAACATCGTATGCCATGCTGCCCCCATCCCCATTCAATGCGCCTTGCCAACCAAACTCACCGCCAACACCCCCTCTCTCTCTCTATCACGCTGTATGCCCTCCCCATGCAACACCTCTTTATTTCCGATTTCCCCACTCAATGCGCCTTGCCTACCACCGACTTCTCGCTCGCACTGTAAGTTTTCCCCATGCATCACCTCATTATTTCGGATTTCCCTCCCAGCCAAAACTGCTCCGCCGACTCGCCGCAACCCCTTTTCCCCTTCTCCCGTTCGGCGCAAAACAGTTCCATCCGACAGCCTTCCGCCGTTCCGTTCATCCACAGCTATCGTCTCCTCCTCACGCCCAATCAATCCGTCATCCATAGCAACGTCTCCGGCCATCATCCGGACAGAAAGTAACAGATCACCGTTGAAAACCTAGGAAAACCCTAGTAGGAATCGCAAAAACCCTAGAGAGAATCTAGAGAGAAATTCTGAATCGTTCAGTCCTTATCATATATAAACAGTCTCAATTAATGAATTTGAATATAAAGAATTTGTATATTGGAGAAAAATAAAGACGATATAACTAATGAAATTATTTATCTTATTTAATTTAATTATAATGATTAATTTTTTTTTATTGTAGACACATAATTCTAAATTAAAGAAATGCATATGTATATTTTTTGTTGTAGCTACTAAATTATTATTATTTAATTTAATAAGAGTAAAATAGAGTACTAATTATGCCAATTTGATTGGGATGAGGTTCGAACCTAAGACCTTTCTTATTAAAATCAATGACCAATGAGTAAGTTAACGGTGAACTAACAGAAATTGACGAAAAAAATAATATTTAACGAAAAAGTTAACGGATAATCATATTCATTAAGGATAAATTAGGAAATCTTAAGAAAAAAATAAAATCTGATCAATCTGAGCCATTCATTTGATTAAAAAATTTGACCGCCATTTTTTTTACCCATTATAGGCCTAACTCTCTTGGGCTCTTATTAGTATATATATATATATATATATATATATATATATATATATACACATATATATATATATATATATATATATATATATATATATATATATATATATATATATATATATATATATATATATATATATATATATATATATATATATATATATATATATATATATATATAGTATAGTAGAAGTAGATTATACTCACATTGTAGGGACTTGACCGCTAAATTATTATTCTATTAATCTTTTTATTTTTTGAATGCTATTGATTCTATTACATTGTAGTATCTATTCATACATATTTTCTCAATCTATTGAAACACAAAGAGTCAACACCACCTCCACTGAGGCTCGGTCGCATGACCTCCGGAGAGTCACTATATGTCATCTGAGCACAAGGTGCTTGGCATTAATTAATTTTTTTTCTTTAATTATTTTTAAAGTGACCTTTTTTGGGTGATGGAGAGAAACACGTAACTCTTACTCGAAAGTTTGAATTACTTGTAGAGAGTAGATCATATTTAATAGAAAAAGTCACATTATTAAACATATTGTTAAGGAAAATTAAGAAACTTTATTAATTTTTCTTCCTTTCTCTCTCTTTCTGACAGATCGCCTCATATACGCAAAAAATACACAAAGATTACATTTCTTTATAAGTTTTCATGTGTTGATAAAACTCTGGGAATAATGTGTAAGCTTGTTCAATTATTTGGACAATGGTCCTTTACACTCCTATCGTTTAAAATTTAGGTGTAGTTATATTTCTGGTCAACAACTTTGTAGTTAAGTCGCGTAGGTTTAACAATAACATTTGAAATAGTATAGCTTAATTGACAATTTATCGGTTACACAATTTATCTTGTCTACAAAAACTACTCGATATGTATTACTTAATTGACATCAATTTGATTACTTTATATTATGATTAATCAATATAATAAAGAGCCATAGAAGTACATACTAAACGTTGCGTGGGTAAATTGTTTTCAAATATATATAATAAGGAATTAAAGTGAGAAATTGTTTTTAATGTAAAGGATTTTCTAGGCAAAAAGATAATATTATTGAGGAAAATAGAGGTTTTAATCTTTTGACTATACTCGTATTGTAGGGACTTGATTACTAAATTATTATTCTATTTTTTTCGTTAATTATTTTTAGAGAGACCATTTTTTTTTTTTTTTGTGATGAGAGAAACACGTAGTTCTTACTCGAAATTAAAGTTTGAATTATTTGCGAAAAGTAGATTATATTTAATAGAAAAAGTCACATTAAAATATTGTTAAGAGAAATTATGAAACTTCATCAATATTTCTTCCTCTCTCTCTCTGACAAATCGCCTCATATACGCTAAACACACAAAGATTACATTTTTTATAAATTTTCATGCATTGACAAAATTCTAAGAATGATGTGTAAACTTGTTCAACTAGAACTGGTGGAGTGTCACCAGTATCAATTATATTGTTTGGACAATGGTCCTACCGTTTAAAGTTTAAGTATAATTGTATTTTTAATCAACAACTTTATAATTAGGTCGCATAAGTTTAATAATAGCATTTGAAATAGTATATCTTAATCGATAATTTATCGGTTATATAATTTATCTTGTCTACAAAAACTACTCGATCCGTATTACATAATTAACATCAATTTGATTACTTAATATTATTATTAATCAATATAATAAAGAGTCATAGAAGTGCATACGTTGCGTGCAGTGGGTAAATTATTTTCAAATATATATAATAAGAAATTAAAGTGAGAAATTGTTTTCAATGTAAAGAATTTTCTAGGCAAACGGATAATATTATTGAGAAAAATAGAGATTTTAATCTTTTAATTATACTCATATTGTAGGGACTTGATCGCTAAATTATTATTTTATTAATTTTTTTTTGTTAATTATCTTTAAAGTGATTTTTTTTTTTTTTTTTGGATGACGACAGAAACACGTAACTCTTACTCGAAAGTTTGAATTACTTGTGGAGTGTATATCATATTTAATAGAAAAAGTCACATTAAACATAGTGTTAATGGAAATTAAGAAACTTCATTAATCTTTCTTCTTCCCTCTCCGACAGATCGCCTTAGATACGCTAATCAAGTACACACAAATATTACATTTATTTATAAGCTTTCATGCATTGATAAAATTCTGAGAATGATATGTAAGTCCAATTGGAGCTGATGTTGTGTCATTATTATCAACTAGTAATTCACCCGCGCGATGCACGGGAAAAAATTATGTTATTATAAATATAAATATAAATATA
Source organism: Ipomoea nil (assembly GCF_001879475.1). NCBI lineage: Eukaryota > Viridiplantae > Streptophyta > Magnoliopsida > Solanales > Convolvulaceae > Ipomoea > Ipomoea nil. Next base: position 135,831 of record NW_017617502.1, read on the forward strand.
AAATAGAAAAATTAAAATATTTTAAATTGTTTAATATAATAATATTTTTGAGCTTCCATTGGTCAAGTATTTATTATTTTTATAGAATACAAAATTACAATTAAAATTAAAATTTTGTATGCTTAATATAATCTCTAAGTATGTGCATATTCAAATAAACTTATAGAGAGAATTTACATAATTACATTGATTTGTTCTTAATTGTATTTCATCTATATTATAATTTTCATAATACGAATAATAACTAAGATAATTACATTTGGAAAGCAAATTTCAAATTTTGTATGAGTAAATTTAAACTCTAATTGAACACATTTTTTATATCATTATATAATATATAGCTATTTTATTTTTCAAAAGTACATTTTTTATATGATTATATAATATATAGCTATTTTATTTTTCAAATGTTGTGTTTTTTTTTTTTTAATAATAAAGGATGTTGTGGCATTAATTGTACCATTAATTATTTCCCAAACCATATAGCTTTATTATAGTTAAGATTGTTTTGACAATGGTCCTACCGTTCAAAGTCTAGGTGTAGTCGTATTTTGATAAACAACTTTGTAGTTAGGTCGCGCATATTTGACAATAGCATTTGGAATAGTATAGCAAGAGTTGGTATGTAGGGTGATAGCATACATTCCAATGTCGTGATCAAACACTATTGCTTGAACTCGAGTTCCCTACATTTAAATATAATATACCATTTATTATTATACCATTTATATATATGTTTTGTTACTCTAAAAAATACCCCCCACATAACCCACTAACAACAATTGTATCCAATAAAAAATAATAGTACAATATTTGTAAAGTAATTTATATTTGTACCATTATATAAATACAGACAAAAAATATTAATTATCATAATGACCTAAATCATTCTCAATAATAAAAAAAATATAATTAAAATATTGAGTGTTGTTCTAAATAATCAAAAGAAGATTAATTAAAAGAAAAAAGAAACTTAACATAGATTTGTTTTAAAAGAAAAATGCAAGAAAATGATTTTAAAGGTTCCTTATTTGTAATCTTTAATGCTCAACTTTGAATGCTATGTATATATAGTCTGGCTAATTAATTAACAAAAGTTTATATTAAATTTTATATTGTATTTTTAATACACTCTAACATATTCATAGTATATATTCAACAATTATGCCACCTTTGATTGGGATGTGGTTTGAACCTAAGACATTCCTTATGAAAATCAATGAGTAAGTTAAAAATAATAAATAGTTAAAGGAATATTCAATTACTAAAGTTTACATTGATGGAGTGCATTATTTAGGAAAAGTAAAAGATATAATAGAGGGCAAAGTAGGGAAATAATAAAATACTAAAATTAAAATAATATGAACCATTCATTTTATCAAATAATTGAATGGTTAATATATGGGGTTGGGGAGAGAGGGTAGCTGCCTCCATTGTCCTCTGTGGGTTTGCCCTTGATCGTCACCTAAAAAATATATTCCCCCGTCCCTTTTTGTGTCTGATTTGGTTAACGAGACTTGACTGCAGTTATTTTTATTCCAATTTTTCATAATATTAAGTTTAGTATTAGTATACAAAATTTATATATTTAAAAATTACACTAAAATCCTATTAAACGCAAAAAAAAAAAAATTAAAAAATTAAAATTAAAATTAAAATTAAAAATAATTAAAAATACTAAAGAAAATAAATAAAGAATAAATAGTTTATTTGACAAATTAATAGTAAGGGAAGATATATAAATGAACCCGCACGGGCTTACTACTGAAAATTATGGAATTTTCGACCACCTGAAAGTGATATTAAATCAAATCGAAAGTAAAAAGTGGTCGGAAATAGCAATAACAGTTTTTCCGAATACCAAAAGTGATCGGAACAAGACTTTCGACTTGATTTAAGATCACTTTCAGGTGGTCAGAAATTTTATAATTTCCAGCAATAGTCCAATTGGTTTAATGGGCAGTATTTGAGAGAAGTTATATAAAATGAAAACGATGGAGTAAATTTAAAAGATGACTTAAACATCACTCACTAAATATATCAAACAAAAGTGTGAAGGCGATTCATGGAGAGAGAACGATGAGTATTGTGCGGTTGGGTGATTGTCCATAATGCCACCATTGTCACGGAATGAGATGTGAAGTAATAGTCGTGGCTTCGTTCCCGTCGAGGATATCCCGACAGGGCATCCATTCTCCACGTTAATCAATTATTCTCGTACAAGTCCACTACTTTCTTCCAACAACAAATTAAAGTAATTAAAGTGTTTCATTCTTGACCACAACATTAGTACCTTGGATTTAGTTTGAACTCATTGTACACATAACTGCATAGATTGGTTCAGAGTTTAAACGATCCTAAATTGTCTTTTATGTTTTTTTTTTTAGTAATACTAATTCTGTTACAATATAATATATGCTCATACATATTTTTTCAGCCTATTAAAAAATAAAGAGTCAATGTCCGCGACCCCCACCCGCCACCCCCACTAGAATTCAAACATGTGACCTCCCATTTAGGAAAGTCACAATTATGCCGCTTGACTCCAATTGGGACTAATAACGTCAATTAATTAATCCAATTGATAAACAAGAAAAAGATGACCCCTTTTATATTCCGATTAATCAGAATCCAGAAATTAATAAACTTAATTCTCCAAATTCCTTTTTTTTTTTATTGGATGGGAACCGCAAAGTCTTCGACTACACTCTCACAATTACTCCATATATTATTTGAAACGAAATAAATAAAAAATTTAACAAAGAAAAAGTGAAGTTGAAGAAACAATAAAAACCTTTTTTAAAAATTGAATTTTTAATAATTTTGTTCATAACAAACAAGAGAAGTCTTTTTAAGACAAAAGGTCTACTTATTTTCCATTTTTCTTTTTCTCAATCTTTCCTTTCTCTTTCCAGATCTGACATTAATAAAATCACAACCGCATGCATGTCCCTTTTTTTTTTTTTTTTTTTTTTTTTTTTTTTTTTTTTTTTTAAGCCCTTTCAGCCTAACCTTTATTTTGAATTTAATATTTTCATCTACCTATCTAACTACCTCCTGACAAATTATTGTAGTCTATAAACTGTTGTGTAGACCATAAAAAAAATACATTTTTACTATATTAAAAGTATATTTTTTGTGTACGGGAGAATATACATTATACAAAATAATGTACTTTCAGAAATCAAATAATGTATTTTTTTTGAATATAAAATATATTTTTAATATACTAAAAGTACATTATTTGCGTACTGAATATACATTATTTAATAGTATACAAAATAATGTACTTTCAATATTCAAATAATGTATTTTCAAATAATATATTTTATATACACAAATAATGTACTTTTTATTTATGGTCCACACAATAACTCCTACCTCATTTCCTTTCCTTTCCTTCACTTAGGTGTTTGGTTGGATGTAATTTGGGTGTAATTGACTTGTAATTCTGCGGAAGGTCCAATTACGCCGTTTGGTTGGAGGGAATTGCAATTTCACCGAATTGCAATTCCCTCTAAATGCTGAAATTCTAATTCAACCCCTCTCCTCACGAATTACAATTCGACGAATGGAAGGGAGAAGAAAATATAGTTTAATGACCATTTTACCCTCTGTCTTCTTTTGTCTTATTAGTTGTCTTATTACCTTCCTTCATTCTTCCTTCTTGCCCTCTAATTACAATTCGTTGATCTTCTCTTATTATTATTTTTTATGATTATTATTATTATTATTATTATTATTATTATTATCTTTATTAGTACTTAAGGGCATTTCAGTCATTAATTGTATCACTTATTCCCTTTCAATTCCATCCTTATTACTGCATACCAAACATTGTAATTAGAATTCCTACTTTATTCTCACCTGCATACCAAACATTGTAATTTGAATTCCTACTTTATTTCCACCTTATTCTTTCCCGGCCGAATTACAATTCATTTCCCCCCTAATTCGTTACTTCCAACCAAACACCCTATACTAAAGTGATAGTTACAAGGGCATCCTCAATAGTGAGGTTTTTGAGGATAATTTTTGAGGTGTCAAATAAGAGAGAAAAAAGAAAACAAAAAAAAAAACAAAAAACAAAAAACAAAAAACAAAAAACAAAAACAAAAAAAAAAAAAAAAAAACAAAAAAAAAAAACAAAGTCTGACGCAATGAAAAAGAAAAGGCACAGCCAATGACGCGCTCGGCGGGGTGCCATTGTGCGCGAAACGCGCGACTTGTGCAACTGCTTCTCCTATTTTTCTGTGCTGTCGGACCCACAAAAAATCCATCTTTATAGGAGATCCTCATATTTTTTCTCTCTTCTCCTTCTCTTCTCCACATCATCTATCATCTATGCTACTCTCAAAAACTGTGCAAAATAAACTAATGAAGATGGCCTTAGGGTGAAATTGCATCTCTTGACAAATTGCTCTGATCGGAGTAACCCAATCCATTTTGTTACCATTTCGTAGGATAGCCAATCTAGCCATTTGCACATATCCCATGATGTTTTTAGTCTAAGTATCATTGAAACCAATTATGAAGTCGCAAGACAATCTATCTTATACCGTTGATCCCATTCTTTTGCCTTAGCATATGGAGTGCTTCTTGATAAATGAGGATGTTGTCAATGAATTTCCTTCCCGGAACAAAGCTAGCTAATATATTATAGTCCAATGATTTCATGAAATATTGGTTTAATCCTATTAGTCATGGTCTTCGCGATAAATTTATAGACCACATTACACAAGCTAATAGGTCTAAACGGGTAACTAACTTGGTTGGTGTGAGTGGCCGTGCACTTTTATCCCTTAAGAGAGGTCGAAAATTCGAACCCCTTTCGTATAAAAAAAATCAATCTGATCAGCACTTTGCCCCTTAATTGGGCAGGCTCGATACGAACGAGGATTAGTCTGAATATGGTATGGACTTAAAAGGTATTGCTCAGGATACTTTGTGGTGTAATCTTATCATTAAGACTTGGGGTCATGATGCCCATCTCAAAATAATCCTTAACTAGCTTCACAACTGATGAGTTCCCTATGTATTTTAAATGCCGAAAATGTTTATTGTAAATTTTAAATGCTAAAAACATGTACGTACTTAGAATTTTAAATATCAAAACTATGAATGCTCTTGATTCTTGAATGTATAGTGAAAAATAAAATCGAACAAATTTGATACTGATGGAGCCATGGGGCCAAGGGCCAAAGACAATTGAGTTAGATGGGGGTTTAAATTTTAAAAGATTGCATAGTTCAAGTTAAGTCGGAACTAGTCAAAAAAAAAAAAAAAAAAAAAAAAAAGACAGTAATCGAGATTCAAAATCCCTTATTTACAAATGTACAACTACACCTTACTCCAACTAGTCTACCATGTTTCTTTTGCAAATAGAAGCTATAAAAATTAACTAAAAAGAAGGAGAAACGATCGGAACATGGCAAACCACTCGTTTCACAAATGTACAAACACTATAAATAAGAGCATCTATAATAGTGGGGTCTTTTTTTGTGGTTTTTGATGAATTTTTATAAATGTGATTAGGAAAGAGAAAGTATGAGAGAAGAGAGATAGAAAAAAAGATCTGATTTTTAAAAAAAAAATGTTAAGACGCATTACGCGCCAACGGGCGCGGAATGTGGCTGAAATGCGAGCTTAGGCGTTTTTTATTGACATAAACCCCAAACTTGCAGATGAACCTTGCACTCTCTCTCTCTCTCTCTCTCTCTCTCTCTCTCTCTCTCTCTCTCTCTTATTCTTGTGGCATTTTTTTCTAAAAAACCGTGAATAATCCATTGAGAATGCTCTAAGGGCATCCTCAATAGTGTGAAGATTTTGAAGAGATTTTACAGGTGTGATTAGGAAAGAGGAGATGAGAGTGAAATGAAAAAGAGAAAAAAATCAATATTTGAAAAGTAAAAAATAAAAAATAAAAAAATCGAGGTGTTTAAACACGCTGCAATTTTCGTGCAGCTCACACTGCAATAATTGGGCACACTGCAACTCACGCTGTATGAGACATCTGTCTTTTATTCTAGTGGAGCCTACCATCTCTACAAATTCCCTCACCTCCTGCAACGTAACACCCCAAACTCTTCTCTCTCTTCCTTATCACTCCTCCACATGTACACTACACTTACAAAATATATGTAAAATTTTCTTAATGGAAATGCCCTAAGGCCCTCCCCTCCTTAAAAAGTTCATCCAAATATCCAATCACCAATAAGACACTTAATCCAATGGTGAACAAAAAAGAAGCCATGATGAGATAAAAAGTACATGACATGACTTTGCTAAACAAATTCTAAAATTATTCTGATAAATAATATTTCAAGGTACTCTACTTTGAAAAAAAAAAATTTGTTTATTGTTCTCTAACTACACTACAATGTCCAATAAAAATTGTCACAATTAATAAATTTAATAATATTTATTAATTTTTTACCAAAAATGTCCTTAATAGAAATTTGAAATGAAATATTTAAAATTTAAATTAATACGGAGTACATTAAACAAAACTCTTTTAAATGTTTATATTTTTTTCAACTGGTACGGAGCAACATTATTGCATCGGCTGAAGGAAAAAGACAACTTGACAAATAACAAGGGTAATTTGCAAATAGGGCAACGATTGTTAACTTTGCACGTTGCACATACAGTGTCCTAGTATTTAGATTCCTAGGAATCCTAGCAACTATTAATGCATTCTTCTATCCATATACCGACAAAATTTATTCATTTATTTTGATACGTTCACTTTAAAAAAAATGATCAAACAAGCACTCGAAGATTACTTAAAAAGTTGATTAGGCCCTTAAACATTTTAAAATAGTAATTAAACATGTTAATATTGTATTTTGATGCAATGAAAATTCAAAAATCAGTTAGTGACATGCTAGTACATGTCACTAAGATTCTGACAACCTCAGGCGATATTTCTGACGACAAAAACGATCGGCGAACCAGCCCCATACAATATTGATGAATTTAATTATTACTTTAAAAAATTTAGAAGTCTAACAGATTATTTAGGTAATGTTCAATAGCCTATTTGACCATTCTCCCTCAAGTTGACGTATCAAAATAAATGAATAAATTTTGTCGGTATATGGATTTCAATGCATTAATAGTTGCTAGGAATCTAAATACTAGGACACTGTATGTGCAATGTGCAAAGTTAACAATCGTTGTTGCCCTATTTGCAAATTACCCTTGGCTAATTGACTTCTCGTAATATTTAATGGTTTATTTGACCATTTTTCTTAACTTTTATGTAATTTTTACAAATTCCCATACTCGTATAATTTACAATTTAAAATGCCAGCCTACACTTTTTAACAATAGTGCCATGGTCTTTAGTAAAAAGTGAATTTGGTTAAACTATCGATCTTGTTTCTTTTTTTTCTTTGAATACAAGGTAGTATTTCTATACTTTCTCAATCTATTGTAACTATCGATCTTGTTTATAAGAATCTCATTTTTATTTCCATTAATTAAATTATTCACTATATTAGTAGAGGTGATCACAGTTCAGTTCAAACCGTCTAGTTAAACCAAATCGTGTACTATGAAAATCGAACATTTATCGAAATTGTTTAGACGGTTCTGATTCCAATTCCAAAATATCAAGAACAAGATGGTTCCGGTTTGGAACCGTAAAAAATAAATAAATAAATAAAGTTTAACTATAAGTTTTTGTTAGAATGTGGCTAAAATTCATTCAAACCCATGAAGACAACATTTGTCGTAGCCATCCACGTAATGCCGCAACAGCCGCACTTCACTGCATGTTCTCCTATTATGCGCAAATTTCTCTCCTTTTTGATTGTATAAATAGCCTAGGCTTTTTACTTTGTAATTGCATTCATTACAACAATTCTTTCTTTTGTCTTCTTACGTAGTCATACATATATATATATATATATTTCTATTCTTTTGTTTTCTCTTTTGAGGGAGCTAATATTCTCTTTTGAGGGAGCTAATATATATATATATATATATATATATATATATATATATATATATATATATATATATATATATATATATATATATATGTTTATTCCATTTCCCAATTATTTTGTCATTTAGATATTTTCCCCTATTAATTAACTTCTATAATTCTCAATTTTCGATTCTTCGCTTCCGCATTATTCCGCTATATTCCTAACAAGTGGTATCAGAGCGGTTTAATTGAGAGTTATTTTCAAAGATGTCAACTGTTACCAAGTTCGATATCGAGAAGTTCGACGGGAAAATTAGCTTTTCTATCTGGAAGGTTCAGATGGAAGCCGTTCTAACCCAGAATGGTTTGAAGAAAGCGCTAGCTGGGAAGAAGAAGAAACCGGCTACAATGACAGATGTAGATTGGGAAGATCTGGATGACAAGGCACGTTCAACCATTCTTTTGTGTCTGTCTAAAGAAGTTCTACGTGAGGTAGTAAGTGAGACGACTGCGTCAGATTTATGGTCCAAGCTGGATACGCTTTACATGGCCAAAACTCTGGCGAACACGTTGCGTTTGAAGGAGCGTCTGTACACAATCCGTATGACGGAAGGTACTTCTATTAAATCTCACTTGGATGAATTCAATTCTATTTTATTGGACTTGGAAAATATTGATGTTATAATTGAAGATGAGGATCGCGCTGTTTTATTGCTTGTCTCTCTCCCTAGATCATACACGCATTTCAAAGAAATTATGCTGTATGGTAATAGTAGTGATACCCTTACTTTCGACAATGTTAAGTCGAACTTATTGTCCAAAGAAAAGTTTGACTTTGAAATTAAGTCTGAGGACAAAGGTGAAGGCTTGACTGTAAGGGGTCGTTCACTTGAATCAGGGAGTAGCAATAAAAATTCTAGATCCAAGTCCAAAGGACATAAGTCCAACAAATCCTGTAAGTACTGCAAGAAGCATGGTCATGATGTGACTGAATGCTTCAAGTTGAAAAACAAGCAAGAGAGAGAAAAGAAGTCCGCTGAAGCTAGTGTTGTTGAAAGTGATTCAGATGGTGATGTGTTGTTATCTGTTAGCTCCAGTGAGAAACGGAGTGAAACCGAGTGGATTTTGGACTCTGGTTGTACATTCCACATGTGTCCCCACAAAGATTGGTTCATCTCTCTGGAACCGGTTGATGGTGGAGTTGTCTTGCTGGGTAATGATACCCAATGCAAGGTTAGTGGAATTGGAAGTGTTCAGATTAAAACTCATGATAACGTTGTCAGGACTCTTACCAATGTTCGGTATATTCCTGATTTGAAACGCAATCTGATATCATTGGGCACCTTGGAATCTCTGGGGTGCAAGTACACAGCTAAAGGTGGAGTTTTGAAGGTCATAAAAGGCTCTCTTATTCTCATGAAAGCTTCTCGTTCTGGAAGCTTGTATGTCTTGCATGGCAGTACTGTGACAGGTTCAGTAGCGGTATCCTCATCGGTGTCTGATGCGAATCTCACTCAGTTATGGCATATGCGTCTGGGGCATATGAGTGAGAAAGGCATGCATCTCCTGAGCAAGAAAGGCCTCCTTGGTGATTCAGGTACGGGTAAATTACAATTTTGTGAGCATTGTGTTTTTGGGAAACAAAAGAGGGTTAGTTTCTCTACTGCTACACACCGTACCAAAGATGTATTGGAATATATACATTCCGATTTATGGGGACCGACTAAATTCCAGTCTATGGGAGGCTGTAGATACTTTATGTCTATTATTGATGACTTTTCTCGTAAAGTCTGGGTCTATTTCCTGAAACATAAAAATCAGGCATTTTCTATTTTCAAGAAGTGGAAAATACTTGTTGAGACTCAGACAGGTAAAAAAGTCAAGAAGCTCAGGACAGACAATGGCTTGGAGTTCTGTGAGTCAGATTTCAATGACTTTTGTGCGGCAAATGGAATCGCTAGGCACAAGACCTTGCCTGGTAAACCCCAGCAGAATGGTGTTGCCGAACGTTTGAACAGGACTCTATTGGAAAGAGCTCGTTGTATGCTCTCTAATGCTGGGTTATGGAAACGGCGTGATTTTTGGGCCGAGGCCGTTTCTACTGCTTGCTATTTGGTAAATAGATCTCCGCATTCATCCCTTGATTTCAAAATTCCAGAAGAAGTTTGGTCAGGTAATCCTGTTGACTACTCTATCTTAAGAGTTTTTGGATGTCCTGCATATGCTCATTCTAGTACGGGTAAATTAAACCCAAGAGCTGTCAAATGCATTTTCCTTGGTTATGCTTCTGAGTCAAAAGGGTATCGTCTATGGTCTCCTGATTCTCAGAAAATCATTCTGAGTCGAGATATCACTTTTGACGAAAATGCACTACTTTCTTCTGGAAAAGTTCCCAGTACAGATGAGACGCAGAGTACTGGTGAGAAGGTGGAGTTTGAGTTCAGGCCTATTGATAGTGTTACTACTGCTGATGGTAATACTAAAGATAATGCATCTACTAGCACCGCACCTCTCGTCGAGCCACAACGAGAGTATTCCATTGCTATGGATCGTCCTAGGAGGACAATTAAAAAACCTGCTAGGTACGCTAGTGACGATGAAACCAATATGGTTGCTTATGCTCTTTCAGTCACACAGGAAGTTGATGGTGATCCATCCTACTATTCCGAGGCTCTTCCTATTGCTAAGTTCAAGCAATGCTTGAGTTTAGTCGGCTGTTTCAGTTGTTAATTTTCACAGTGAATTTGATCCAAGGTGGAGATTGTTAGAATGTGGCTAAAATTCATTCAAACCCATGAAGACAACATTTGTCGTAGCCATCCACGTAATGCCGCAACAGCCGCACTTCACTGCATGTTCTCCTATTATGCGCAAATTTCTCTCCTTTTTGATTGTATAAATAGCCTAGGCTTTTTACTTTGTAATTGCATTCATTACAACAATTCTTTCTTTTGTCTTCTTACGTAGTCATACATATATATATATATATTTCTATTCTTTTGTTTTCTCTTTTGAGGGAGCTAATATATATATATATATATATATATATATATATATATATATATATATATATATATATGTTTATTCCATTTCCCAATTATTTTGTCATTTAGATATTTTCCCCTATTAATTAACTTCTATAATTCTCAATTTTCGATTCTTCGCTTCCGCATTATTCCGCTATATTCCTAACAAGTGGTATCAGAGCGGTTTAATTGAGAGTTATTTTCAAAGATGTCAACTGTTACCAAGTTCGATATCGAGAAGTTCGACGGGAAAATTAGCTTTTCTATCTGGAAGGTTCAGATGGAAGCCGTTCTAACCCAGAATGGTTTGAAGAAAGCGCTAGCTGGGAAGAAGAAGAAACCGGCTACAATGACAGATGTAGATTGGGAAGATCTGGATGACAAGGCACGTTCAACCATTCTTTTGTGTCTGTCTAAAGAAGTTCTACGTGAGGTAGTAAGTGAGACGACTGCGTCAGATTTATGGTCCAAGCTGGATACGCTTTACATGGCCAAAACTCTGGCGAACACGTTGCGTTTGAAGGAGCGTCTGTACACAATCCGTATGACGGAAGGTACTTCTATTAAATCTCACTTGGATGAATTCAATTCTATTTTATTGGACTTGGAAAATATTGATGTTATAATTGAAGATGAGGATCGCGCTGTTTTATTGCTTGTCTCTCTCCCTAGATCATACACGCATTTCAAAGAAATTATGCTGTATGGTAATAGTAGTGATACCCTTACTTTCGACAATGTTAAGTCGAACTTATTGTCCAAAGAAAAGTTTGACTTTGAAATTAAGTCTGAGGACAAAGGTGAAGGCTTGACTGTAAGGGGTCGTTCACTTGAATCAGGGAGTAGCAATAAAAATTCTAGATCCAAGTCCAAAGGACATAAGTCCAACAAATCCTGTAAGTACTGCAAGAAGCATGGTCATGATGTGACTGAATGCTTCAAGTTGAAAAACAAGCAAGAGAGAGAAAAGAAGTCCGCTGAAGCTAGTGTTGTTGAAAGTGATTCAGATGGTGATGTGTTGTTATCTGTTAGCTCCAGTGAGAAACGGAGTGAAACCGAGTGGATTTTGGACTCTGGTTGTACATTCCACATGTGTCCCCACAAAGATTGGTTCATCTCTCTGGAACCGGTTGATGGTGGAGTTGTCTTGCTGGGTAATGATACCCAATGCAAGGTTAGTGGAATTGGAAGTGTTCAGATTAAAACTCATGATAACGTTGTCAGGACTCTTACCAATGTTCGGTATATTCCTGATTTGAAACGCAATCTGATATCATTGGGCACCTTGGAATCTCTGGGGTGCAAGTACACAGCTAAAGGTGGAGTTTTGAAGGTCATAAAAGGCTCTCTTATTCTCATGAAAGCTTCTCGTTCTGGAAGCTTGTATGTCTTGCATGGCAGTACTGTGACAGGTTCAGTAGCGGTATCCTCATCGGTGTCTGATGCGAATCTCACTCAGTTATGGCATATGCGTCTGGGGCATATGAGTGAGAAAGGCATGCATCTCCTGAGCAAGAAAGGCCTCCTTGGTGATTCAGGTACGGGTAAATTACAATTTTGTGAGCATTGTGTTTTTGGGAAACAAAAGAGGGTTAGTTTCTCTACTGCTACACACCGTACCAAAGATGTATTGGAATATATACATTCCGATTTATGGGGACCGACTAAATTCCAGTCTATGGGAGGCTGTAGATACTTTATGTCTATTATTGATGACTTTTCTCGTAAAGTCTGGGTCTATTTCCTGAAACATAAAAATCAGGCATTTTCTATTTTCAAGAAGTGGAAAATACTTGTTGAGACTCAGACAGGTAAAAAAGTCAAGAAGCTCAGGACAGACAATGGCTTGGAGTTCTGTGAGTCAGATTTCAATGACTTTTGTGCGGCAAATGGATTCGCTAGGCACAAGACCTTGCCTGGTAAACCCCAGCAGAATGGTGTTGCCGAACGTTTGAACAGGACTCTATTGGAAAGAGCTCGTTGTATGCTCTCTAATGCTGGGTTATGGAAACGGCGTGATTTTTGGGCCGAGGCCGTTTCTACTGCTTGCTATTTGGTAAATAGATCTCCGCATTCATCCCTTGATTTCAAAATTCCAGAAGAAGTTTGGTCAGGTAATCCTGTTGACTACTCTATCTTAAGAGTTTTTGGATGTCCTGCATATGCTCATTCTAGTACGGGTAAATTAAACCCAAGAGCTGTCAAATGCATTTTCCTTGGTTATGCTTCTGAGTCAAAAGGGTATCGTCTATGGTCTCCTGATTCTCAGAAAATCATTCTGAGTCGAGATATCACTTTTGACGAAAATGCACTACTTTCTTCTGGAAAAGTTCCCAGTACAGATGAGACGCAGAGTACTGGTGAGAAGGTGGAGTTTGAGTTCAGGCCTATTGATAGTGTTACTACTGCTGATGGTAATACTAAAGATAATGCATCTACTAGCACCGCACCTCTCGTCGAGCCACAACGAGAGTATTCCATTGCTATGGATCGTCCTAGGAGGACAATTAAAAAACCTGCTAGGTACGCTAGTGACGATGAAACCAATATGGTTGCTTATGCTCTTTCAGTCACACAGGAAGTTGATGGTGATCCATCCTACTATTCCGAGGCTCTTCCTATTGCTAAGTTCAAGCAATGCTTGAGTTTAGTCGGCTGTTTCAGTTGTTAATTTTCACAGTGAATTTGATCCAAGGTGGAGATTGTTAGAATGTGGCTAAAATTCATTCAAACCCATGAAGACAACATTTGTCGTAGCCATCCACGTAATGCCGCAACAGCCGCACTTCACTGCATGTTCTCCTATTATGCGCAAATTTCTCTCCTTTTTGATTGTATAAATAGCCTAGGCTTTTTACTTTGTAATTGCATTCATTACAACAATTCTTTCTTTTGTCTTCTTACGTAGTCATACATATATATATATATATTTCTATTCTTTTGTTTTCTCTTTTGAGGGAGCTAATATATATATATATATATATATATATATATATATATATATATATATATATGTTTATTCCATTTCCCAATTATTTTGTCATTTAGATATTTTCCCCTATTAATTAACTTCTATAATTCTCAATTTTCGATTCTTCGCTTCCGCATTATTCCGCTATATTCCTAACAAGTGGTATCAGAGCGGTTTAATTGAGAGTTATTTTCAAAGATGTCAACTGTTACCAAGTTCGATATCGAGAAGTTCGACGGGAAAATTAGCTTTTCTATCTGGAAGGTTCAGATGGAAGCCGTTCTAACCCAGAATGGTTTGAAGAAAGCGCTAGCTGGGAAGAAGAAGAAACCGGCTACAATGACAGATGTAGATTGGGAAGATCTGGATGACAAGGCACGTTCAACCATTCTTTTGTGTCTGTCTAAAGAAGTTCTACGTGAGGTAGTAAGTGAGACGACTGCGTCAGATTTATGGTCCAAGCTGGATACGCTTTACATGGCCAAAACTCTGGCGAACACGTTGCGTTTGAAGGAGCGTCTGTACACAATCCGTATGACGGAAGGTACTTCTATTAAATCTCACTTGGATGAATTCAATTCTATTTTATTGGACTTGGAAAATATTGATGTTATAATTGAAGATGAGGATCGCGCTGTTTTATTGCTTGTCTCTCTCCCTAGATCATACACGCATTTCAAAGAAATTATGCTGTATGGTAATAGTAGTGATACCCTTACTTTCGACAATGTTAAGTCGAACTTATTGTCCAAAGAAAAGTTTGACTTTGAAATTAAGTCTGAGGACAAAGGTGAAGGCTTGACTGTAAGGGGTCGTTCACTTGAATCAGGGAGTAGCAATAAAAATTCTAGATCCAAGTCCAAAGGACATAAGTCCAACAAATCCTGTAAGTACTGCAAGAAGCATGGTCATGATGTGACTGAATGCTTCAAGTTGAAAAACAAGCAAGAGAGAGAAAAGAAGTCCGCTGAAGCTAGTGTTGTTGAAAGTGATTCAGATGGTGATGTGTTGTTATCTGTTAGCTCCAGTGAGAAACGGAGTGAAACCGAGTGGATTTTGGACTCTGGTTGTACATTCCACATGTGTCCCCACAAAGATTGGTTCATCTCTCTGGAACCGGTTGATGGTGGAGTTGTCTTGCTGGGTAATGATACCCAATGCAAGGTTAGTGGAATTGGAAGTGTTCAGATTAAAACTCATGATAACGTTGTCAGGACTCTTACCAATGTTCGGTATATTCCTGATTTGAAACGCAATCTGATATCATTGGGCACCTTGGAATCTCTGGGGTGCAAGTACACAGCTAAAGGTGGAGTTTTGAAGGTCATAAAAGGCTCTCTTATTCTCATGAAAGCTTCTCGTTCTGGAAGCTTGTATGTCTTGCATGGCAGTACTGTGACAGGTTCAGTAGCGGTATCCTCATCGGTGTCTGATGCGAATCTCACTCAGTTATGGCATATGCGTCTGGGGCATATGAGTGAGAAAGGCATGCATCTCCTGAGCAAGAAAGGCCTCCTTGGTGATTCAGGTACGGGTAAATTACAATTTTGTGAGCATTGTGTTTTTGGGAAACAAAAGAGGGTTAGTTTCTCTACTGCTACACACCGTACCAAAGATGTATTGGAATATATACATTCCGATTTATGGGGACCGACTAAATTCCAGTCTATGGGAGGCTGTAGATACTTTATGTCTATTATTGATGACTTTTCTCGTAAAGTCTGGGTCTATTTCCTGAAACATAAAAATCAGGCATTTTCTATTTTCAAGAAGTGGAAAATACTTGTTGAGACTCAGACAGGTAAAAAAGTCAAGAAGCTCAGGACAGACAATGGCTTGGAGTTCTGTGAGTCAGATTTCAATGACTTTTGTGCGGCAAATGGAATCGCTAGGCACAAGACCTTGCCTGGTAAACCCCAGCAGAATGGTGTTGCCGAACGTTTGAACAGGACTCTATTGGAAAGAGCTCGTTGTATGCTCTCTAATGCTGGGTTATGGAAACGGCGTGATTTTTGGGCCGAGGCCGTTTCTACTGCTTGCTATTTGGTAAATAGATCTCCGCATTCATCCCTTGATTTCAAAATTCCAGAAGAAGTTTGGTCAGGTAATCCTGTTGACTACTCTATCTTAAGAGTTTTTGGATGTCCTGCATATGCTCATTCTAGTACGGGTAAATTAAACCCAAGAGCTGTCAAATGCATTTTCCTTGGTTATGCTTCTGAGTCAAAAGGGTATCGTCTATGGTCTCCTGATTCTCAGAAAATCATTCTGAGTCGAGATATCACTTTTGACGAAAATGCACTACTTTCTTCTGGAAAAGTTCCCAGTACAGATGAGACGCAGAGTACTGGTGAGAAGGTGGAGTTTGAGTTCAGGCCTATTGATAGTGTTACTACTGCTGATGGTAATACTAAAGATAATGCATCTACTAGCACCGCACCTCTCGTCGAGCCACAACGAGAGTATTCCATTGCTATGGATCGTCCTAGGAGGACAATTAAAAAACCTGCTAGGTACGCTAGTGACGATGAAACCAATATGGTTGCTTATGCTCTTTCAGTCACACAGGAAGTTGATGGTGATCCATCCTACTATTCCGAGGCTCTTCCTATTGCTAAGTTCAAGCAATGCTTGAGTTTAGTCGGCTGTTTCAGTTGTTAATTTTCACAGTGAATTTGATCCAAGGTGGAGATTGTTAGAATGTGGCTAAAATTCATTCAAACCCATGAAGACAACATTTGTCGTAGCCATCCACGTAATGCCGCAACAGCCGCACTTCACTGCATGTTCTCCTATTATGCGCAAATTTCTCTCCTTTTTGATTGTATAAATAGCCTAGGCTTTTTACTTTGTAATTGCATTCATTACAACAATTCTTTCTTTTGTCTTCTTACGTAGTCATACATATATATATATATATTTCTATTCTTTTGTTTTCTCTTTTGAGGGAGCTAATATATATATATATATATATATATATATATATATATATATATATATATATATATATATATATATATATATATATATATATATATATATATGTTTATTCCATTTCCCAATTATTTTGTCATTTAGATATTTTCCCCTATTAATTAACTTCTATAATTCTCAATTTTCGATTCTTCGCTTCCGCATTATTCCGCTATATTCCTAACAGTTTTAATAACACTTTCAGTATTTGATTAGATGTTAGATAACAATTATTTGTTTAAAATTTATATCTATTATTTTATTAAAATTTAAACTTTTAATAGAAATTTAAAATTTAACTGTAACAATTATTTTTATTCTTTTAGTTTAACTTTAAATATTTGATATAACTATTTAAAAAAATTACTGGTAGAATTAACAAATTTAAAACAAAAAAAAAAACAAAAAAACAAAAAAACAAAACAAAATAAAACAAAAAAAAAAACAAAAACAAAAAAAAAAAAAACAAAAAACAAAAAACAAAACAAAACAAAACAAAACACCTGTTAGATCATGCAGAACCTTCTTGATTAATCGGTTGCCTACCTCTGTCTTACAAAATGGCAGTTCGTACTTTGTCAGATGAATGTATTAACATAGTGATAGTATTCGGTAACCGAACAAAGATAAAAGGATTACAAGATATATAACCTAGAGTCCTATACACATAGACTTACCAATCATTATTGCATGGACCAGGGTCCACTTTTAATATATTAAAGGTACATTATCTATATACTAAAAGTACATTATTTGAGGATACATTGTTTTAGTACTAAAAGTACATTATTTTATATATACTATCAAATAATGTATCTTTAGTACACCAATAATGTACCTTTAGTATATTAACCATATATTCATGATCTACATAAGTTGTGTGGACCGTCAATGCAATAATTTGCCTAGACCTACAGAGTGAATACAACACTAAATTGCCACCAAAGGTTCCAATTTGCCATTTTTCGAAACTGACACCAAATTGTGGTCATCCCTACGGGCCCTATCAACAAGAACAATTTGCCATTTTTCAAAAGTGACACCAAATTGTGGTCACCCCTATCATCAAGAACATTAACAACATATTTAATTGATATAGACTTCGTTTGGAATAGTTTTTTTTTGCAAATAAACATACTTTAATACTTTATTATTATTATAGGGATAATAGTCATATAAGCCATCCAACTATATGTCAAAATGTAATTAGACACTTGTACTAAAAAAAAAAAAAAAAAAATCAATTCTAGACGGAGAATCCATGGCTGCTCCGTTCAAATCAGACAAAGAAGTTAGCGACTCCTCCATCCATTTCGGGCAAAGAAATCGGAGATTTTTCCGTCCGATCGGACAGAGAAACCGACGGATTTTTCCATCCAGATTGGACGGAGAAACCTGGAAGCTATTTCGTCTATGTCGAACTAGACAACTTCGTCCAGTTCGACAAGAACGAAGAAGCCATGTCAGTCTTTTTTATTTTTAATACAATTATTTTGATTTATTATTTAATAATATTTTATATTAATTGATATGGCATTATACGTGGCATCTGACCTAAAGGTAACTTGTTATTATAGGTCAAATTAGTTAATTGCACATTTAACAAGTATAAAGGTTTAATTGAATGTTTTTTTAATTGAATGGTCTAATTACATTTTGGTATATAATTGGAAGACTTATTTGAACCTTATCCCTACTTTATATACATTTGATACCTCGACTATTATAAAAGTAATCTAAATTTAGTCAAAGCCGCACCTACAAAGTTAAACTTAACTCAAAGTTCATTAATACAGCAGTCTATAAAAATAGCATTTTTTTTTTCTTATAATGTCTAGATTATTCATTTCAGTGCTACCGCACTTTGTATTAACATATAGTGCCTATCAGTGAGATAACATTTTTCATAAAGAAAAAGTGTCAAATCAATCCCTTTAAATTAATCAAATAGTGTAATTGACCCCTTTAAATTAAAAAAAAAAAAAATCAGATTAACTCCCTTAAATCGATAAAAAAAAGCCAATTAAGTTCAACGCTTACCATCCCAACCAAATTTCCTTCTTATATATATATATATATATATATATATATATATATATATATATCCTAATTACTTATTATATCCACTGCACGTGGATAATATGCTTATTAATATATTAATATATATAATAATTATAATTATGCACATCCCAAAAGAAAGCCTTTTTTTACGCTAAAATCTGCAAACAAAACCCTACATTTTCTCTCCATTGTCAGAATATGTCGAAATTCATCACTAATCATCAAAATTTCTCTACATGCCGATTGAGTTTAACAAAAGACAACGAACTTCAAAGTGGGCAAAGAGGTATGATTCTATTACGGAGCCATAGTTAATAATTGATTTTGATTGGTTTGAAGATTTTGAGTTTATTGCATGCTGGTTTACAAATTTTGATTTGCTAATAGTGCTAGATTTCTTTAGATAGTTAATTACAAATTTGTTAGGTAATCTGTATAATGTCAATATGAGTACGTATTGAAAATATTTGATGGTATATATGAGAAAAACATTGTGTTACTGTACGCATTTTGTTGTTTGTATGCCCAACATTGTATGTTGTTGTAGTGGTCCCCTAAGATGCCCAACATTTGTGTTGTAAGTAGTGTATGAATGCTATGGGTCCCTATTTATATTTGATAAAGAAACGTGGTGTGTTGTTGTGGTTCCCAATAGTGTGTTTACCTTTTCCAACAAGCAGGGGAGATGTGAAGGGCAAAAAGCTTCAATTTATTTTGCTTTGGTTGTTTGTCAATGGATCTGTAACTTGTATGTATGCAAGTGTTGAAAGTTTGTGGCTTTAATTCTTGTTGAAATTAATTCTGGTTGAAGATACCTAATAAAAACCAAAATGGAAAATGCCAATAGTAAAATAGAATAATTTTGAATAATGTTTTATTACTAAAGTACATATATATTTGTTTTTATAGGATGTTTGACGTAGTTGAGTTAAAGATCATCATGAAGGTAGTTTTGCAAAAAATCAAAGGTTGTCATACATAAATGGTGAGGTAGAAGTTATTGATATTGACCTGGATAAAATTTCATCTCTTCACCTAATGAAATATATTAAAGAAGACAGATGTGGACAAGTAGTTGGACTTTACTTTAAGAGTTCAATCATTGTTGTGTAGACCATATTTTGTATACTGTAAAATAATGTGCATTCAATACAAAAATAATGTACATTGTATTCAGGAGATGTACATTTGTGTACTGAGTGTACATCATATTGTATAATGTACATTCAATACAAAAATAATGTATATTTAGTATATTAAAAATGTACTTTTTTATGGTCCATATAGCACTGTGTGGACCATGGTCCACACAATAATTTGCCTTAAGAGAGTAGAGGAGCCAATGGAGATGCTTCAACTATTATATGATAATTGCAGTACATTAAGAGCAACTAATTTGGCATGTAGATATGGTAAGGTAGACATTTATGCTGACCATGGGATTCAAGATACAGAACTAGTTCCGGACTTTCTTTTACCTTCCTCTACACCTGAGTGTGAAGATGGTGTAATAACTCAACTTGAAATACAAGTTGCAGCTGAGTCTGAACATAATTGTGAGGCAGATAATGAACCTATAGATGAGACTAATGCAGAAGGCAGTACTGATCCTTTTTCTATCAGATGATGATGATGAGGTAAGGGCAGTTAAGAAGTTTGGAACACAACAAGTTGAGGAAGACATTCATGGGACTGAAAATCTAAGACCTTATTATGTGTCGTGAGTTCAGAGAATGAAGAGAAGAGAGATCGAAGTCAAGCAAATTGAGATAGGATTTCCGTGGAGAAATTTGGGAATATGGTTAATAATAATTCATGATTATAATATATACATGTGCAGATTTAGTCCATGTGGGTGACAAGTAAGCATTTACCGGCTGGGATGGTAAGCGTTGGACTTAATTGGCGTTTTTTTACTGATTTAAGGGAGTTAATAAGAACTTCTTTTTTTTTTTACTTAAGAGGATCAATTGCACTATCCGATTGATTTAGGGGGACTGATTTAACACTTTTTCCTTTTTCATAATAATAATAGATAAATTACATACATTCTATGATCTGAGACGTTCTTATGTAAGAATTTTTTATTTTTTATTTTTTATTTTAGAAACTAGGGGATGGGGGCTACCCAAGCAAAAACATAAAGCCGCCCATTTCCCTCTCGGCATGAACTACAAGTATCATTTGCAGTTAGTCCCCGTCTGAACCTTTCAGCATTAGTCATCACTTTCCCATGCTTGAATAGTTGAATGTAAGAATATAATGAGCCTAAAAAATGATTTAAATTACGGTTTGATATGCTTGAATAGTTGAATGTAAGAATATAATGAGCCTAAAAAATGATTTAAATTACGGTTTGATTGAAAAATTGCTAGGCGCCAGTGTATTTTTTATTTTTTAAAATTTGTTTAAAATCTTTTAATTTTTTTATTAATACTTGATAATTATAAACTATTTAATACTTTAATGGTTAATACTGAAATATTATATATTAACCTAAAAAACATCTAAAACAATTTAGAGGTATCATTTTGAATGAAATAAGGGTGTGTTTGGTTTGCACATAGGAATAGGAATCGGAATCGGAATGGGTATCAAATACTTGGTAATGGTAATGGGTTTTGGTGGAAGTATTTAACATGTTTGGTAGTAGGGTGGAATGGGAATAGTTACTAATAGTAGTGCTTGAGAATGAATAAGGGAATGAAACCCTTATTTTATTTGTGTATGGGTTTTTCAATTGATGAGGTATTCGAAACCCATAGTAGTGTTCTAAAAACCTATTAACCAAACGACAACAATCACTTTCATACACATTCCTATGGGCAAAACCCACCAACCAAACACACCCTAACTCTTCTTTTAAAAAAGAAAGGAACAATAGCTAATCGACTGACTAGGCGACCTAGTCGGCCGCCTAACCGGCCAGCTGCCTAGACCACCGATTCTAGTGATATGCTAGACGATCGACCAACACCTAGTACCTAAGCACCAATTAATCGGTGACTGATATTAAGTAGTTAGCCTGACCTTGTGGGTTGATGTTTATTTAGAGGTTAGTGATAAAAACAGACCCAATCAGGTAGAGGATTTGAGCAAAGGTATCCATTGCAATTCTCAACCGATTCCAGTATTCCACCTAAAACAATGGACGGACATTGGAATTTCAAAAATATACAATGGAGCACGCAAAATACTGTACACTGCCTTCTTTTCAGTTTATTCTAAGAGCACCTTTGCTCTATATTGTAAATCACTCAATAATTCAATAGCCTTACCCCCGTGGCGTTCATTGTAATCAGCAAGATGCATCAAGCTCCGGATGACTTCTATCGCCTTTTCATCCCAATTCTTACTCGAATTTCCTCTCGATCCTTTGTTGTTGCCATATACCCCTTCAAATTCCCGAGACTTTGCAGCAGATTTTTATATTTAAGCTTTTAACAGATTTTGTAGTTTTCTGTTTTTCATGTTTCAACACAAATTTTGATTTATTTTAGGTATAGAATCAATACTCTTATGGTACAGAATTTCATAAGACGAGAAACAAAAACTTACAACACAAGACACATACACATGTATATATTTATTTATTCTCAAATCTGATTTATATAGATAATATATGTCCTATATAGTACGGAGTACATAATTTCATAATACAAGACATAAATTCGTAAAATAAGACACATAATATGTTGTGTTACACAACTGCATCTATTTTAGGTACAGAATCCATATGCTTAAGATACGAAATTGCATAACATGAGACACAGAAATGCAAAACACAAGACACATACGCATGCTTTACAGTTAAAAAATTAAAAAATAAATAAATATAAATAAAAAAACATGTAATGTGAATTGAACAACAAGCAGCCGCCGTCAAAATTAAAATTTAAAACTACGTCATTTAGTACCAGGGGTCACGGTATAATGATTGGAATGGAGTGGTAGACTATATACTGACCTAGCTACTGAACAATTATTTAACTAAGGACTCACACCCTGGTCCGACTGAACAATTGGAGGATGTAAATTATGATAACTCAACATATAGTGTCAAATGTTAATGTGCACAACAATGATTATTTAATCATCACAACATATAGTAGTTTGTGGATATTATACTTACTTTCCAAAAGTTTGTGGATATTATACTTAATGCACTTTTTCAGGTCGGTTATGACTATAGTTTATCTTTGCTTGTCGCTTAAGAAAATGGCATAGTATCTAATAATAATAATAATAATAATTTGTATGAATATTCTCGGTGATACTATGACTAATAATTAGGGGAGTGTGATTTGAGCTTTGAATGTTTTGAGGAATTTGATAAGGACAGTTCAAATTGATATTAACTTGTATTAATTAGTAGGAGTAATTTGGAAAGGTACTGTTCCATATTTATATGAATGCATGAATACTCTAGATTGGACTCATTAACGAGCATGTTATGTTGCCTAGTTGAAGTCGATATCATTGGCTAAAACAGTTGGCAAGGAAAGAAAATTTGGTTTCTAATCTCACACGCAATCGTTTAATAACCATAATTTAAAATGATCGGTGTTTCGTAATTTATAAAAATGATGTATTGAATGACGTCTTTTTTATATAATCAGAAACAACATTTATAACTAAGTGGCTTGTAGTTCACTGGTATTGGGTTGTTCTTCTAAGTAGGAGGTGAAAGGTTTGAACCTTACTTAAGTCAAGTAATGTGTATATGTAGGGTATCCCCTTCCTTATACTAAAAAAAAAATTGTAAGCACATAATTTATTAATTGCCGGTAAATAATATTTTAATTGGAAGAACATAATTTATTAAATATGGAGTATATGTTTACAAAATTAATACTTTATATTAAGTTTATAAAAAAATAATAATAATAATTTTCAACCAAATATTTTGTAAAAATATACCATAATCATAACTACATGTCAAACACTCAATTTATGAACCTTTAGCTTTAAATTTACTTATCTACAATTCACATTTTATAAACTTCTAACAATGTTAGAAACATAATCTATTAACCACGGTTGAAAAAATCGTAAGGCAGTCTTGGGGCGCCCACCCTATGAGGCGATTAATCGGGGTCTAGGCGCTTGTGTATTTGTTATTTTTTAAAAATATGTTTAAAATTTTTAAATTTTTTAAGACTTGATAATTTTAAACTATTTAATACTAAAATATTAAATATTAACATAACAAACATTTAGAGTTCGAACAATTTAGCATTATTTCGATCAAAACGATATCGTTTTGAATGAAATAATCTATTTAAAAAAATAGAGGGAACAATAGTTAATCTATCGACTGATCGGTCTAGTCGAACGACTAACCGACAGGCTACCTAGACCAACGATTATAGTGATACGCTATGTGGTCGTCGGCCGACGCCGATTAATTGGTACCTAAGTAAGATTTTTACATTACTGCTATTAACTACACATACATATATAATATGTTAACTACAAATTTATAAAATCAACGAAATATCTTTTAAAACTATACAAATTATGTTTACTTTAAGTTTCTTTACCTATCCTTCACATATATATTATGAATTTAGAACAATATTATAATTAATAGTTAAAAGATTTTATACTTATAAATGTATGTTTGTGTATTTATAGTTAACGAATTGATTATGTATCTACTACAAATATGGATGTTAATCAAATAGAAAAAATAAAAATATAAAGTCAAGTTATTTTAAACTAGTGTTACAATACGCTGGTCGATGATATAATTTGCGGCTCACACTAGGGGTGTAAACGAGCCGAGCCGAGCCCGAACCTGGGTAGGCTCATGCTCGTGCTCGTTAATGATAGCACTGCTCGAGCTCGTTCGAGCTCGTGAACTGATGCTCGAGCTCGAGCTCGGCAATTGTCGAGCTGCTCGAGCTCGAGTTCGAACTTGAATTCGAGCCTGAACTCGAGCTCGAGTTCAGGCTCGAATTCCATATCGAGTTTAGGTTTGAATTTAAGCTCAATTTTGATCTCGAATTTGACTTGTTTGATTTAAAATTTAAACTAATTTGTTTTATGACTTTTATCCATACATAATTATTAAAGTATTTTAATTTCCCTCCCCTAATTATTATTTTTATATACTAAATATAATATAATTATATTATATATTATATAATATATAATATATTATAAGGCTCGCGAGCGGCTCATCGAGCCGCGAGCCTATAATACCTAAGCTTGGCTCGTGCTCGTTTAATTCACGAGCTGCTCGAGCTCGAACCGAACTCGATTTTGACTGAGTTCGAGCCGAGCGTTGACCGAACCGCTCATGAGCGACTCGCGAGCGGCTCGGCTCATTTACACCCCTAGCTCACACGTCCCTTGTCCACCTACATGATGACTTTTGTTTGAATTTGGCTTAACCCAACTAATTTTATGAAAACATATCTAACTTCACTAATAGGAATTTGTTTATGTTTATTAGTTGGTAATGGATTGATTTCATTGTAACTTTTAAAAGTTGACTTAATGATTAAATATGTTTTTAAAAAAAAATTGGTTTAGTGTTACATCAACCAAAAAAAAAACAAAACAAAAAACAAAACAAAAAAACATAAATTTAAAAGAGTGATTATTGGTTTTGGTAATCACAAGTTTATAAGTTCGACTCTCAACAGAAACAATTTATTGGCCTTCTTAATTTGTGCTAATAATCAACTATGAGTAACCTAGTTTGGTTTATCTCCTTGTGATCATTTGTCGGCTAAAATCACGAGACAGTTTTTACTTAGTGCACACTTTTGAGTAGTGATTACGGGTTTCTCTCGTCACCAGGGCGGACCCATAAATGTTTTTGTGTGGGGGCCTCCACCTTCTTCTGAATTTTTTTTTAAATAAATTGTTTTTTTTTCTTTTAAATTTTAAAAATAATAACTAAAATAATAGTTTATATATAATTTGACATTATGACATCATATTTAAGAGAAACTTGGGAATAACCTGTAAAAAATGTTATTTAAATAATTTTTAAATTTTTAATGGTTCAATTGCACATTTTTTTGTTTGATAGTTCAATTGCACAATGTGTAAAAGTTCAATGACCTATTTAACACTTTTCGATATAATAAAGAGTCATAGAAGTGCATACATTGCGTGGGTAAATTGTTTTCAAATATATAAAATAAGAAATTAAAGTGAGAAATTTTTTTCAATGTAAAGGATTTTCTAGGCAAACGGATAATATTATTGAGAAAAATAGAGATTTTATCTTTAAATTATACTCGCATTGTAGGGACTTGACCGCTAAATTATTATTCTACGAATCTTTTTATTTTTTGAATGCTATTGACTCTACTACATTGTAGTATCTATTCATACATATTTTCTCAATCTATTAAAGCACAAAAAGTCAACATCACCTCCACTGAGGCTCGATTTCATGACCTCCGGAGAGTCACTACATGTCATCTGAGCATAAGGTGCTTGACATTAATTAATTTTTTTCTTTAATTATCTTTAAAGTGACCATTTTTTGGGTGATGGAGAGAAACACGTAACTCTGACTCGAAAGTTTGAATTACTTGTGGAGAGTAGATCATATTTAATAGAAAAAGTCACATTATTAAACATTAAGGAAAATTAAGAAACTTCATTAATTTTTCTTTCTCTCTCTCTCTTTCTGACAGATCGCCTCATATACGTAAAAAATACACAAAGATTACATTTCTATATAAATTTTCATGTAGTGATAAAACTCTGGGAATAATGTGTAAACTTGTTCAATTTTTTGGACAATGGTCCTTTACACTCCTACCGTTTAAAATTTAGGTGTAGTTATATTTCTGATCAACAACTTTGTAGTTAGGTTGCGGAAGTTTAACAATAACATTTGAAATAGTATAGCTTAATTGACAATTTATCGGTTACACAATTTATCTTGTCTACAAAAACTACTCGATATGTATTACTTAATTGACATCAATTTGATTACTTAATATTATGATTAATCAATATAATAAAGAGCCATAGAAGTACATACTAAACGTTGCGTGGGTAAATTGTTTTCAAATATATATAATAAGAAATTAAAGTGAGAAATTGTTTTCAATGTAAAGGATTTTCTAGGCAAAAATATAATATTATTGAGGAAAATAGAGATTTTAATCTTTTAACTATACTCGTATTGTAGGGACTTGATTACTAAATTATTATTCTATTTTTTTCGCTAATTATTTTTAAAGAGATCATTTTTATTTTTTTTTTTTGTGATGAAAGAAACACGTAGTTCTTACTCGAAAGTTTGAATTATTTGTGAAAAGTAGATTATATTTAATAGAAAAAATCACATTAAAATATTTTTAAGAGAAATTAAGAAACTTCATTAATTTTTCTTCCTCTCTCTCTCCCTGACAAATCGCCTCATATACGCTAAACACACAAAGATTACATTTCTTTATAAATTTTCATGCATTGACAAATTTCTAAGAATGATGTGTAAACTTGTTCAATTGGAACTGGTGGAGTGTCACCAGTTATCAATTATATTGTTTGGAGAACGGTCTTACCGTTTAAAGTTTAGGTATAGCTGTATTTTTAATCAACAACTTTATAATTAGGTCGCACAAGTTTAATAATAGCATTTGAAATAGTATATCTTAATTGACAATTTATCCGTTATATAATTTATCTTGTCTACAAAAACTACTCGATCCGTATTACTTAATTAACATCAATTTGATTACTTAATATTATTATTAATCAATATAATAAAGAGTCATAGAAGTGCATACGTTGCGTGCAGTGGGTAAATTATTTTCAAATATATATAATAAGAAATTAAAGTGAGAAATTGTTTTCAATGTAAAGAATGGCAAACAGATAATATTATTGAGAAAAATAGAGATTTTAATCTTTTAATTATACTCGTATTGTAGGGGCTTGATCGCTAAATTATTATTTTATTAATTTTTTTCGTTAATTATCTTTAAAGTGATCTTTTTTTTGGATGACGATAGAAACACGTAGCTCTTACTCGAAAGTTTGAATTACTTGTGGAGGGTAGATCATATTTAATAGAAAAAGTCACATTAAACATATTGTTAAGGGAAATTAAGAAACTTCATTAATTTTTCTTCTTCCCTCTCCGACAGATCGCCTTAGATACGCTAAACAAGTACACACAAATATTACATTTATTTATAAGCTTTCATGCATTGATAAAATTCTGAGAATGATATGTAAACTTGTCCAATTGGAGCTGGTGTTGTGTCATTATTATCAATTGTTTGGACAATGGTCCTACCGTTTAAAGTCTAGGTGTAGTTGTATTTTGATAAACAACTTTGTAGTTAGGTCGCGCAGATTTGAAAATAGGATTTGGAATAGTATAGCAAGAGTTGGTATGTAGGGTGATAGCAAACATTCCAATGTCGTGATCAAACACTATTGCTTGAACTCGAATTCCCAACATTTAAATATAATATACCATTTATTATTATACCATTATATATATGTTTTGTTACTCTAAAAAATACCCCCGACCCAACCCACTAACAACAATTATGTCCGATAAAAAAAAATAATAGTACAATATTTGTACCATTATATAAATACAGACAAAAATTATTAATTATCATAATGACCTAAATTATTCTCAATAATCAAAAAACATAATTAAAATATTGAGTCTTGTTTTAAATAATCAAAAGAAGATTAATTAAAAGAAAAAAGAAACTTAACATAGATTTGTTTTAAAAGAAAAATGCAAGAAAATGATTTTAAAGGTTCCTTATTTGTAATCTTTGATGCTCAACTTTGAATGCTATGTATATATAGTCTGGCTAATTAATTAACAAAAGTTTGTGTTAAATTTTATATTGTATTTTTAATACACTCTAACATATTCATAGTATATATTCAACAATTATGCCAACTTTGATTGAGATGTGGTTTGAACCTAAGATATTCCTTATTAAAATCAATGAGTAAGTTAAAAATAATAAATAGTTAAAGGAATATTCAATTACTAAAGTTTACATTGATGGAGTGCAGTATTTAGGAAAAGTAAAAGATATAATAGAGGGCAAAGTAGGAAAATAATAAAATACTAAAATTAAAATAATATGAACCATTCATTTTATCAAATAATTGAATGGTCAATATATGGGGTTGGGGAGAGAGGGTAGCTGCCTCCATTGTCCTCACTGTGGGTATGCCCTTGATCCTCACCTAAAATATATATTCCCCCGTCCCTTTTTGTGTCTGATTTGGTTAACGAGGCTTGACTGAAATTATTTTTATTTCATAATATTAAGTTTAGTATTAGTATACAAAATTTATATATTTAAAAATTACACTAAAATCCTATTAAACGCAAAAAATAAAAAATAAAAAATAAAAAATAAAAATAAAATTACAAATAAGTAAAAAATACTAAAGAAAATAAATAAAGAATAAATAGTTTATTTGACGAATTAATAGTAAGGGAAGATATATAAAATGAACCCGCACGAACTTAGCTTAATGGTTTAGTGAACAGTATTTGGGAGAAGAAGATATATAAAATGAAAACGATGGAGTAAATTGAAAAGATGACTTAAACATCACTCACTAAATATATCAAACAAAAGTGTGAAGGCGATTCATGGAGAGAGAACGATGAGTATTGTGTGGTTGGGTGATTGTCCATAATGCCACCACCATTGTCACGGAATGAGATGTGAGTAATAGTCGTGGCTTCGTTCCCGTCGAGGATATCCCGACAGGGCATCCATCCTCCACGTTAATCAATTATTCTCGTACAAGTCCACTACTTTCTTCCAACAACAAATTAAAGTAATTAAAATGTTTCATTCTTGACCACAACATTAGTACCTTGGATTTAGTTTGAACTCATTGTACACATAACTGTATAGATTGGTTCAGAGTTTAAACGTTCCTAAATTGTCTTTTGGCCCAGTTTGGTAAATGGTGTTGGCTTATAGTTCTTCCAAAGGTTGAATCCCATCCCAACCCTTAAGGGCCCCCACACCCCGGCCCGACAGAGCATTTGGGAGGATGTAAATCATGGTGACTCAACTGAACACTGAACATGCACAAAGAACCCCCCTCACTTTGAGAGGTTGCTCCCACACTGTCGCTGGTAAGATTTGACCCCTGGCCATTCTTCCAAAGTTTCACCTCTATGACCAATTGAGCTACCCATGCGGGTAGCTGATTGTGTTAATTAGAAGGTATAACTAGTTGATAACATTAGCTGGTGGTAGAAAAATGTTTGGTAAATTAGCTATTAGCTGATAGCTGTTTGGTATAATTTTTTTCTCAAAAAGTTAATTGAAAAAGTTGCTTGGAGTAGCTTTTTGAATTTTAGCATTTTGGAGTTGCAAAAAGATAATTAACCAAACACTTGTATTGATATTTTAACTAAATCAAACAATTAATAGTAGTTAAATAAGTCAAAATTGACATATAGACCAATTTTTTACCAAACAGGGCGTTTATGTTTTTTTTAGCTGGAGAAACAATAAAAACCTTTTTTTTTAATTGACTTTTTAATAATTTTTGTTCATAACAAACAAGAGAAGTCTTTTTAAGACAAAGGGTCTACTTATTTTCCATTTTTCTTTTTCTCAATCTTTCCTTTCTCTTTCCAGATCTGGCATTAATAAAATCACAACCGCATGCATGTCCCTTTTTTTTTTTTGATAAGCCCTTTCAGCCAAACCTTTATTTTGCATTTAATATTTTCATCTACCTATCTAACTACCTCTTGACAAATTATTGTATGTAACATAGGTCTATAAACTGTTGTATACAGCATAAAAATACATTTTTAATATATTAAAAGTATATTTTTTTGTGTATTGAAAAATATACATTATACAAAATAATGTATTTTCAGTACTTAAATAATATACTTTTTTTGAATACAAAATATATTTTTAATATACTAAAAGTACATTATTTGTGTACTAAATATACATTATTTAATATTACAAAATAATGTACTTCCAATACTCAAATAATGTATTTTCAAATAATATATTTTATATACAAAAATAATATACTTTTTATTTATGGTCCACAATAACTCCTCCTACCTCATTTCCTCTCCTATCCTTTCCTTTCCTTCACTTGGGGGGTGTTTGGTTGGATGTAATTTGGGTGTAATTGAATTACAATTCTATAGAAGGTCTAATTACACCGTTTAGATTGAGGGAATTGCAATTCCATCGAATTGCAATTCCCTCCTAATGCTGAATTCTAATTCAAACCCTTCCCTCAATAATTACAATTCGGCGAATTGAAGGGGAGAAGAAAAGATAGTTTAACAACCATTTTATCCTCTGTCTTCTTTTGTCTTATTAGCTGTCTTATTACCTTCCTTCCTTCTTCCTTCTTGCCCTCTAATTACAATTCGTTGATCTTCTCTTATTATTATTATTATTTATTTATTTATTTATTATTATTATTATTATTATTATTATTATTATTATTAGTACATAAGGGTATTTCAGTCATTGTATCACTTATTCCCTTTCAATTCCATCCTTATTACTGCATACCAAACACTGTAATTTGAATTCCTACTTTATTCCCACCCGCATACCAAACACTGTAATTTGAATTCCTACTTTATTCTCACCTTATTCTTTCTCGACCGAATTATAATTCATTTCCCCCTAATTCGTTACTTCCAACCAAACACCCTATACTAAAGTGATAGTTACAAGGGCATCCTCAATAGTGAGATTTTTGGGAGTAATTTTTGAGGTATCAAATAAGAGAGAGAAGAAGAAAAAAAAAAAAAGTCTGACACAATGAAAAAGAAAAGGCACAGCCAATGACGCGCTCGACTAGGCGCCATTGTACGCGAAACGCGTGACTGTGCAACTGCTTCTCCTATTTTTCTGTGTTGTTGGACTCACAAAAAATCTATCTTTGTAGGAGATCCTCATATTTTCTCTCTCCTTTCCTTCTCTCCTCCACATCATCTATTCATCTATGCTACTCTCAAAAACTATGCAAAATGCACTAATGGAGATGGCCTTAGGGTGAATTTGCATCTCTGGACAAATTGCTCTGATCGGAGTAACCCAATCCATTTTGTTACCATTTCGTAAGATAGCCAATCTAGCCATTTGCACATATCCCATGATGTTTTTAGTCTAAGTATCATTGAAACCAATTATGAAGTCGCAAGACAATGTATCTTATACCGTTGATCCCATTCTTTTGCCTTAGCATATGGAGTGCTTCTTGATAAATGAGGATGTTGTCAATGAATTTCCTTCCCGGCACAAAGCTAATATATTATAGTCCAATGATTTCATGAAATATTGGTTTAATCCTATTAGTCATGGTCTTCGCGATAAATTTATAGACCACATTACACAAGCTAATAGGTCTAAACTGGTAACTAACTTGGATGGCGACCGTGCACTCTTGTCCCTTAAGAGAGGTCAAAAGTTTGAACCCCTCTCGTATAAAAAATCAATCTGGTCCGCACTTTGCCCCTTAATTGGACAAGCTCGATGCAAACAAGGATTAGTCTGAATATGGTACGGACTTAATGTAATCTTATCATTAAGACTTGGGGTCATGATGCCCATCTCAAAATAATCCTTAACTAGCTTAACAACTGATGAGTTCCCTATGTATTTTAAATGCCGAAAATGTTTATTGTAAATTTTAAATGCTAAAAACATGTACTTAGAATTTTAAATATCAAAACTATGAATGCTCTTGATTCTTGAATGTATAGTGAAAAATAAAATCGAACAAATTTGATACTGATGGAGCCATGGGGCCAAGGGCCAAAGACAATTGAGTTAGAGGGGGGTTTAAATTTTAAAAGATTGCATAGTTAAAGTTAAGTCGGAACTAGTTAAAAAGAAGAAAGAAAAAAGACACAGCGATCGAGATTCAAAACTCTTTATTTACAAATGTACAACTACACCTTACTCCAACTAGTCTATCATGTTTCTTTTGCAAATAGAAGCTATAAAAATTAGCTAAAAAGAAGGAGAAACGATCGGAACATGGAAACCACTTGTTTCACAAATGTACAAACACTATAAATAAGAGCATCTATAATAGTGGGGGTTTTTTGTGGTTTTTGAGGAGTTTTTGTAAATGTGATTAGGAAAGAGAAAATATGAGAGAAGAGAAAAAAATAAAACAAATCTTATTTTAAAAAAAATGTTAGACGCATTACGCGCCAACGGGCGCAGAATGTGGCTGAAATGCGAACTTAGGCGTTTTTTACTGACATAAACTCCAAACTTGCAGATGAACCTTGCACCCTCTCTCTCTCTCTCTCTCTCTCTCTCTCTCTCTCTCTCTCTCTTCACTCTCAATAGTGTGAAGATTTTGAGGAGATTTTACAGGTGTGATTAGGAAAAAGAAATGAGAGTGAAAAAAAAAAAAAAAAAGGAAAATCAATATTTGAAAAGTAAAAAAAGTAAAAATAAAATAAAATCGAGGTGTTTAAACACACTGCAATTTTCGTGCAGCTCACGCTGCAATAATTGGGCACAGTGCAACTCACGCTGCATGAGACAGCTGTCTTTTATTCTAGTAGGACCTACCATCTCTGTAAAATCTCTCACCTCCTACAACACCCCCAAACTCTTCTCTCTCTTCCTTATCACTCCTCCACATGTACACTACACCTGCAAAATCTATGTAAAATCTCCTTAACGGAGATGTCCTAAGGCCCTTCCCTCCTTAAAAAATCATCCAATCACCAATAAGACACTTAATCCAATGGTGAACAAAAAAGAAGTCATGATGAGATAAAAAGAGATGACTTTGCTAAACAAATTTTAAAATTATTCTGATAAATAATATTTCAAAGTACTCTACTTTGAAAAAAGAAATTGTTTATTGTTCTCTAACTATACTACAATCTCCAATAAAATTGTCACATTTAATAAATTTAATAATATTTATTAATTTTTTACCAAAAATGTCCTTTAATAGAAATTTGAAATGAAATATTTAAAATTTAAATTAATACGGAGTACATTAAACAAAATTCTTTTAAATGTTTATATTTTTTCAGCGGGTAGGGAGCAACATTATTGCATCGGCTGAAGGAAAAAGACAACTTGACAAATAACAAGGGTAATTTGCAAAAAGGGCAACGATTGTTAACTTTGTATGTTGCAGATACAGTGTCCTAGTATTTAGATTTAGATTCCTAGCAACTATTAATGTACCGATAAAATTTATTCATTTCTTTTGATACTTTACTTTAGAAAAAATGATCAAATAAGCACTCGAAAATTACTTAAAAAGTTAATTAGGTTCCTAAATTTTTTAAAATAGTAATTAAACATATTAATATTGTATTTTGATGCAATGAAAATTCAAATATCAGTTAGTGACATGCTAGTACAGGTCACTAGAATTCTGACAACCTCAGATGATATTTCTGACGACAAAAACGACCGGCGAACCAGCGCCAGTCATCATGGAAACCGAGAAAGAAGGCGACCAGTGGTCGCTATTCTCCAGAGAAGGCGACTGGTGAGAACTGAGAAGCGACCCAGTGGTCGCCTTCTTTCTCGGTTTCCATGGCGACCGGCACCGGTTCGCCGATCGCTGGTCGTTTTTGTCGTTAGAAATATCGTCGGAGGTTGTCAAAACTCTAGCGAATGATAGCAGGTCACTAACTTGTTTTTGGATTTCATTGCACTAAAATATAATTTTGATGAATTTAATTATTACTTTAAAAAGTTTAAGAGTCTAATTAACTATTTAAGTAATGTTTAATAGCCTATTTGACCATTCTCCCTAGAATTGACGTATCAAAATAAATGAATAAATTTTGTCGGTATATGAATTTCAATGCATTAATAGTTGCTAGGAATCTAAATACTAGGATACTGTATGTGCAACGTGCAAAGTTAACAATCGTTGTTGCCCTATTTGCAAATTACCCTTGGCTAATTGACTTCTCAAATAATATTTAATGGTTTATTTTACTATTTTTCTTAACTTTTATGTAATTTTTACAAATTCCCATACTCATATAATTTACAATTTAAAATGCGAGCCTACACTTTTTCAACAATAGTTCCATGGTCGTTAGTAAAAAGTGAATTTGGTTATCGATCTTGTTTTTTTTTTTTCTTTGAATATAAGGTAGTATTTATCATGGTTGCAAAAATCGGGCCTAGGCGCCGATTAGGTGGTAGGAGGCCGCCGCGAAGAATGGCCTCGGCGGCCTCCTACGCGGCCGGCCGCCTAGACCGCCTAACCGGCCGGTTCGGCGGTTCGGCGATTTTATTTTTTTTTTTATTTTTTTTTTTTGAAAAAAGTCGGAAAAGTTTCAGAAGGCATAATTTTTGACTCGGTTGTTTGATTTGGACAATTTTTTTTTCAAATCGCGTATTTTTTCGAGATCTATCCACCGCAAACTGCCGAAGGCGGTTTGGTCCACTAATTTCTCAAAAAAATGATTGAGAGAAGAATGTCTACGGGCTTGTTGCATGGGGTTACTGTGGCAAGAGGGGCACCCTCCATTTCTCATCTCCTTTTTGCGGATGATTCCTTCTTGTTTCACCGTGCTACTGTTGAGGAAAGTGTGCAGATGAGGTATTTTATGGATACCTATGCTAAGGCTTCGGGTCAGTATATTAATTATGGTAAATCTGCTGCTTGTTTTAGTGCTAATGTGCCGCAGAATATCCGGAATGATGTGGTTGATATAATAGGAGTGGAGGAGGGTTTGACTAGTGGTAAGTATCTGGGGTTACCCTCGCTTGTGGGTAGGAGGAAGAAGGCCATCCTGGGTTTTCTGAAGGACCGGATACTGTCTAGGGTACGGTCGTGGAATGCGAAGTTTCTGTCTAGAGCTGGGAGGGAAGTCCTTTTGAAGAATGTGCTACAGGCGATGCCGGCATATGCTATGTCGGTGTTCTTGCTTCCCATTGGCCTGTGTCGGGAGATGGAGGTCATTATGAATCAGTATTGGTGGACAGGAAGAGTTGGGGATGGACGAGGTATAAGGTGGCGCTCCTGGGAAGGGTTGTCAAGGCCCAAGGCGAATGGTGGAATGGGTTTTCGGCGCCTGCATGAGATGAATTTGGCCTTACTTGGCAAACAGGCTTGGAGATTGGTTACTAACCCCACTAGTCTACTGGCTCGCGTGTTTAAGGCATGTTACTATCCAAGCTGTGAATACTTTGAAGCTAGGGAGGGGAGTAATCCTTCTTTTGTATGGAGGGGCATGATGGAGGTTAGAAGTTGTTTGAAGGAGGGATGTAAAAGGGCAATTGGTGATGGGAGTGAGACTACTATTGGCTTGGATCCTTGGCTCCCGGTAGATGACAATCCATATGTGGAGACAGACTTGCATCCATCAGTCCAAACGGCCCCGGTGTCCTCTCTTATGAATATGCATGGTAATGGGTGGGATGTTGAGTGTGTTAATGATATTTTTAATGTCTGTGATGCTAACTTGATTTTAAATATACCTGTTAGTGTTCGAAGGCCACGAGATCAGTGGATATGGCAATGGGATCAGAAGGGTGCTTATACAGTTAAGTCTTGTTACAAGCATCTCACTTTGGTGGCTGTGGATGACCACCCATGGAATAAGATATAGAACTTGCATATTCCCCCGAAGGTGAAGAATTTTTGTTGGCAGTTGGCTTCTATTTATCTCCCTACACGAGATATTCTGCAATTAAGAAATGTTGAATGCGACTTGTATTGTCATATGTGCAGTTGTGTGCAGGAATCAGCCCTTCATCTGTTTGTCTACTGTGCTGAAGTGGCACGGCTATGGAACAAGCTGGGATGGCCACAAATCAGTAGCTTTGCTGGTAATAGTATAAGTGATTGGTTTTTTTGGGCTATTAATTTGTTGGATGTTGACTCTCTG
This sequence comes from Ipomoea nil, assembly GCF_001879475.1. Lineage (NCBI taxonomy): Eukaryota > Viridiplantae > Streptophyta > Magnoliopsida > Solanales > Convolvulaceae > Ipomoea > Ipomoea nil. The sequence goes on from NW_017617502.1 coordinate 172,667, forward strand.
CCTAAATTTCTAATGACTTGTTGGGGTGTGTGGGGAAGCAGGAATGATAGTGTGTGGAAGGGTGTGATTTTTGATATGAATGTGGTGCTGCGTAGGTCTATGGGGTTCCTGGATTGTTGGAGGAGTGCAAATGAGGGAACACCAAGGGATCAAGAACATTTGAATGTTGTGTCATGGACAAAACCGGCGCATGGGAGACTGAAGTTGAACACAGATGTGGCACTGAGGCAAGAAAGTAATGAAATGGGGATAGGCTGGATTCTGAGGGATGATAATGGAGTTTTTCTAGCGGCCAAGAACATGAGGTTTCCGGGGGTTTATATGGCTAAGGAGGCAGAGGCTCTAAGCTTTGAGTTAGATAAAGTCAACTGGAATGGGAGATGTTGATGTGGAAACAGACTGTCAAACCGTGTTTAATGCTTTACGTTCACTGTCTTTTAATTCTAGTTTTGGTTTTTTAATTGAGGACATTAAAGTTTTAGCTTCTGAGATTGTAGATGTTGAATTCTACTATGTAAAACGATCTGCGAATAGTGCCGCCCATAATGTTGCTAGGGAGGCCTTTTCTGTGTCAGGTTGCGGGGAATGGTTTGATTCTCCTCCATCTTTCCTTGTGAACACTCTTATTCATGATTTAATGAATTAGTTTTTCATTCTCAAAAAAAAAAAAAAAAAAAAAAATTTATACTTTCTCAATCTATTGCAACTATCGATCTTATTTCTAAGAATTTCATTTTAATTTCCATTAATTAAATTATTCACTACATTAGTAGGGATGACCACAATTCAGTTCAAACCGTCTAGTCGAACCGAATCGTGTACTATGAGAATCGAACATGTACCAAAATTGTCCAGACGGTTCTGATTCCAATTCCAAAATATCAAGAACAGGATGGTTCCGGTTCCAAACCGTAAAAAATAAATAAATAAATAAATAAAGTTTAAGTATAAGTTTTAATAACACTTACGGAGTATTTGATTAGAGGTTAGATAACAATTATTTGTTTAAAATTTATCTATTATTTTATTAAAGTTTAAACTTTTAATAGAAATTTAAAGTTTAACTATAACAATTATTTTTATTCTTTTAGTTTAACTTTAAAATTTGAATATTTGATATAACTATTTAAAAAAAAATTACTGGTAGAATTAACAAATTTAAAACAAACAAAAACAAAAACAAAAAACAAAAAACAAAAAACAAAACAAACAAAACAAAAACAAAAACAAAAAAAAAAACAAAAACAAAAATACCTGTTAGAACATGCGGAACCTTCTTGATTAATCGGTTGTCTATCTCTGTTCTACATTCGTACTCTATTAGATGAATGTATTAACGTAGTGATAGTATTCCGTAACTGAACAAGGATAAAAGGATTACAAGATATATAACCTAGAGCCCTATACAGATAGACTTACAGAGTGAATATATACAACACTAAATATGATAAGTACTAATACTCAAAGGTTCCAATTTGCCATTTTTAAAAACTGACACCAAATTGTGGTCACCCCTATCATCAAGAACAATTTGCCATTTTTCAAAACTGACACCAAATTGTGGTACCCCTATCATCAAGAACATTAACAACATATTTAATTGATATAGACTTCGTTTGGAATAGTTCTTTTTTGCAAATAAACATACTTTAATACTTTATAGGGATAATAGCCATATAAACCCTCCGATTATATGTCAAAATGTAATTAGACACTCGAATTTTAAAAAAAAAAAAATCTGATCCGATTATATGTCAAAATGTAATTAGACACTCGAATTTAAAATAAATAAATAAATAAATAAATAAATAAATAAAACTGAACGGAGAAGCCATAGCTGCTCCGTTCAAATCAGACGAAGAAGTTAGCGACTTCTCCATCCATTTCGGGCAAAGAAATCAGCGATTTCTCTGTCCGATCGGACAGAGAAATCGACGGGTTTTTCCATCCACATTGGACGGAAAAACCTGGAAGCTATTTCGTCTATGTCGAACTAGATAACTCCGTCCAGTTCGACATGGACGAAGAAGCCATGGCAGTCTGTTTTTTTTTTTTAAATACAATTATTTTGATTTATTATTTAATAATATTTTATATTAATTTATGTGGCATCATACGTGGCATTTGATTTGCTAATAATGCTAGATTTCTTTAGATAGTTAATAACAAATTTGTTAGGTAATCTATATAATGTCGATATGAGTACGTATTGAAAATATTTGATGGTTTATATGTGGAAAACATTGTGTTACTGTACGCATTTTGTTGTTTGTATGCCCAACATTGTATGTTGTTGTAGTGGTCCCCAAGATGCCCAACATTTGTGTTGTAAGTAGTTTATGAATGCGCTGGGTCCCTTTTTATATTTGATAAAGAAAGATGGTGTGTTGTTGTGGTTCTCAATAGTGTGTTTACCTTTTTCAACAAGCAGGGGAGATGGTGAAGGGCAAAAAGTTTCAATTTATTTTGCTTTGGTTGTTTGTCAATGGATCTGTAACTTGTATATATGCAAGTGTTGAAAGTTTGTGGCTTTAATTCTTGTTGAAATTAATTCTGGTTGAAGATACCTAATAAAAACCAAAATGGAAAATGCCAATAGTAAAATAGAATAATTTTGAATAATGTTTTATTACTAAAGTACATATATATTTATTTTTATTGGATGTTTGACGTAGTTGAGTTAAAGATTCATCATGGAGGTAGCTTTGCAAAAAATCAAAGGTTGTCATACATAAATGGTGAGGTAGAAGTTATTGATATTGACCCGAATAAAATGTCATCTCTTCACCTAATGAAATATATTAAAGAAGACAGATATGGACAAGTAGTTGGACTTTACTTTAAGGGGGCGTTTGGTTCACGGAATGTTAGATTGCTGAGAATGTTAGATTACTGGGAATGTTAGATTCATGTGTTTGATTTAAAACTAAGATATGTAAATAAGACAACGGTAATAAGATAAATTGATTAAAACGTCCAAAGCCCAACATTAGTAATAAGACAAGGGAATGTGAGATTACCTAGGAAATTGGAGGGTATCTCACATTCCCTTCCAATAGCTAAAAACTTAATGCGGAGGTTATCTAACATTCCTGGGAAAGTTACATAACCTGAACCAAACATGGGAATTTTATATTACTAAGCAAATATAACATTGTTTATCTTATATAACCTGAACCAAACGCCCCCTAAGAGTTCAATCATTGTTGTGTAGCCCATATTTTGTATACTGTAAAATAATGTGCATTCAATACAAAAATAATGTACATTGTATTCAAGAGATGTACATTATTTGTGTACTGAGTTTACATTATATTGTATAATGTACATTTAATACAAAAATAATGTATATTTAGTATATTAAAAATGTACTTTTTGTTATGGTCCATATAGCACTGTGTGGACCATGGTCCACACAATAATTTGCCTTAATAGAGTAGAGGAGCCAATGGAGATGTTTCAACTATTATATGATAATTGCAGTACATTAAGAGCAGCTAATTTGGCATGTAGATATGTAAGGTAGACATTTATGCTGACCATGGGATTCAAGAGACAGAACTAGTTCCGGACTTTCTTTTACCTTCCTCTACACCTGAGTGTGAAGATGGTGTAATAACTCAACTTGAAATACAAGTTGCAGCTGAGTCTGAACATAATTGTGAGGCAAATAATGAACCTATAGATGAGACTAATGCAGAAGGCAGTACTGATCCTTTTTCTATCAGATGATGATGATGAGGTAAGGGCAGTTAAGAAGTTTGGAACACAACAAGTTGAGGAAGACATTCATGGGACTGAAAATCTAAGAGCTTATTATGTGTCGTGAGTTCAGAGAATGAAGAGAAGAGAGATCGAAGTCAAGCAAATTGAGATAGGATTTCCGTGGAGAAATTTGGGAATATGGTTAATAATAATTCATGATTATAATATATACATGTGCAGATTTAGTCCATGTGGGTGACAAGTAAGCATTTACCGGCTGGGATGGTAAGCGTTGGACTTAATTGGCGTTTTTTTACTGACTTAAGGAAGTTAATCAGAACTTCTTTTTTTTTTTTTACTTAAGAGGATTAATTGCACTATCCGATTGATTTAGGGAACTGATTTAGCACTTTTTCCTTTTCATAATAATAATAGATAGATTACATACATTCTATGACCTGAGACGTTCTTATGTAAGAATTTTTTATTTTTTATTTTTTATTTTAGAAACTAGGGGATGGGGGCTACCCAAGCAAAAACATAAAGCCGCCCATTTCCCTCTCGGCATGAACTACAAGTATCATTTGCAGTTAGTCCCCGTCTGAACCTTTCAGCATTAGTCATCACTTTCCCATGCTTGAATAGTTGAATGTAAGAATATAATGAGCCTAAAAAATGATTTAAATTACGATTTGATTGAAAAATTGCTAGGCGCCATTATATTTTTTATTTTTTAAAATTTGTTTAAAATCTTTTAATTTTTTAATACTTGATAATTATAAACTATTTAATACTTTAATGGTTAATACTGAAATATTATATATTAACCTAAAAAAAGAGTTAATACCCAATATAGTCCTCGACTATAGTGGTTTTACTTAGTTTAGTCCTAAATGACTTTTTGTACTCTATTTAGTCCTCGACTTTGATAGTTTTACACACTTTAGTCCTCTGTTAAAAATTCCGTTTGTTGGCCGTTAATAACAAGGTTATTGCCTGCATGGGTAGCTCAATTGGTCATAGAGGTGAAACTTTGGAAGAATGACCAGGGATCGAGTCTCACCAGCGGCAGTGTGGGAGCAACCTCTCAAAGTGAGGGGGGCTCCTTGTGCGCGGTGAGCATGATTTACAGCACCGGTCTAGCCTTTGTGATTAATGTTCAGTTGAGTCATGGTGAGGGGGGCTCCTTGTGCGCAGTGAGCATGATTTACAGCACCGGTCTAGCGGTCTAGCCTTTGTGATTAATGTTCAGTTGAGTCACCATGATTTACAACCTCCCACCGCTCTGCCGGGGTTGGGGTTCTTCCTTTTGGAAGAATAACATGGTAATTTCATTTCCCTTTTATTTTTATCAGATTAATTATTAATTATATTTCCTAATTTTTAGATAAGAGGAAAATCCCAGGACCTCCATTACAGGTTCCTCTCAAATGCAGTTGCCGCCATTGTTGTATCGGCAGAAGACAATGCAACAGAATTTGGTGCATAGTCTTTCTTCTCATCCCTAATGCAACTCAGACCTCGGACTTTGAAGGTGTTTGGTTCAATTGATGACCAACATTCAGAAATGTTCTTTACCAGTGGGGACTAGAGTTTTTCTCTTTTCACCTGGGGAGGCAGTGCAAGCAAGACAAGACATACATTTATTCTGTAGATAGAATTCCACAACTATAAAATGTTTCTGTTTCAACTCTTCTGCCAAGACTGTCACTTTGACCAATCTGTTGGTTAGAGTCTTTATTTACATGGTCCAAATCCTTATCCTCCTTCGGAGAGTCACATGAAATCAGATGAGAATCATTTGAAGTTTTATCTTGGACAGCAACCTCCTTTACAAGGGTTTGCATATGAAGATCCAACTGATATTTCACATGGTTTTGCGTCAGCAAAAGAATCTCCATTATAACATGCAAGATCAGCAAATCTCGGAGAAACAGCTGTTGACATAGATCCACCTCCACTCTGTGAAAGAACATCCTGAACACTATAGAAATCATCATCACCATCAGAACCAACTCCTGTTTCCGGGTTAAACCACGCTTCGTTGTTTCCTTGGAATGTTGGATTGCAATAAGATAAATTCGCGGAACCGAAAAAAGGCTCCACTTTACTGAGCTTATTGTTGGGCAAAAAGAGGCCCCTCGCCACACTCCGCCGCCGCCGCCGTGACTTGCCAAGATTCAGGCAACCAAATCCCACACAACCTCTTGGAGTCGACCCAGAAGAAGCGGGAGAGAAATTAGAAAAAATAATTAATAATTAATCAAATAAAAAATAAAAGAGAAATGAAATTACTATGTTAGCCCTTGTTATTAACAGCCAACAAACGGAATTTTTAATGGAGGACTAAAGTGTGTAAAATCATTAAAGTCGAGGACTAAATAGAATACAAAAAGTCATTTAGGACTAAATTGAGTAAAACCACTATAGTCGAGGACTATATTGGGTATTAACTCCCTAAAAAAACATCTAAAACAATTTAGAGGTATCATTTTGAATGAAATAAGGGTGTGTTTGGTTCGCATATAGGAATAGGAATCGGAATCGGAATGGGTATCAAATACTTGGTAATGGTAATGGGTTTTGGTGGAAGTATTTAACATGTTTGGTAGTAGAGTGGAATGGGAATAGTTACTAATAGTAGTGCTTGAGAATGAATAAGGGAATGAAACCCTTATTTTATTTGGGTATGGGTTTTTCAATTGATGGGGTATTCGAAACCCATAGTAATGTTCTAAAAACCTATCAACCAAACGACAACAATCACTTTCATACACATTCCTATGGGCAAAACCCACCAACCAAACACACCCTAACTCTTCTTTTAAAAAAGAAAGGAACAATAGCTAATCGACTGACTAGGCGACCTAGTCGGCCGCCTAACCGGCCAGCTGCCTAGACCACCGATTCTAGTGATATGCTAGACGACCGACCAACACCTAGTACCTAAGCACCAATTAATCGGTGCCTGATATTAAGTAGTTAGCCTGACCTTGTGGGTTGATGTTTATTTAGAGGTTAGTGATAAAAACAGACCCAATCAGGTAGAGGATTTGAGCAAAGGTATCCATTGCAATTCTCAACCGATTCCAGTATTCCACCTAAAACAATGGACGGACATTGGAATTTCAAAAATATACAATGGAGCACGCAAAATACTGTACACTGCCTTCTTTTCAGTTTATTCTAAGAGCACCTTTGCTCTATATTGTAAATCACTCAATAATTCAATAGCCTTACCCCCGTGGCGTTCATTGTAATCAGCAAGATGCATCAAGCTCCGGATGACTTCTATCGCCTTTTCATCCCAATTCTTACTCGAATTTCCTCTCGATCCTTTGTTGTTGCCATATACCCCTTCAAATTCTCGAGACTTTGCAGCAGCCTTTTCAAGTACATTATCGGGAAGTCCTACAATGATGTGGTTCAAGAAAACAAAGAGATGATAAATTTTGGAGAAGATCGTTTAGTTTATAGCCTAAGACTAACCCAAATCCCTCCCTTGACTACCCCTCTCCAAGCAAACAATGCTGTGTAGTATTTATGAGAACTGAATAATTGTATTGATTAAACTCAATTACAGAGATAGTCTAACTCAAATACATAGAGTCCTAATAGTATTAACTCACCAGCCAGGCGTGCAACATTCACACCATAACTTCTGGGGCATGTGCCTAATGTCAACTTATAGAGAAACGTAACTTCCTCCAAACCTCCTAATCCTTCACCAATGTGGCATGCCATATGACACAGCGAGACCTATAAACCAAGAGAAAATGAACATATTTTCTGAGAATTCAAAATAATCTGAGTGAATGATGAAAGCGAAAGAAACCAAGAATCTGCTCAGCATATTAACGTTCCGAACCCACCAGTTGCCTGGTTCCATAGAATAAGACTTCACAAGTACCAATCTCTTTTCCTCAGAGACTAAATTTGAGGAAAGCTTAATCTCAATTATTAGGGAAAAAGGATGAATGATCGCACCTGACGATCTTCCTGATAGTCAATGGCCAACCGATGATAATGAGTAGAAAACATTCCTCTACATTGCACCTTGTGAACAAAATGTTCAAGAACTGACTCACTGCCAAAGAAAGATTCCATTAAAAAAAATGAGAACCTCAGACAGAACTGGTCGAACATCAAAAGTATGGATGCTAGCAAAGAAAAACGCATTACGCTATTGCTTGTCCATCGGAAGTTGATGTTCCTCGGCCAAGTTCATCCAGTGCAACAAGTGAATTTCGGGTTGCAGACGACTGTATTTACCATCAGAATTAGGTCAATATTAAGAAACAAGGGTGAAATTAAATATCAATGCAGCATCAAACAACAGGTTTAGGAACATGCAAGAATGAAGCTTAAGAATGTTTCCTCCCTTTGCCACAGTGCACAATAGTCACAAGTCTTCTCAATATCTTCTCAATAAGAGAAGTATTCCTGAATCAGAGGAAGCGAACAATATAGGGCTTTGGAGAATTTGTAGGCTATTCATTTTTCACCATATTCAAACAAAATACCAATTAGTTGATTTCAAAAACATTTCCTATCTCAATTAGAGATTTCATTTGATGCATCCACCTAGTAGTCAATATATGCGTGTCTAAGAAGCAAAGAATGGCAGTCAAGAAAAATAATGTAATTGCACATACAAAGAATGATATCTCACCAGCATAGATGCAGTTTCTAAGAGTTCTGTCAAGAAAGTACTTTGGCCAGCCATAATATGATCTTTAGCACCCATTCGAACAAAGATCCTGTCCACAGGGGACAGGTCAAAAGATGCTGCTGGTACGTCAGCTCCAACCTGCACAGAATCATGAGCTAAGTCATTAACAGAATACAGAGCAAACAAAAACACAGCACCAATTTTTAATCACCTGTGCCAAAATCACAGCTAAGCAAACTTGGCGCAAAAGAGTAGATTTTCCTCCCATATTAGGACCAGTTAGCAAGATAAAACTCGAATGTCCAGCACCACCAAGTGTAACATCATTGGAGACAAATGCTCCTTTATCCAGAGAATCAGTTCTAAGAATAGGATGTCCTAAGCTTTTAGCAACAAGGCATGGAACATTGTCCTGAGAGGGCAATTCCCTTATATGTGGCCGACATGTTGGCCCTTCATAATAATCACTAGCAATGGATAAACTGATCAAAACATCCAGTTCTGAAAAAGAAACACACCAACAATGGTCTTTTACAGTTATTACTTCAAATGGAACTGGTCAAAGATGACATAAAATAGAAATAAAATTTATATGAACAACTGTATATGGTCACAGTGGTGCTCTAACCAAGCACCCAATTGCACTTTCAGCTTTCAATTGGCGAAGGAAAACAAGGGAAGAAGAAAGCAAGTATGAATTCCCTATCAATTAGTACATTTTACCAGGAGAGTAAATGAAGACAAATGTCAAGTAAATGTGCTTTTTAGAAAAGAGGGAAGTAATATTAGTGTAGAAGTCAGATTATGTTGGCCAAACATTCACCTTCCCAGCAGAAAAAGAAAAGGGAAGTAGATACAGGGTTATCATGTAAGCACCAAATTATTATAAATATACTAAATTATTGATTAAGTTAAACACACTGAAAAGCAGAGGAAAACCACATGGCCTAAAAGCAAGTGTAATTTTGGGCAAATATTTTCTTAATATAAGCAGTGATGAGCACAATAAACCCAAAAAGAGATGGGCAAACACTACTATTAGAAAAGGCAATGTTACCTGCAATAGTAGAAATTAGCTCTCTCCATGTACTATGATGCTCACAAAAACGCCCAATAAGCCTTTGTAATATACTTTTCAACTTGGACTCTCTCTCAGTTTCAGCCTGAGAAAGCTCTCCCATTAACTTCCTTATAACTGGATTCCAATACCGGAAATAACCCTGAGTATTAGACTTTGACAGTGTTAAGAGTGTATCTTCCACGTAGTACTTCAAGACAACTACTTAGGAATAAGCAACGTAGTAAACAAAGGAGCAAAACTTTCCCCAAAGGAAAATATCTTCACATTATTTCTTTAAATTGCATTCTGGTTAAATAGCTGGAAACAACATTAAATTTATCTGTAATGATGCTATTAACGAGCATGGAGATAATTTAGTTATGTGATATATGTATTAGATCAGTGGATTACAACTAGTTATTCATGAATAAAAATGACATGAGAAATGGATGATTGATTCTACTGCCCTTAAGGATCTCTTACTTTCTTTTTCCCAGTTAGTTTAAATCATTGTTAGTATGTTAAAAAATAAAAATAAAAGATTGAATAACACTGGTTTATGAAAAGTAGCTTACCTATTTTTATACCCCATAATTTACGGGCTTTTTAAACATTACTTAGGAAAGATAATTGGGATTTTAGCTTCCCTGATTCATTGTATTCATGATTAGAACCATGCACTTTAAAAATAATACTTGTTTTGATGCATCTCACTTCTCCAAGAAACAAATATCCCACATTTTCTTTTGCACGGTCTTTTTGTGTATGACTCAGGAGATGTGAACTAACAATCAAGAAGTAAAAGAAAACCATCCAGATCTTTAAAAATTTGAAAGTCAGTACTTCCACAACAAAATACTTCGTACTATCAAGGTTTAGATTCAAAACTTTTGAAATCTTGGACTGGGTTTTCCATCGTTAAAAAAAAAAAAAAAATCCAGTATCAATTGGAGTGTATTTCTGATACATAAGACAGACCTTTTTGGATGATTGCAATTCGTACTCCTGAGGAACGAGCTCACACAAACTTTCTGGCACTTCCAAGAGGTATGCATCCTTTCCAACTGTGACATAATTAATCTACAACATACAAAAGTAAACATAAAATACCATAAAGAAGATCCAACGAATGTATATGAAAGAATTCATATGTATGTTTTACCGATGTATCTCCAAACAGCTTTTGTTGTTCCTTCAAGTGCTTTGCCAGACTAAGTTCAACCTTCCTAAGGGATCCGCATGCAGCATCATACTCCTCATCAACCCCTTCACAAGGGATAATACGACCTGAACTATTTGCTTCCACCCAATCAAAACCATCTTTAAACTGCTTTATAACTAATTTAACATCTGGAAGTCCTTTACCTGCAAACATTATTAAGATGCATGATACCAACAAATAGTACATCATCTTTACAGAGATTTAATCCAGTCATACCAGGTGTTAGAAGATCATGTAACAGCTTTGAATCTGTGTTGTCTAAAGTCGCGCCAAGTGAAAAGCATGCATTCACCATTGTTTCACACCCTCTCAAAGCTGATATAAACTGTTGTAGCTGTTTCTTTGCAGCATCCTCATATAGTACCACTTTATTTGCATTTCTCCCATTAGCTTCACTGAATTCAACACGCATTAAGGAGAAATCTATCAGAGATGATTAAAAGTCAATTAATAGATATCATTGTATTCAATATCACTGTCTATTTTCACCTGCTAGCAAAAATTTGTGCAAGCAGCCTTTCCATGTCAGGAAGTCTTGATAACTCTTTTCTAAACTCAAGTACACCAGGTAAATTAACTCCCTATGAAAAGGGAAGTTAAAAGCAGATTAGGAGTGTATCAAATCTTTCAAAAGTGAAAACTCTTTTAGTCCCAACTGATATCAACCACAAGTTTCTTCTTGTAAGACAAAAAAAAAATTTAAAAATTAAAAAATAAAAAATTATCTTAAAAGAAACAAGTTACCCAAAAAAAAAAAAAGGCCAGATACTATCCATTCAGTTGTATTAATGTAAAGGAATTTGAAACAACTTTTGAAAGTAAAGTGTGTACCTTTAGTCCTGCTACTGCATCCTGGCGTTCTTTAATTGCCTCCAGATGATATAAAGGTCTTGCAAGCCATGTTCTAAGTAGCCTTTTTCCAAATGCTGTCACACAATGGTTCATCTGAGCATACAAAGTCCTACAAGGGCAAGGCTTAAGAAAATCACCACAGCACTTGCAACAAAAATAACAAAATGAAAAATAGAAAAAGGCATATATACCCTGAAGAACCACAGTTTTTGCTATTCTCAAATATCTCAAGGTTCTCAAGTGCAGCAGCATCAAGAACCATATATGGTTTTTGAGCAATCATGCCAAAATGGGAAAATGGGAGTAACTCAAACTCCGCAAACTTGAGTAGGCTCACATCTAGAAAAGCTTGCTTCAAATAAAATAGAGTTCCTCCAAGAGCTGAAAGGGCATACGTTCCATTCTCACCCGCATTAACAAGCTCAGACAGCACATTTGGTAAATTTCTCAATTGAGCATCGTTATCAATGGACTCGCTGGGATGCAAATCTGCTTCATTTTGAGAATATGGAATTGGTGTATTATTAAGACGTTGATACATATTCTTAACTTCGGATATGGTTTTCTCAGCATCCCAAAATTCAGAGAGGGGAACCAATTCATTCACTAGTGGATTTCTTGTATGTCTATGCAGTACTCGCTCTGTTTCATGGCTAAGCAACTTGGCAGGCTTTATTATTTCCACTGGTCTAAACTCATATAACAGACTACAGAGGGAACTGCAATCTGAATCATCTGCAAACTGGGAAAGAAAAACAGATTTCGTCATATCAAACTAACAAAATTTTACATTATATCAAATTTACAATGATTATTTTCTAGCTAAATAAAATATTTTATTAAGACTAATCATTTTACACCATCCCCATATTATTCATTTTACAGTGAGAGCCTGCATTTATTTTGTGCATTCATATGAAAATAATGGTATATGGAATCCATATACTGTCACACCACATTTGTGCAATGCATATTCATGCATATCTAAGAGTTTTCTTGCACATGTATTTGCTTGATCATGTGCGTAGAATGCAAACAAGACTAACTTTAAAACAAAAATTATAAAAAATAAAAATTAAAAAAAAAAAAAATTGAAGTCAAGATTTGTAAGTTTTGAACAATTTTAAAGTCCTCACAAGTGCAAGCATAGTAGCATAGTGTGCAAAAGTAAAGGTTAGTCCCATAGGAAACCATTTATAACTCGATAAAATAACCAAACAAAGTAACCCAAAATTATTTAAGTAAGATTGTAAGAAAGCTAATGTAAGTGATGGAACTACTAAGCTATTAAATAAATAAAATGAATCTTAAGAATTAAATTGCAAGATCACTGTCTACGCAAAATGGACGAGCAAATATAAAAAGAATAACTGGTAATTTAATAATGAGAGACCTAAAACATAAATCCATTGCCACTATTAGTTTAATGCATTAACTTCCAACTCAAACAATGTTCTAACTATTATCTTATCACTCTGTATGATATCAAGTATTGTTATCAATGGCAGATAGCCAAGAATCCGCCATAGAAATTTGACGGATGGTATTGAGGCCCATGGCGGAAGCATGGTGGACAAAATAAAAATACTATATCTTATACATATAAGTTAAAAAAAAAAATGCAAGAGTAAAGAACCAATGTCTTAGGTCTTAACATAGGTAAAGAATAAAAGAACCATAAACTATATCGATAATTAGATATTAAAGGTCTAATCTTCTTGAAGTAACTTCTTGTTCAGCATATATGGTTGTAAAGGAGTAAAAACTGAAAAAGAACTATAAATAAAAGTCTTATTTCCACTGTTAAGAACGACTTTTATGAGTTTAATTATACTAAGCTAATAAAGTTATAAACTAGTAAGTTGTATTTTATTAAATGTTAAGTAGTAAGAAACTTATAAATAAAAAAATAAAATTAAAAAGGGAACATATAGAAAATGTAGCATAAAAGAAGATAAAAGAAGAAGAAAAAAAAACAAAAACAAAAACAAAAAACTTAGCCTGTGTTGGAGGTTGTTGGAATTCTCATTGGTCTAAGTCTTGGAGGCTAGGGTTAAGACTTAAGAGGAAAACAAAATTAAGGGCCCAAGTTTGGCTTGGGTCCAAGATATTAAGATATTTATTAAAAAAAATTCCACCATGGCCTGACACGGCCAAACTGCATCACCACCCTCATTAGATGGCAGAATCCTCAGATTCCACCACCATCATCCGCCATGGAAGCAATTTAACAACATCGCATCCAGAGATGATCACATACCTTTAACTCCCTTTAAGCATTCATATGCCAAAGCAATAAGCTTATAAATATCAAGAGAAGTTACAGGAGATTAGACCAAAGTTTCTGTGGATAGAATTGACATTTTACAACCTTTAACCAAGATTGACTTCCTTTCAAAAAAAAAAAAAAAAAAAAAAAAAAAAAAAAAAAAAAAAGAAGATTGACTTTTGATCAAACTTGACCGGAGTTTACTAGGCATGCTTTTGACCTTGAGAAGTTTGAGATAACTTTAATACCTTTTGGAGTGAAATGTCCATTTAGCCTCTTGATGTCTATAAAATCCCTTTTAAAACAATTTTTCATCAAAACCAATTTTTAAAGCACACAAACCTTTCTAAATACTCCTGTCCCAAATTGTGAGTCCTATTTGTGTTTGGTTCAATTTTATTTTAAAAAATAAAATGCCTCTTTCTCTGTAATTTTACCCCTCCAACCTAAATGTATAAAGGTAACTCCCTCTATCCCAATTTAACCCTTCTAATTACTCCCTCAAGCACATCTATCGCTACCGTCTCAAAAAGCCTCATTATCGATCTCAATATCACTTGCAATTAGCAAAAATTGCACCTTCTAACTCCAATACTACAGCCACATTCCTGTCACAAGTAAGCATCATAATTGATAACATGGAGAAACTCACAAGTCACAAATGATTAGTCTAGAAGTGACCAATATTCTATGCATTTGCGTGACTGCATCAATAGTAACACAAGCCAATTCATCTCTCATTAGTGTTGGGTTGAAGGGTCAAGCTTTGATTGTGCCAAGGGTGGACGTAGATGAGTAGAGAAGGATGAGATTGGGGTTGTTTTCTTAATTTTCTTTTTTGGCATTTTAATGGATTTAGTATTGGCCTTGGTTGGTAGCTATTATTATTGGAGTTCTTATGGTTTGTGCATGGTAGCCCAGGTGGGCTTATCTTTGCGGTAATAGATATTGCTTCGACTCCATCATGTCATTGTATACCTAATTTCGTAATTGTTGATGTAGAGGTTGCCCTTGCTTGCAATTGACTGTGGACTCCTTACCAAGACAGTTATATTTGGAATTACTCAGGTTTGCAAAGTTTGGGAAGTGACTATCAGATATAAGTTACACCAGGCATTTGGATTATTTATTTATATGATTTCTCCTACAAGTGGCTGCAAGTTGCTTCTCCAAACAAGATTGATCAAGAAGTTAGGCACTGTCCAAGAGAATATATTCTATTTGTGATGTCTTGCAATTTTGATCCTAGAGAATAGTGTGGAAATTATAAAAAGCATTTTATGAATCTTAATTTCAATTTGGAGTTGATAATATTTAATTATGTTTAATAGTGTTGATAATATATATATATATATATATATATATATATATATATATATATATACACACACACACATGCACATGTGCACACCCATGACCCATGCACGCACAAACATAAAGCTTTGAAATTTTATTCTTTGAAGGAGCTCAAGAAGGATATAGAAGAGCAATGTATGACAGTGTTTTACCAAAATGTCTTTTATTCAAAGTAACTATTTTCTTAGTGGAAGGACTAATTTGGCAACCTTTGGAATCAACCAGGATAATATTTTTCCCTTGATAAATGGGAATCAGTTTAAATAGTGATCCATAATTCAGCGACTAAAAATCCAATTTTTCCAATATATTATGTATGATGAAGTATATTTCTTTTTCATTTTTCTTGAGATAGTGAAACAGCAGTTCAATAATCCATACACTGCATCTTTAGATAAATTAGCACTCACCTATAAACAGCAACATTAAATGGTCTATGATTAAGCAATAACATCAAGAAACTTCATGCAACATGGATAAAATAGCATCTAATCTTACTTTGAAAATATTATGAATGCCAGTGTTGTACCTGTCCAAGAATAACCTTGCTCGTAGCAACATCAACCACACAGACCCCATAAGTCCGCTCCCCTAGCTGGTTTGCAGATGTTTGGCAGCTTTCAGTCACAGCAATAAGATATGAAGCATCAGGGCTTACAGTGAGCATTTCACCTTCAGTTAATGTTCCTTTTGTGATAACTGCACATATCTCACGTTTCACGACCTAATGAAGATAGATGACTATGTCAACCTTCAAAGTTAATTCCAAAGTAATTTAATATAGCAATGCTCCACCAGAACCAACCTTATCTTTAGAGCCCTTTTTACGACGAAGCTCAAGTTGTTCAGGTGTCTCTATTTGTTCAACGACAAGAACCCTGTAACCCTGCTCTGCCAAAAAATATTTAGGATCAATTTTTGAAAAGACAATGTGTTATGCAAAGGCCATAGGAAAATAACATAAGGAGGTGTTTGGTTCAAATTATATCACATAACCTTAGTAATGTGAACATTGGAATGTTATATGCTCTTGTTATGTTCAAAGGAATGTAACACATCTTTAGGGAATGTGAGAACTTGTTTTTTAGTTCAGTTTTTGCTACATTCAGGAAATCTCATTCCTCCAAATTCTTAGGTTATGTGAGATTCCCAAGAATGTTACGTCACCTAAAAACATTCCTTGAGTCAAACGCTCCCTAAAGCCTTTGCAGTATTAAATTAGGGTACAACCTTCCGAGCCAGTTTCTCTGCATTCATTGAGAAGTTTTTTTCTGGAAATCCACAATGAGGTTGTTCTCCCTACAAAGACAAGAAATAATGAGCTTTTTAGAATGGACAGAGTCATACATCAGAAAGGTTTAAGTCTCCGACCATCATTACTTGGATTAAGACATCAGTAAAAGAAGTGTGAAAGAAAGAATGATAACCAGTCTACTCATTCTTTTGCTTGTTATGTTATTTTACTTTTTCATGTGGAGTGGAGAAATCAAATTACCTTCATGTACTGCAAGTCTAATTCTTTGGCTCCAATATGTGCATCCATTTCAAAAAGCTCATAAAACTTTCCCATCTGATTCAACAGTCCCAAGTTTGGTTACAATTTTATTTAACAAAGATACAAGTTCATTGGCAAAGTGAATGAGCATCAACCGTATTCCCAACGAGTACCTTGAAAAAAAGAACTTTGTCCATGTGTTTTGACTTAAATTCCCACCATTGTCTCTGGAAATCACAAACATATGTTTTAGGTATTTTGAAAAAGGTGTTTGAAAACCTCCAAGTCTCTAACCTAGTAACCAGATAATGAATTAACCTGGCCACCACTTAGACCCTTTAAAAAGTCAGAAGGAAGGTAAAGAGTCCTTGAATCATAATTGACATCTCCAGGGCGCCTTCTATCTGCATCCCTCCTGCCCCTTTTTCAGCATGTCAATCAATCAGCATCAAATATTAAATAGATAATAAGCTATAAGGAATTACATATGCTTTAAACACTAAAATCTATTACAGCAATAAAAAAAAATTATTTAGAACCACATCATATGTGAAATGTTTGGGAAAACAAGAACACATTTCTCCATCCACTTAGTCCAAGGGTCAGTCATGTTACCAGTTGGTACAGACTTCCATTTGTAAATATTAGACTACCTAAGAAAATGAACTTCAAACACTGAAATCAGAACTTACTTCCCAAGAAAGCCCAACTTCTCCATTTCACGCATGCTAAATCTTTCTGCTGAATTGCCAGTTAAAATATCATCACCATTGGATGCCTTCACACCTGCAATGTGATCAATCAGAATAATTCTTAATTTTCCAACATTGCCGGCTAAAGTTTGATTGAGGAATTTAAAATCTTTTGTTATTGACAATTGAAGTAGCAGTCTTCATACCAGCAACTAAATTGCATTTAATCCATTTGGAACTCAAGGAACACGTCATTGTTCAAATGAAAGAGCTTCAACAGATTCACTAACTCACATAGTCAAGAAAAGGATTTGGAATTTCAAAATATACAGAAAGAACACCCATTACAGTTTAAGAAGACATTCTAATTCTAATACACTATATTTTAAGCATACTTCACAGAAATATCATCTGATCTTCAAGAACTCAAAAGGATTGCATCCATGTCAAGTAAAAATGACCTCGAAATCAACCAAAATAATAGACTATATCACTTACACTCCAGATTATTTGTCACTGATTCAATGACCTTTACTCCACCAGTAGCAGTAGGTGCCTTCGATTGAGTGCTTTTGTTATTTCCACCACTTTTAATCTTTTTCGCCTTGGTAGAAACCAACTTAAGCCCTTCAGTAAATTTCCTCTTCCTCAATTCTGCTTTCTTGCTGATTCCAGATTTTCCCCTTCTTAATCCATTATCATCAATGTCATCATCCTCAGCCTCTAAATCCATATCAGCTGGGCAACCTTCATCCTCCTCTGCTTCTTCATTAGCATTGTTTTCCCAATCTTCATCCTCGGAGTCATCTCCACCACTCTCAATACCATCCAACTCCTCTTCCTTCTCATCGTCTACCACTTTAAGCCGCCGCAATCGACGAAACTTTGTCACCACCGGCGTCTCAATCCACTCAATCCTTTCCTGAGAAAGATTCAGCATCTCCTCCTCCTCATCGTCATACTGAACCAAATGCTTACCCGAAATCTTGTCAAAAGATTTTACGCACCCTTCATACCAACATTTATCCAAAGGCCAATAAACCTTAATCCTCCTGTTCAGGACCTCTTGCCCGTATGAACTCTCAGTAGAATCGGGGGTTGGAGATGGTCCGATGACTAAGAGAGGTTTATTCGACTTGGAACCGAGGGGCGGCGCCGTGGCGGGGCTAGGGTTAGGGTTCGGGCTAGTTTTCTTAAATGTTTGGCTTTGCTTAGTGGGAAGACTGGACGGTGAACGAGAAGGGGAAGGTGTGGACGATGTTTTCTTGGTAAAGAAAGCTGTGATTTGCCGCTGTTGATTGACTAATGGTGATCTGCCATTGCTCGGTCGGCGGGACGCCATTGATGATTATACTGTTGCTGTGGAGAGTGTGTGTGAGAGAGAGAGAGAGAGAGAGAGAGAGACAGAGAGAGAAAGTAAATAGGCGTTTGGGACGAAGGGACGAATGGGGGATGGGAAATGGCGGGAACAGAGGCCTAGTAAGTAGTAATGATCGGTAACCTTTGGCGGGAATTGTGAAAGTTGCTCTTTCCCTGATTCCTTCTCGTCTGTCCCCCAGACAAAATCCTACGTTCATGGTTTTGTTGACTAACGAATTGTCTTAGCCGTTGATAGGAATATACGATAATTCACCATGTTCTGGACGTATTGGTGTGATTTTCTCGATTAGTAATCTTGTACGACTGGACCGATGAGACGCTATCGCTATAATAAGCTAATCTCTTACTATGACCTTTGTTGGAACGCCATGTTGCTCGGGAACGAGAAAACATGAAAAGGACGCGCCTACTCAATCACGACCGGTCTCATAATCGATTGCTTAGTGGGCACCGAGCGGACATCCCCATCAAATAGTCAGACATATAAGAACACCTGGTTCACTTCATCTGTTGTCAAATCCGTACGAGACACATGGAGGACATGTCGAGTAGTTGACATGTGTCGTCGCACTCCTTCTATATAAGGCACATTTATTGTCCTTGGGAAGGGACTTTTGGCTAACGATAACAACATTGTTGCTCATCTTCTCGACCAATCCATATTCAACCCTTTAGATATAATAGTTAGCACTTGTCTTCGTCCCATTCGTAATAATATTAATACTTTATTTGCTTTATTAGTACTCCTACTATAATTTGCACTATCATCGATAATAAAGATATGTTTAACAAAATTAGTTGTTTACAATCAACACTTAACGAGTAAAAAGATATGTTGCATGTATATATTTTTATAGAAATTATTCATTAATGATTAATTATAACATAACAAATAATCCTAAAATGGTCCTATCAATTAGAGTAGTTTTCTCATTTTGTATCATTTATTTAAAAATTTAAAAATTGTCCAATATAATCTTCAACTATTAGTTTTATACTTTTATCTCACAAATAATTAAGTTAAAAAGTTTGTCTACCACCCTGCATACATTCCCTTGTAAACTCTTGTTTTGGTTCCATATGGGGATGATAAATATAGGGAGGACATATTGTTTTATGATAACAGGGATTCATATGCTGGTGGCCGGGAGACAACAAATAAATCCATGAGATTATTTAGCTTCACGTATGCATGAACATTTGTCTAAGATCTCATTTGTTTTGTAGTACGTGAAACGATTTTTCAAACAATTTGTGATTGATGATACACGTTGGTTAGGAAAGCAGACTACAAAGTTCGTCTCGTGAACAGCGAACTTGTACGGCAACGGTCTGGAACCCGAAAGTTCAGCCTGCTGTGAAGATTAAATTCATCTGTTACAAAATTAATGTTGTTTTAATTCCAATTTTTGAATTCTGAATTTAATTTTTTGTTAGTGGGTGGCTGTTACAGGTGTTACACAATTGATTTTAACACAAATTTAATTGTCATGTTAAATGCTATCACTCCAACAACCCTATATAAAGAGAGGTAGGGCATAAGTTTTTTACACAACAAGAAATCAAATGAATTCCATAACGTTTTAGCTTCCAAAAACTCTGCTTCTACTCTCTTTCTTTAACCAACAGTGTTCATACTTTGTTTTGTTTGCCGGGTTCTTTGTTTGGGTGCTTGAACAATGAATCATAGCACGTTTTATCCTGGGAAATCTAGGCTACAACGCTCCTAGCACTTGTGGGAGGTAACAAATAAGGTTTTAAGAAAAAGAACAATTTGTTCAAACTCGTGCTAACCTCTACCCAAATATTCTACCTTTTCCTTCCCAATTTTTCCTATTTTCCCATATAATAATAATCTTTCCGTAGGATTATTATTTTGGGATTTTTCCACCTTATTACCCAACATTAACCGGGCGTTTGGTTGGAATGGGGGAATTACGTGGGAAAGGAATTGCAATTCCATGCGAAATGAATTACTGCGAATAAAGTGGGAATTTAAATTCCAGTGTTTGGTATACGAGAATAGAATTACTGGGAATTTTAATTCCAATGTTTGGTATACATGGGAATTGAAAGGGAATAAGTAGTATAAAGTCTAAAATGCCAATTATTGTTGTGGTATTAATTTTAGGTTAAAAAAAGGAGGGATAATTTTGTCTCATCACTAGCTTTTTTTCTTCCTAAAATCCCAGGAATTAAAATACCAGGGGGGACGTGGGATTTTTTTTTTTTTTTGAAAGTTTATAATGCAGTATATTAATGAATAAGCTGAATGATAGAGTCAGGAGGGACAGAGTCCCAATACATAGATTGCTCCTGATCGAAAGCTAACGAAGCTAAAGTATGGGCATGTAAATTTAAATTTCTAGAAACATAACTTAACAAACATTTTGCAAATAGCGATATAGCCGTCCTACATTGGTCGACAATGATCCCAAGGTAGGAGTAGTTAGCCGCACGGCTTGAGTGAAGATAATTCCGAAATTCCAAGCAATCTGTTAAGATGTCCACCTCCGTAATATCTCGATTCTTAAGCCAAGATAGCGCCTCCTTGCAAGCGAGCGCTTCGGCCATAGTAGCCGAGAGAGCCCCGGAGAGCTTTCCACTTGCTGCTGCAATAAAACTGCCGTGGTGCGAGATGAGTACTGCTCCATAAGTCGCCTCCCCAGTATGTGGTCTGTAACCTGCATCGACGTAACAACGTGGGATACTGCCGGGACCGGTTACGGTCGCCGCGGTGGGCAGTGGTGCGGACGCCGTCGGCTGTGATCTGTGATAGGCTTGTGTGGCTGCTACCGCCCGGCGCCATGTCTGATTTGGTTTTGGAAGGGCATGTTCCCATACCGCCATATTTTGGGCACTCCAAATATTGTATAGTATAGCCGCAGCTAGACCACACTGTTCCTCTGTCAAGACATTAAAAATCCCCATAAGCCATGTTGACAATGAATCATAAAATGTATTGGTAACAGGCAACCCCGACAATTCCCATACTACTTTAGAATAACCGCACAATATTAACGCATGCATGGCGTTTTCTTGCGCCTCACGACACATTGGGCAATTCGGCTCAATCTCAACTCGCCTCCTTATTAGATTATCAGTAGTAGGGAGGATACCACAAACTGCTCTCCACAAAAAGGTTTTCCATTTGGGTGGTATCTTTAGTTTCCACAAAGTAACCCATTTATCAAAATCATATGGGTTATGCTCATAATCCCCCTTAATCTGTCTATAGGCATTCTTAACCGAACATATTCCATTCATCTCTCCCTTTCCAATACCACGTATCCTCATAGTCAGGGCTAACAGGAATCATAGAAATTCGTGTCACATCCTCAGGAATAAATAAATCAGCCAAAATATGAGGGTCCCAGGTATTAGTTTGCTGGTCAATCAAACCTGCCACATGGGCGTGTCGTAATTCCTGTGGCATTATTGTCTGGACCAACGGACTGGGATTATCTGGTAACCAGGGATGACCCCATATTAATGTTTTTTCACCATTCCCTATTCGCCTTCTTACCCCTGAACAAACCATTCCATGCGCAACCATTATACTCCTCCAGCAAAAACTTGGGCAATTCCCTATAGTGGCATCAACAAAGGAAGTATTCGGATAATACCTGGCCTTATATATTCTTGCTGCTATATAGGGAGAAAGGGGATCCCCTTGCCTGAGCCTACGGGTAGGTGTTATCTGTCCACCAGCAACTCCATTCACCATAATCGTATACCTCACAGTTGTGACACCATGCATAATTAGATTCACCCATTGCTGATTAAACCCAATAGCACACAGCATTCTCTGTAAGAACGACCATTCCATCATGTCGTACGCCTTCGACATGTCAAGTTTTAGGGCACTCCATCCTGTTAGACCAGACTGCTTTCTATTTAAATAATGACCCACCTCCGCCGCAACAAGGATATTATCTGTGATCAGGCGCCCTGGAATAAATGCACTTTGGGACTCCGAGATTAGATCACCCATAAATGGTTTCATTCTATTCGTTATCATCTTGGCCATTACCCTGTATATAACATTACTAAGAGCAATCGATCTCATATCAGCCACCCTTTCCGGTACATTCTTCTTGGGAATTAAAACAATATTAGTATCATTAACACCTTCAGGGAGATTGCCTGTATTCAAGCAGGTTATTATAAACTCAGACACATCCCCCCTACTACATCCCAGAAGTGCTGATAGAAACTTGGATTCATCCCATCCGGCCCAGGAGCCTTATCCGGATACATGGAATTTATTGCCTCTTTCACATCTTCTAGTCCAAATGGACGCAATAGAGATTCATTCTGAGCATCAGTTACTCGCGGCACAAAATTATCAAACAAAGCATCATCATAGACAGTACTCTCCGTTGCATAAATTTGTCGAAAATAATCAAGTATAACAGAGCACATATCATTCCCCTCCACCCACATGCCATCATTATTCAAAATTCTATTCACAGTATTCTTTTTTTTACGAGCAGAAGCATACCTGTGATAGAATCTCGTATTCGCATCCGCACCACGAAGCCAGTGCTGCTTCGCTCGCTGTCTCCAGAACACATCCTCCTGCGTCTCCAGCTGGGCTAAGAGCACATCAATCTGGTGAAACTCGGCTAGTGCAGCCGGGTCCCTCCTATCCCTGATAATTCCCTGTCTCTTCTTCAACCGCCCTATACGCTCCCCAAACTTATGAAAGCTCTCACCACCCCACTTCATTAGCCTCTCCCCACATCGCTGCTGACAATTCAGCAACCCCTCAACCCTCCCCCCTCCAATGCCGCTGCCACCACCTTCCTACACCCCTCATCCTGGAGCCATGCCACCTAAAACCCCTCGCAACCCTTCCCCCACGTATGCATGGCGCATCCATACTAAGGAAGAGAGCTGAGTGATCCGAGGGTCGGGCTATAATATTACCCACTTCCGCATTGTCGTTTAGTCCACACCAATCAGTTGTTGCTAAAACCTTATCGAGTATTTCCTCAATCCAATTCCCCGTCCCTCTACTTTTTCCCCAAGTAAACCGATGGCCCCTCATAGGTAACTGCATTAAACCACAACCATCAAGGGTCTCTGCAAAGCCTCGTAAGAGATGATTCGGGTACGGATTCCCCCCTCTATTCTCGTGCTGGAACAGGAGATTATTAAAATCCCTATGACCACCCAGGGCAACAAGGATCTAGTATTTAAACTTTGTAACAAATCCCAGGACTCCCATCTCCTACTACGATCAGAATGTCCAAAAAAGCATGTCATTCGCCATTGTTTCCCGTTCTGAGCCCTTACCTCCACATCTACATGATTTATAGAATAACTCAACAAAGTTGCCGAATTATTCTTCCTCCAGAACAAAGCCATTCCACCACTCAACCCGTCATTATCCACATAAAACAAACCCTCATATCTAAGTGTGACACGGAGCCTTTCTGCATGTATCCGTGCCACCATAGTCTCCATTAAAAATACAAACTCAGGCTTCTTACGGGGCACAATGTCCACCACCTGTCGAACTGTTCGTGGATTGCCCAAGCCACGACAGTTCCAGCTCAGCGTACTCATGAGGACGGGCGGGGCTGAATAGCAGCTCCCGCCATACACAAGTTTTTTGAAACATCGTTCATTGCCACATCCCCATCCTCCGATCCAACACACCCTTGTTGCCCTTACCTGCGGCGCTTCCCGGTTGCCACCACAACTCCACCCCTCGGCGTGCCACCATCCGAACCCCCCACCCCTACGGCATTCCGCCATCCTCCCTCCAACTCCCTCGTCACCACCCGGCTCAGACACCGGCATCGGCAACGGTCTCCCCCCAACCGGTATAAGCCAACTCTCGCCCACCCCTCTTGCAGCACCCCGACTACCCCCCGCCCTCAACTCAGCTCCATACGGGAAGTTGTCCGCCGGCACTCGACTTTCCCGGGCCTTCAAGCAAAAAGTATGGACATGCCCCATGAGTCCACAAAAGAAACAAAATTTGTGGAGTCGTTCATACTTAAAAGAAACCCAACATGTAGTCTTGTCCCTTTTAAGCAGCTTCATACCCTTCCTCAATGGCTTGTCTACCGCAATCGAGACCCGAATACGATAAAAAGTTAACCATGGAGCCCCAACAAATCGATCATCATGCTTTACGAATTTGCCAATGAAATTACCTGCTTGTTCAAAAACTTTCTGCGACGTATAACCCATTGGTAAATCATGCAACTGGACCCACATATCAACCGTATCTAATGGCACATCACTCGGGTTCATCCCCCCCATTACTTCCCGACAAACTAGAGTGTTATTCTCAAACGCCCAAGGTCCCCCATCCAATACATACTGAACATCCGTGTCGTGATAGAACACAAACAAGAAAAGCCCCGGCTGAATTTCAGTTACCTGAACACCCCTTACCGGCTGCCACACGGAAGCCATAACCTGCCGCATAAACTCGAGCTTGACTACCTTCGCTGTGAGAAACCGCCCTACGACGGCCCATGATTTCTCCCCGTCAACCTCGACTTCCCCTACATCGTCGTCGTCCGGAGCGAACTCCTCCGCTTCCCCTTCCAAGGCCATCTCAGCCCAACTCGTCGCCAGCCTGTCTACTGCCTCCACCGAGTCTGCTGTCGCTGTCACCCTAACGCTGCGTTCGTCCATCGCCGTGAGAAAAGCCGGCGTTCGCCGGAAAAAGAAGAAGATATCGTCGGTAAAAACCCTAGGAACCATAGAGAACGAGAGAAAACCCTGGGAACCCATGGAATTACAATTCCTTCCAACCAAACTAAGGAATTTTATGACTTTTGAAATTAAGTGGGAAGGGAATTTAAACTCCCTCCAACCAAACGCCCTGTAAGGTGCGTGAGGGTTGTGTTTAATGTGCGTGAGTGTGTACTGAGTTTTGTGCTTAATGTGAGTTGTTGAAACTTTAAGGTGCATGAGTTTTGTGCTTTAATGTGCGTGAGTTTTGTGCTTAATGTGCGTGAGTCTTGTGTTTAAGGTGCGTGAGTTTTGTGCTTAACGTGCGTGAGTTTGTGCTTAATGTGAGTAGTTGTTGAAATTTAAAATGTGCATGAGTTCTGTGCTTAAAGTGCGTGAGGCTTGTGCTTAACGTGCGTGGGGTTGTGTTCTTAAGGGGTTTAGTTTGTGTGTTTAATGTGCGTTTGTTTTGTACTTTAAGTGCGTCAGATTAATGTTTAACGTGCATCCACCCGCATAACCGCACGGGAAGCCTCACCCGCACCTGATCCCTTCCCCCCCCCCCCCCCCCCCACACACACACATATATATATATATATATATATATATATATATATATATATATATATTAAGGAATCAGGTGCGAAAAGTCTCCCAGTGAAACATGCGGATTAGTCATAGCCATTGATCTTGACAAATCAAAAACTCATAACGAAGATAATTTTTTAAAAAAAAAATACGGTGTCATTGTGGTAATTTTGCGTATTGTTGACAGCTTAAAGGTGCATAATTGTAAATCTTAAGGTGTGTATATTCAAAGCTTAAGGTGGATAAGTTCAAAGCTTAAGGTGCATCTATTTAATACATTTGCTGCGTCGGTTCTACACTTAAGGTGCATAAGTTATAAACTTAAAGTGCGTAAGTTCAAAGCTTAAAGTACGTCTGGTTGATACATAAGGTGCGTTAGTTATATACTTAAGGTGCATAAGTTCTAAACTTAAGGTGTGCCATTTTAACACTTACGGTGCACCAATTAAAGCTTAAGGTGCATGGGTGCATCAACTTGAACCTTATTGTGCGTATGTTTAAAGCTTAAGGTGCGTAGTTGAACCTTAAGGTGAGTATGTTTAAAGCTTAAGGTGCGTCAGTTTGAATCTTAAGTTGCGTCAATTATAAACTTAATGTGCGTCAATTATAAACTTAAGGTGCGTCATTTTAACAATTAATGTGTGCCAACTCAACACTTACGGGGCGTTTGGTTTGAGGGAGGGAATTACGTGGGAAAGAAATTGCAATTCCATGGGAGATGAATTACTGGGAATAAAGTGTGAATTTAAATTTCAGTGTTTGGTTTACAGGAATAAAATTACTGGGAATTTCAATTCCAATGTTTGGTATACATGGGAATTGGAAGGGAATAAGTAGTATAAAGTCCAAAATCTCATTGTTGTTGTCAGGAATCAATTTTAGGTTAAAAAAGGGAGGGTAATTTTGTATCATCATTATCTTTTTTCCATCCTAAAATCCATGGAATTAAAATCCCAATGGGGCATGGGATTTTAATTCCATAAAAATGAAGGACTTGCAATTCCTTTCAGCCAAACTAAGGAATTTAGTGGCCTTTGGAATTAGGTGGGAATGAAATTTAAATTCCCTCCAACCAAACGTCATGTTAAGGTGCGTATGTTTAAAGTTTAAGATGCATCAGTTTAAACCTTAAGGTGTGTTAATTCTACACTTAAGTTACGTCCGTTTGATACTGAAACTTAAGGTGCTATTGACAAGGTCAACATGGATTATGATTGTGAGTATATTTCCATGTGCGATGCTGCATAGTAATTGTTCAATTTTGAGATTCAATTTAAGAGTCTTGCAGTATAACGACTAAGTTTTCATTTCCCAAAATAATAAACTATATACTTTACGATTGATAAACATGACTTTTATTGTTATTTTAATGTTTTTTTTTATTAATTCTTAGACAATTTGTTTAATTAATTAATTAATTAATTATATATATATAGTTGTTACTAATTGGTGTTTAATTAGTTTTGCATTATTATTTATATTTTGTTAAAGGATTTGTTTAGAAACACGAAAAATAACTTTGGAAAATCATTTTTCATATTTTCACGTGTTTGGACATTTAAGAAAAATAAAATGAAAGAAAATAATCATTATGATCAACATAAAAAATTCAATTTGACAAAAAATGTTTTCCTAGCCTTTTTGGTGGAAGACATTTTCTGAATTCTTTATTTTTCCATCGCTTCACTCCCTTCATATTTCAAGTTAATTTTCAAATTATTATCGCCACCACTACCACCACAAACACAACCATCATCACCACTATGCATAGATGTAGGATCATATGAGAACACTTGCTTAAGTGAGGACGTGAGAACAAATCGTGTGCATTCATCTAATATCTTTTAATGATCTATATTAGATTAAGTGTGTGCGAACGCGAATTAAATGTGTGCAAACACACTCATTGGAACCCTACTATATATGTGTGTGGGTGTGAGTGTGTATAATCCAAAATTGTATATACATATTTAGGAATATAAATTGTATTCCTAATACGTTAATATTGTATGACTGCAGTATTTGAAAGGAACTTGTGAATACAAAACAAGGTAATCAATTACATATATGTTAATATTGTGGTTCATAAAATAGAAATTGTGCATTTTTAAAAGGTAAATTGTGAACATTTAGTATAGAGCAAATACCAATTTCAGCCTCACGAGTATTAGGAAAATAACAGTTTTAGTCCACATGTTTAATTCTTACCAATTTTCATTCACGACTATTGTTTTAGTACCATTTTTTTTTATTTTTTTTTTATTTTTTTTTATCCATGACTATTGTTTTAGTGCCAAACTTTATCACGCTGGTAACCCCTCCGTTTAAGACATGCCGAAATCTAAAAGTTTAAGAGTATTTTTGTCATTTTCAACTTAAGATCTCAATTTGAGTGTGAATAAATGTATTTACGCTCTAAGGTCGATCCCAATTCGCAGTTATGATCTTTATCCTACCTTAATTTGAGGAGGAGAATTGTGAAGTGGGATCGATCTTATGGCTTAAATCACTTTATTCATGTTCAAATTTGGATCTTAATTTGAAAAGTACAAAAATGCCCTTAATAATTTCATATTTCGGCATATCTGAAATGAATGACTGACCGACGTGATGAATTTTGGCACTAAAACAATTGTCGTTGATGAAAAATTGGTACTAAAATAATAGTCGTGAATGAAAATTGATAGGAATTAAATATGTGGACCAAAATGCAATTTTGCTAATACTCATGGGACCAAAATTGATATTTACCCATTTTTTTTAATACCACCGAATCTATTACAATGTAATATCTGTTCATAACTATTTTCTCAATCTATATTTGCTCTGAAGTATAATTTAGTATATAATAATAAATAAATAATAAATTGTAAATATTTGGACCCACATAATAATTTGCGTTTGGACATTCTTGTCCAATATAATATTTTTTCCGACTCTCGCATTTTAAACCGTTAGATCAGGAATCGACGGCAGCCGCGCTTCCTACCTACAAGGACAGGCTACCGATTACCCATTGTGGCCTTCTGAGTTCCCAATTTTTACCTTTTCAGACCTTAAAACCCTAGTCTTCGACTCTCGCTTTGTCAGTGACTCTGCGCTCCTTGCTCATTCATCGGTCTCTAAAGGTATATCGTCGATATCTTTCTTTTCGATCTGCTTTTTGTATCTCTCTATATGCATAAATTGCTAAACTACAGTAATTAAACTCTGTGGTTTGAGAATTATGTGTGTATAACAAACGCATATTAAAATGTAACCCTATGTAGTGCCTAATTTTGTATCCATGTATTATTTGAGCCATTTTTTTTGGGTTGGGACATGTTTTTGCCTTATTTTTCTGCTGATTGATTGCTAAAGGAAAGTTGTGGGCTGTGTATGGATGGGTTGAATTGTGGGAGAGAAAATAGGAGGGAAAGGAAAAACTGGAGAAGAACATTTTGTTTGGGTGCGAGGAAACAAAATGAGAAGAGTTGGGAGAAGTGGAGATGGTGCATGTACTGAGAAGGGAGTTGAGCTACCTTATCTGTATAAGATGTATTAAGAATTGAAAAGCCAATGTTCTCCCACTTATCCATCATTCTCTTGTTCCAAGAAATTTTGAAAATTTCCACCATATTTTCTACTACCATATTCTTTCCCCCATTTTCCACACATCCAAATTGTTGGAGTTGAGAAACATTTATCTGTAAATGTGTGTTTATTATATAAGATTTTTGTTGTTTTTAAAGGGTATATATGTATATGTGTATATTGTTTCTTTTGACAATCTTATTTGATGTTGTTGGGTTCTGGTTGTTTCAGGATAAATATGAGTCGCTCTAGCAGGACTCTCTATGTTGGTAATCTTCCTGGAGATATTCGTGAGCGGGAAGTTGAGGATTTGTTTTACAAGGTATTCTCGAAAACATTATTCCTGTGTTTTGTCTAGTTATGTGAATTTTGTTCCTAGTAATTGTATTAGTTAATTTAATATGGAGTAGTTTTTTTTTTTCCTCTTCTCATGCTTAAGTCCAATGTCCTTTTTGTGTTTGTTATTACTAGTACTCCTAAAATAATTGACCACTGCGCTTGTATGTGTGTATTTGGCAGCAATGTTCACATCTACCATTACCCTGCACATATTCATTTCCTCTATATTTTCTGTTCATACTTGATTAGTCATTGGCTCCCCGACAAATAGATGTTACTTGCAGGAGAAAGATTCTTGATTTCCCGTTCTAGATTCCCTCATACCCTGTCAAATTTCATGCTTGTTTGTATTCTGAAAAGATATTTTACAGGTTCTATATCATTTTGGTTGACTTTAATTCCTGGCAATTTGACATGTTGTATTGGATGTAATTGCAGTATGGACCAATTGCACATATTGATTTGAAACTTCCTCCAAGACCTCCTGGTTATGCTTTTGTTGAGGTGATTTGAAACTGTTTACCTTTTAGTTTGTTTGTTCGTGTTTTCTAACTTATCATAATGACTTCCCCTTCTTTTACATAAATTACAGTTTAAAGATGCTCATGATGCTGATGATGCTATTCGTGGTCGTGATGGCTATGATTTTGATGGGCATCGGTTGCGGGTTGGTCAAGCATTATGATTATGTTGTTATGGATTAATTTGACTTGCTGGTTGTTAATGTTCTACTGTTTCTAATATGCACAGGTTGAGCTGGCCCATGGTGGTCGTGGTCACTCACTCTCTAATGATCGCCACAGTAGCCACAGCAGCAGTGGTCGAGGTCCTCGAGGAGGAGTGTCAAGGCGTTCTGACTATCGAGGTTTTTTTTTAAGCATAAAATTTCTAAATGTTTATTCTATTGTATTGTTCTGCTTATTGATCTCACTCATACTTCTTTGTTCAGTGTTAGTCACTGGATTGCCCAGTTCTGCTTCATGGCAAGATCTTAAGGTAAGTGGTCGTTATTGATGTTCTAAAGCTGTACATAAACTGATTCTGCATACTCACTCTATATGATGTCCAATTTACTGAATCTGCTTATTGCATGCTTGATTGCTTGCCATCTAGGATCACATGCGTCGAGCTGGGGATGTTTGTTTCTCCCAAGTTTTTCGTGAGGGGAGTGGTAAGATGACTAGGAACACCAGCAGCAACAAACTTAAAGATTGTTAAGTTCTTTAACACCTAGACTTATTTTTTGTGCTAATTGTTCTTTATGGTTTTGTTTTTAAGGGATGTCTGGGATAGTGGACTACACCAACTATGATGATATGAAGCATGCTGTAAGTTACAATTATTCCTTTTGCTTTTCTTTCTCATTTTATCTGAACAATCAGTCACCTCAATTTGATGTGTGGTATATTGAACTAATTTCTTCTGCCTGTGTTAGATAAAAAAACTTGATGAGTCTGAATTTCGGAATGCATTTGGACGTGCAGTAATATATGTATGGTCACATCCTATCTTTCATGCTTAGCTTTTTTTTTTTTTTTTTACGTATATACTGCTATTACTTCGCTATTAAAATCATACATGTTATCCACCTTGTAGGTTAAGGAATACAATTCAGGTCGCTCAAGAAGCCGAAGCCGCAGTCGCAGCCGGAGTCGTTCTTATTCAGGAGGAAAGAATGGCAGCCGTAGTCGTAATCGAAGCCGAAGTTATAGTCGTAGCAGGAGCAGAAGGTTGAATAATGTTCTATAGGGGTTTATTTTCGATTAGTGATCTTTTGAGTTCTAGCTATAATTAGGTTTTTGTGTTTATTAAGAGTATTCATCATCCTTGCAGCAAATCTCCTAAAGCCAAATCTTCTCGACGTTCAAGATCTCGTTCAAAGTCTCCATCACGATCCCCTTCTAGGTCAAAAGGACGCTCTATGTCAAGGTAACTATCTTTGGTATATATATTATTTTCCTTTTATTTGACTTCAATATTTCTTGTTTAAAGTTTCAGAAATTTCCATATGAATTAATATATGCATTTTAACTATTCTTATACATATGCACTAGATTTTTTTGATGTTTTTATGCTCTTTGTTTATAAATTCTGACTTGACTCTATTCTTTCTAGCATATCTTGAGTTTTTTATTTTGTCAACTATGTAGATTTTCTACCAATTAGTATATGCATTTTTAAAAATCTTTTGGCAGATTAGAGGGTTCTGAATATAAAGTCCTCAACAGTGATGAGTTTTGATCCAACAATTGCAAATTTTGACAATTTGTTTTCTGTTCCTTACCAAGGATACCTTCTTGTTGCAAAATACCCTTTGGTAAATAAATCTAAAAGTTTATACTTTTTTGATGCAGTAATTCTTTGCAAACAAATCCTTTCTAATCTGAGAAACTTGCTGTAATATACATAGTAAATAATATCTTATGCAGAGTGTATGTAATATGTCAGTCTTTTCCTACTGTTATTATTGTGCCTTGTGGATGTGTTGTGGCCTGCTGTTCTGCTGTGATCAACGCAAACATTTTGAACACTGCACATAAAAATAAACATTTTGGAAAATTGTTGTGACCTTGAAGTACTAGCCATGCCATGATGGAATAGGTCTCTGCAATCATCTGCTGGTTTGTATTTTCTACAATTGAAGTGTGCTTCTATACACTTGGGCATGACATGTGGAAATGTAGCAGATATCAACCTCAATGCTCTTTTTCACTTTGGTACTTCGTTTTGCTTAGATTTTTTTTACTTGGTTTCCAATTGCCAGCTATATGAATCTAGCACTCTTCACACTGTATATATAATATATATATACATATACACACACACACACACTTGTGGCATTCTAGACTTCCCTACTTCATGTGATGTTCTGTTTCATCAGCATTAACTTGTGGTCATAAATTGGAGAATGAAACTTCCTTTTTGGTGCTTCATGAGAGAATAGTCTTAAAGGAAAAGGGGAACTAGACCTGAAAAGGGTAAGAGAACCAAAAAGTTATGTTTTTGTTTCTGGTGCGAAAACCTCATATGTTTCTCAAGGAAATCCTCATTGTATTTTTCTCTTTGTAAATATGAAGTCACTGTTTTTTTTAGATCGGACTATCTGCAGCAATTTGTGGACTGCGTATTAGGAACTTGAGTGGATATGGCTCAATTGCCTACAACACTTTTGGTTGTTGAGGTATGGCGTTCTCTGAATGGCAGATTTGGAATCTTTAATGATGTCTCTCTGCTCTAATGAGCATCACCATGGGTGCTAGATTATGAACAAAGAAGACATGGATTCTGATGATGAAGCTGGATTTGGAACTGCTAATTGAAATTGGGAATCACCATCTATTTGCAGCAGTATATTTTTATTAGCTCCTATGCTGCTAGTATAATAAGGAACATATATCTGATTATCTGATAGCTTTTATTCTTTTGGTATCTCAAGCATTGGTGTTTTGTGGGGCATCTATAATCTTGGCTAAGAAGTCTTTAAGTAGGTAACTTATGTAGGTGAATAAATATCATATACTGCAGTCCTTACACTGTTAAATATTTTGATAATTTGATGTGGAAGTGGAATCAAAGGTGTTGGGTGAAAGCTCTAATGCAGATCATGTTGGGACTTAAATTGGGTTCTTTCTGGAAATTTTGCAGATCTTTATCAAGATCCAGGTCCCCAGTGCCTTCTGTAAGTTACATAAATACATATCGTCTTAACATGTATTAACACCATGGGATATGGCTGAACCACTATTTTCATATCTACCAAAGAAACATTTCATTAGGCTTACAGTTGTGTATTAAACTGCTCTATATTTTGAATAAATTGACCATATAGCGTAAGAAAGAAGTCAGTGAAAGCCCAAAGAAACGGAGTTCTAGCCCAAAGAAAAGGAGTTCTAGCCCAAAGAAACGGAGTTCTAGCCGCAGCCGCAGCCGCAGCAGGAGTTTATCCAGGTCCTCTTTTGTGGTGGCACTATTAATTCCAACAATTGAAGTAATATTCTCTGAAGCAAGCATTCTGATTGTAAATGTGTTTTGACAGGTAAGCTTGGGCGATGACTGATCATTTACACCTGAAGCTGTGAATGTGTGCCGCCACCCGATATCTTCTGTGTTACATTTCACAGATCAAGCAGAGTGAATTCTCTATATTGCCTAAACCTTTTTGAGCTTGTTGGACAATTTATGGCATCGGACCAGGTTATACTTTGCTATGTATTTTTCTTAAGAATTGCTAAATACTAATTCTTGGAGCTGTATTATTGGTTTAGGTATTGTATTTCTACATAATTGGTTGTTTGGATGATGACTAGTTTATTAATAACTCAAAAAAAATGGTTTTTCTAATTTGTTTATTTTGTATCGATTATCGAAGTTTTTGAATGGCCGTGTAGTTTTAACATTTTTTTTTACAAAATTTCTGACATACTAGCATGTTGATATGTTGAGACAACTACTTCGATTTTATTTTACTTTTGATATTACAGTAATAATATTATTTATGGTTCTCAGGTTTATTTATAGTTTTATGTTTAGTATTCAATTTATAAAAAATGTTATACATTTGGTCTTATAGATCTTTGGTGTTATTTTCGGTTGATCGGTGACATTTTTTGTCAACATGTAATTACAGAGAATTCATTTAGAGATTAAAAGTTAAAACTGAAACATTTTTCAAAACTCAAAGTAATAGGAATACAGTACTTATATCCACATTTAGTCCCACGATCAGGTCATTATGTCACAATTACATTTGGTACATGAGTTTTATTTTATTTTAGGTCACATTTGGTCCTTTCAATCAAGTGTAGAAAATAATTGAAATGTATTACGGAGTATACCTTTAGTTCAAAATTTAAGTAACGATACTTAGTATGATTTTGAGTTATAAATGTGATAATTCAGTATGATCTTGAGTTTTAAATGTGATAATTGTAGTCATTTTCTATTGAGAATTTGGTTAGAATGATTAAATGTGGTCAAAAACTAAAAGTCACATTTACCACTTAAAACTTGTTTTTAGCGGTAGGATGGGAGTTTGATTCTTGTCACAATCATTGAAGGTTTGGGGTTGGGTTGATTATTTTTTTTTATTTTTTTTTGTTTTGTTTTTTGCGTAGAAGTATATAATTTGGTGTTGAGTCTCGATTGACGTGATTTGCTTTTTCATGAGCATGAGGTAGGTTCATAGGTTCAATATATAATTTGGCACACCTTGAGTTATCCAAAAAAAAAAAGTCATGTATTGAATGTGGCAAAATAATTCTTCAAGATTAGATGTAAAAATAACTTAATACTTTGTAAAGACCGAAAGTGGGAATAGCTGAGTAGGAAAAAAAAAATCAAAATTAAGCAATGACACTGGCTATAGTTGAATGTAAAAAATAAAAAAGAATAAATTAGACTTTATCAATTATACAATAGCATCTATAATTTGTCATTCATTACTATCTAAAATTCTTTTTAGGAACACTAGTATTTTCACCCGTGCGATGCACGGAATGGAATTGTTGTAATATATTAAGAATATTTAAATCGATATATAATTATTTAAGAGTTAATTTCACCGGAAGTCGTTTATCTTTCCTGACAATTCCAAATTTAATCCTAGACTATAGTTATTAATTATTACAATTTATTTTATGTTACAACTCTTACGTTACTATTCTTACTATTATTATTAACACTTAATTACTTTTAGATATTATTATTACCACTTATATTATTATTATTATTATTATTAGTTTCTTTTCAAGTACTGTTAGTATATAATGGTCGTGAGGCACAATAATAATATAACTATAATTAAAAATTCTTGTATTGTATTCCGGAGTTAATGCCATTTTTGGTCCTAGACTTATTGAGACATTGACACTTTTCATCTCCCATAATAAAAATTGCCACTTTGTAGACACTGTTATTGGTCGTTGGACAATTTTGATCCTCCGTCAATGAAGCCATTTGTTGACCGTGCATTAGAAGGGTTTTTCTGTCTTTTTATGTCTTATTCTTCTAATCTTGTTTAGACCAGCGCTGCTGTGACTCCTGTGAGGCGAGATGGCGAGACTTGGCGGCTAAGTAGTAACCGTCGGTAGTGAGTAGCAGCGAGGTTCTTCTCCGGCGAGTTGTGGGTACGGTGGCGAACATACGAGGCAGTAACTCCTTCCGGCGACGGACCAGTAAGGCAGATCTGGCGGTGCAGCAACAGATCCGGCGAGGTTGGGGCCTTCACCAGTGGTTTTTGGTTCCGGCGAAGCAGAGAAGGCAGCAGGTCGGCGGACCCTCCTATGGTAAATAGCAGTTGTAGTTGTAGATGGCGTGATGTAGAATTTGCACCTGTAAGTCCTCCCTTCCATATTGACCACAAATATCCTTCCCATCTCTCTCTCTCTCTCTCTCTCTGACCACAACTACTTGGTGCACAACCTCAAAAACTCTACTCTGTTATTCTACCTGAAATTCATTGAAGTTTCAAGCTGAAAATGTGGAATCCGCCGCTCCCCGAAAATCGCATTGTCTGAGGTGTTGGAATGGACGGTGTTGACTTCCTGGCTGCTGTAGCTTCATTCCCCAACCCGGATGACAAAATTCGGAGCACCAGCTTTGAGGTTCAAGGAGGTGGTAACACTGGCAAGGCTTTGATAAAACCTGGATGATAAAATTTGTCTTGGTCTAAATCCAAGGATCATATCTAAGGTTGCTGATGACTCGCATGGCGAAAGAATACTTGATGAGCTTGAAAGGGATGGTGTTGATACATCTTTTATGGTGGTGTCCAAAGGAGGAAACTCAGCATTCACATATGTCATTGTTGACAACCAAAAAAAAAAAAAAAAAAAAAAAAACTCGCACGTGCATTTTCACTCCAGGATATCCACCCGTGATATCTGAGGGTCTACAAACCCAAATCAAAATTGTCTTCAGCGCTTGGAGTAAATATTGTCTACTTAGATGGAAGGTTGCATGAGACTACTTTGATTGTAGTGCAGGAGGCAAAGAGTAGGGGCATACCTATTATAGTTGATGCAGAAAGGTTAGGGGAGGGGTTGGGTGATATTCCTGACTTTGCTAGTTATGTTGTATGCTCGACAAAATTTCCACAGGCATGGACTAACGCCCTTTCTATTCCAACTGCACTTGTTTCCATTATCTTGAGATTGATGTCAAATGTAAAATTCGTGATTGTTAGTTGGGTGAAGATGGTTTCTTAATGTTAGAAAGGACTGAAGCGGATAACCTCAGTTTGAAGAAATGGATGTAGCAGTGACCAATGGATGGAGAAATACCATGATTAGATCATAAAAAGACAGAAAAACCCTTCTAATTCACGGTCAACAAACGACGTCATTGACGGAGGATCAAAACTGTCCAACGATCAATAACAGTGGCTACTAAGTGGCAATTTTTATTATGGAGGATGAAAAGTGTTAATGCCCCAATAAGTCTAGGACCAAAAATGCATTAACTCTTGTATTCCGTGAGTCACAATAATAATATAACAATAATTAAATATTGTTCAATTCTATATTCTTGTAGGATTTCTATTACCATCATTAATTATTCCCAAATTTACCATAATTAAATAATTTGACCAATTATAAAAAAAGATTATTAAATAATGCACGGGACAATTGTTTAATTAAAAATTTTAAAAATTCATTAACAAAACATAAGGTTCTCATAGTTTTTTTTAGAAACTCTTTAATAAAGTATTTTTTTTAGAAATTGGTGGGCCAAACCGCCTACGGCAGTTTGCGGTAGATAGATCTCGAAAAAATACGTGATTTCAAAAAAACATTTGTCCAAAACGGACAATGGAGTCAAAAGTTATGCCTTGCCGAACTTTTGACACTTTACAACTTTAAAAATAAAAATTAAAAATTAAAGGCCGGTTCAGCCGGCGAGGCGGCCGCTGAGGAGGCCGATTCTGGCCTTCCTCGCCGCGGCCAGCGACACGATTTTTGCAACACTGATATATAAAATAGATATAGATTAGAATATGAATAGTATTACACAATTTTATAATATTACAATAAAATTTTAACCCAGAATTATTGTAGAAATCAATATATTTTATTAGGAAGAGATATTTTTTAGGAATTGGGCGGGAAGTTAAAATTCCAGGATTTTGTTTTTATATATAGTATAGATTGTATTACACTATTTTATAATATTAGAATAGAATTTTAACGCAGAATTATTGTACGAATGGGAAAAGAGAAATCAATATATTTTATAAGGAAGAGAGATTTTTTAGAAATTGGGCGGGAAGTTAAAATTCTAGGATTTTGTTTTTATATATAGTATAGATTGTATTACACTATTTTATAATATTAGAATAGAATTTTATCGCAGAATTATTGTACGAATGGGAAAGTAGAAATCAATATATTTTATTAGGAAGAGAGATGTTTTAGGAATTGGGCGGGAAGTTAAAATTTCAGGATTTTATTTTATTTTATTTTTGTTTTTTTTTTGTTTTTTTTTTTGTTTTGTTTTTTTTTTTATATATAGTATAGATTGTATTACACTATTTTATAATATTAGAATAGAATTTTAACGCAGAATTATTGTACGAATGAGAAAGTAGAAATCAATATATTTTATTAGGAAGAGAGATGTTTTAGGAATTGGGCGTGAAGTTAAAATTTCAGGATTTTGTTTTTTATATATAGTATAGATATAGATTATATTACACTATTTTATAACATTAGAATAGAATTTTAAGGCAGAATTATTGTACGAATGGGAAAGTAGAAATCAATATATTTTATTAGGAAGAGAGATGTTTTAGGAATTGGGCTGGAAGTTAAAATTCGAGGATTTTGTTTTTATATATAGTATAGATTGTATTACACTATTTTATAATATTAGAATAGAATTTTAACGCAGAATTATTGTACGAATGCGAAAAGAGAAATAAATATATTTTATTAGGAAGAGAGATTTTTTAGGAATTGGGCGGGAAGTTAAAATTCCAGGATTTTGTTTTTTATATATAGTATAGATTGTATTACACTATTTTAATATTAGAATAGAATTTTAACGCAGAATTATTGTACGAATGGGAAAAAGAGAAATCAATATATTTTATTAGGGAGAGAGATTTTTTAGGAATTGGGCGGGAAGTTAAAATTCCAGGATTTTGTTTTTATATATAGTATAGATAGATTATTGTACGAATGGGAAAGATCAATATATTTTATAGGGAAGAGAGATTTTTTAGGAATTGGGCGGAAAGTTAAAATTTCAGGATTTTGTTTTTATATATAGTATAGATTAGATGTGCAAAGGGAATTGTATTACACTATTTTATAATTTTAGAATATAATTTTTACCCAGAATTATTGTATGAATGGGAAAGTAGAAGTTAATATATTTTATTGGGAATATAGATTTTTTAAGAATTGGCGGGAAGTTAAAATTTCAGGATTTTGTTTTTATATATAGTATAGATTAAGGGTGTTTGGTTCAAATATTAAAATTAGAATCATAATTATATTTAAATATTTAGTTAATAGAATGATTTTTAGTAACATAGTGCATCCAAACATTAGAAAGGAGTAAAAATAGGGGAAAAATAGAAAAGCAAAAGTGGAAAGCTCAATCAAATGCCTCCTAATGTCAAGTATATTGTGGTTTGATGACATCACTGTTACCTTTTCAAATGAAAGGTCTCAGGTTTGAGTCTCATCTCATATCAATTAAGGATGTTGGCATATTGTTTGATATTTTGAGTTAGAGTAGAGTACAAAAATATTCAACAAATGAGCACAATTACTTTAGTTTAGTTCAAAATATGCTATTTTTGCATTATTTACATTATGGTACATTTTTAAATGATTTACGAAAAATTGGAGATTTTTAAAGTAGGCACAAAAGTAAAATCAGAGTGGCGCAGCAGAAGCGTGGTGGGCCCATAACTCACAGGTCCCAAGATCGAAACTTGGCTCTGATAAAAGAAGCTTTTGACATTTTTTAAATACTTCTTTCTCTATTAATAGAAATTTTATTTCTTTCTCTATTAATATAAATTTTATTTTCATGGACATTTTTTAAATACTTCCCCCAAATTTCTTTGATTACCAAAGTTGCAATTCAATTTTCACTTCTCTCTCCTAATTAATTGAGCATGGTTATGACAAAATCGTTCAAAATCTTTGACATAATCTTTATATTGGAAAATACTATATAAATAAAAATCATATATTTTATGAGATTAATTTTAAAAATTACGCTTATACTTTTGATAGGGGCCTCATTTATTTACAAGAACGGGGCCACAAATATCCAACAGACTGTCCTGAAAGGAAAATTACCAAGCTATAGCCGATGACTAAATTAAGTATTAATAGAGGAAAAATTACCAACTATCTTAACATAGGATTCAATTAGATAAAACTATCGAAGTTTAGGACCCAATTATGCATAAAAAGACGTTTAGTACTAAATCGAGAAAATTCACTATAGTCAATGACTAAATTAGATATTAACTAGATTGAAATTAGCTATGGGACATGATATGCTATGACAAAGAAATTCAGGCACTAGAACTAGACAACAAACAAGAATTTATTTAATCCATGACAAGTTGTGAGGTCAAGCAAAGATCAATATGAGCTAATAACAAGTAAAACGAGATATAGACATAATATTAAAATGCTATATATTAATGAAAGCAAGGATTTTTGAGAATGGAGCATAATATGTTGGGAATATAATGCAATTTTGAATGTTAAGTGTGAGCCACTCAAATCCATTGCCATATTTTTACTCTTTCCCCTTAGCTCTTATTAGTAATCACTCTTTCTTTTTCTTTAATTATCTCACTCCATTTGTTCTTCTACCTATTTAAAGCTATTATGTTTCAGCATGGTAGGAAAAGACAATGCATTTTCTGGTATATATAAGAAGGTGAAGCAAACACAACTTAGAAAATAGAAATGCAATGCTAAATTTGAGAAAGTGATAAAGAAAGGAGGAATTTGAGTAGTTGATAGCATTGACTGATTGTAGAAAGATGTTTGGTAAATTAGCTGTTAGCTGATAGTTGATTACATGTAAAATGACTTTCTCAAAAAGCTGATTGAAAATACTGCTTTGAGCATCACAGTTTTTTGAATTTTAGTATTTTGGAGCAATAAGCTGTTACACAAAACTAATTAATTAAACACTTATATTGAATGTTTAACCAAGTCAAACAACTAATAATAGTTAAATAAACTAAAATTGGTTGATAAGTTAACTATGTTACCAAACACGTCTATAAGTGGGAGGTGAGTTATCAAGGATAAATGATGTTTTTAATGGTTTAAAGTTATTAGAGTTGAGTAGGAGGGAAGCACTGGTAAAAGGGTTGCTAAACTTAAGAAAGTGGGAAAACAAGATAGCTTTGAGTAGCTACGTGCCTACGTACACATTTTAAATTAAAATTGAATTCCACCTAATTAGAGTATACAACACTATACACTGGAAGCAATAATAGGTGGCAAACATGCATGTGATTCTACATGCATTATTATAGCCTTTTGGCTTGTTATTCCTTGGGGAAAATCAGAGAAAAAATCTCTGCAAAATCTCTCTAATTTTAAGTATTGTCCAACTTCAACGTAACTCATCGGCAAATTCACGGTACACACATTTGTATTCACCACGGTCTAAAATAACGTTGTTGAATATTATGAGTAAAAATAATATATAGAGTAAATATCCGAAATGGTCATCAACTATAGCTAAATTTACAAATTGGTCTGACTTTCAATTTTAACCAATTAAATCCTTAACTTTACAATTTGACACGATTTGGTCCTTTGAACACTTCTGCATTAACGCCGGCGTCCGCGCCGTCATCGACGATCTCCAGAAAAACCCGCAGCTCTCACCGGAGCACATGGAGGCCTCCAGGATGACGTTGCACCGGTTCGGAAACACGTTGTCTTCTTCACTCTGGTACGAACTCAACTACATTGAATCCAAAGGGATGATGAAGAAAGGCGACAGGATTTGGCAGATTGCTTTCGGCGGTGGATTCAAATGTAACAGTGCGGTATGAAAATGCAACCGGAACCTTAAAAAATCGACGATGGACCATGAAATTACATATATATCCTCAAAAATCACGGCCAACAAACGGTCAAATAGACGGAGGACCAAATCGTGTTAAAATTGCAAAGTTAAGGACTTAATTGGTTAAAATTGAAAGTCAAGGACCAATTTGTGAATTTAGCTATAGTCGAGAGACAATTTTAAGTATTTACTCTAATATATATTATGTGTTAGAATAATACATGTACATTAAGTGTTAGAAACCAGGACTATGTGGTCCAATGGTACCCGGGTTGGACTTCCATTTGGAAGATTGTGAGTTCGAGCCTCAGTGGAGGCGTTATTAGCTCTTTGTGTTTCAGTAGGTTGAGAAAGTATATGAACAGATACTACATTGTAATAGAGCTAGTAGCATTCAAAAAAAATAAAAAACATTAAGTGTTAGAATAGAGAAATTTCTAGGGTAATGTAATATACATTATGTTTTAGAATAATGTACATTATGCTTTAGAATAATGTATGTTGCAGCGGGTCACATGAATTTTTTTACACAAAACGACGTTATTTTTGGACCGTGGTCCACACAGCTGTGTACACCATGGTCTACATAATAACTAGTGTAGGGCAAACTATTGTCCACACAGTGCTGTGTGAACCATAACAAAAAGTACATTTTTAATATATTAAATGTACATTATTTGTGTACTGAATGTACATTATACAATATAATATGCACTCAGTACATAAACAATGCACATCTCCTTAATACAATGTATATTTTTAATATACTAAAAGTACATTATTTTTATACTAAATGTACATTATTTTACCGTATACAAAGTATAGTCCACAAAATAATGATTGCCAAAGTAGGTCCAAAGTATTTAGCAACAACAACATTAGCAATCTAATACATGATCTTGCTTTTTGGATCAAGGGGAGGGGTACACAACAGATCTTTCGTCTGTTCCCAGTGGCATTTCCAGCACCAAGGCTACCAAGCATTCATCTCGAATCATCCTGCGGACTTCTTTGGAGTGATCGCCAAACTCAATCCATCACTTTTTTTTTTTTTTTTTTTACAATCTTAGCAAAACTATCAGCCACCACGTTTTGATCTCGGGATATGTGGGATACCTTGAATGCCTTTTTTCAACCAAAAGAAGTTCAAGCAATGGGCGTAAGAGAGGCCTTGAGTTGGCTAAACAAGTTGAATGTTAGAAGGTCAAGCAACGAACGCCCTCTTGGTCTTCAATGATCTATCTGCTCCTATGATTTCTTCTCTCTTTGATTGACTACATTAAGAAAAAACAAACTTTTTTTTTTATGAACATTAGCTTTAATTTTGTCAAACGTTCCGCGAACAAAGTAACTCATTTAATAACTAAGGAAATTTGTTCTTTGTCAGAATGCACAAAATAATTCTCCATTCGTTTTCTTGCTTTGTTTGATGTTCTTTGTTTTGATTATGATGTAATAAATACGAGCTTTTACTACTCTTTACGATACTAAGGTCAATGCTGGCTACGGTCCCTGTACTTAGTCTGGTTGTTGGTTTACGTCATTGAGCTCGGATAACATAATAGTGGGTCAGAGGCTCTCGAGCTAAAGATTAGTGTGTAAAAAATGCCGAAAAGTCATTCTCCTCCGCATTAAATGCGGTATTTATAGGGGAAAGGAGGGGATAACGACCGGTCTCTCGGCATACGTGACACGTGGAACACATACACAGGGCAATGTCGGGGCCCAAGCCGGCTCGTCCACATGTCCTAAGATTCCTGATTCCCTAAGGTATGCTGCCATCGAGTTCGGCTAAGGAACTAGGCCCTAGGCTTCAAGTATTGCGGGTCGGGTGCTGAGTCCTGACCTAACTCGGTCGGGGGCGACTGACACTGCTCTACGCTCGACTGATCAGACTATGCTTGGTCTGAATTTAGGTCGGACAAGCCGTCCAAATAGGTAATGGTCGGATCAGGCTCCACTTCAGTAATGGACCTGACACCGACCAAATGTAGACTGTAGTCCGGTAAGGGATAATCCCTATCAGATTCAATGAAATAATCTTTTACCTTTCAGAAAAGAGCAAATACCAATTTTGGTCCTACGAGTATTAGAAAAATGACGGTTTTGGTCCACATGTTTAATTCCTATCAATTTTCATCCACGACTATTGTTTTAGTACCAATTTTAATCCACGACTATTATTTTAGTACTAAAATTCATCACGTACGTTGGTCACCCATTTATTTAAGACATCTCAAAATCTAAAAATTTTAAGGGCATTTTCATTTTTTCAACTTAAGATTCCAATTTGAGCATAAATAAATGAATTTAAGTCCTAAGATCAATCACAATTCGCAGTTCTCATCTTCATCCTACCTTAATTTCATGAGAAAAACTGCGAATTGAGATAGACCTTAGGCTATAGCTGTCAATACGGGCTGGCAGGGCGGGGCCGCCAAAGCCCGCCTTTTGGCGGGGCGGGCTAAAAAGCCTGCCAAGAATACGAGCATAGGTAGGGGCAGCCCGCCCCGCGGGCCCCCGCCAAAGCCCGCCTGTTATTTATTTATTTACTTATTTATTATTATTTAAATCATGTGTGATGTGTCCATAAAATCTAAACTCTAATGTGACTATGTTAATAACTTAATTGCCATCTACTTAAAACACTTATTCATAAGAAAATAACATAAATTCGTTCATCACATTATGACACTAATGACACAAATAGGGATAAGTATAATTACCGAAAAACTGATAACCGATAACCGAACCGACCGATAATTTTCGTTATCGATCGATTATTGGTTATAAGGCAAAAAAAATTCGATTATTCAACTATTCGGTTATTTATCGATTATGAAGGTGTAATAACCGCGATCGCCGAATAACCAACACTATTATTTATATTATTATACTATACATATTGTGTATATATATATATATATATATATATATATATATATATATATATATATATATATAAAACTAAACAAAAAA
This sequence comes from Ipomoea nil, assembly GCF_001879475.1. Classification (NCBI taxonomy): domain Eukaryota; kingdom Viridiplantae; phylum Streptophyta; class Magnoliopsida; order Solanales; family Convolvulaceae; genus Ipomoea; species Ipomoea nil. The sequence goes on from NW_017617502.1 coordinate 217,608, forward strand.
AAAAAAAGAGACGGGCTGGCGGGCTAGCCCGCGGGCTAAGCGGGGCGGGCAAAAAAGCTCGTTTTTAAAATGGGCTTAAAAAACACGAGCCCACCCCGCTCTTTTGGCGGGCGGGGCGGGAAAGCCCAGCGGGCTAAACCCATTTTGACGGCTCTACCTTCGGCCTTAAATCCCTTTATTCATACTCAAATAGGGATCCTAATTTGAAAAGCACGAAACTACCCTTAATAATTTTATATTTTAGCATGTCTTAAATGAAAGGGTGATCGACGTGATGAATTTTGACACTAAAACAGTAGTTGTGAATGAAAATTGGTATTAAAACAATAGTCGTGGATGAAAATTGATAAGAATTAAACATGTAGATTAAAACTGTCATTTTGCTAATACTCGTGGAATCAAAATTGATATTTGCTCTTTAAGAAAACATTGTAGTGTCTAGGTGCAATGCATGCACATTATAAGTAGGGAGTAGTTGGTTGAGTTTTTGGGTATACAAAAAGTAGATGGTAGAGGTATGTATTGTATGTATGAGCATTGGATGGCGTAAAACAATAATTATATGCAAGTAGCCAATTACTGTTTCTTAATATTTAAAATATTTGTTTCCTAAATTAAAAAAATATTGTACAAAGAGGAATATGAATTCTTTTTGATTATTTAAAAAAAATTGAAAATTCTCCCAGCCATAAATTTATTGCGGTTTTCAAATTCAATATAAACCATATGTTTATATGATTGAATAATGGCGTAGAATGAAGTCAAGAATACAACTCAGCTGGTCCGCTTTGATTGACTGTGAAAACATCATCCGATAGTGGTGTGGAGGAGATTGGCGCGTTCCGCTATGGCTGAAAATGCTTTCTCTGTGCTCTCCGACGACATCATTCTCAACATTTTCTACAAGCTCGAGGACGACCCTCGCTACTGGGCACGCCTCGCCTGCGTCTCCACCAAATTCTCCTCTCTCATCCGCGACCTCTGCTGCAAATCCAGGTGCTCTCAGGCCATTCCCGCAGTCGTCTCCGATCTTCTCTCCGCCGCCGCCGCGGCAGCAGCCCCGCCTGGCGGTTGGGCTGCTCTCTACAAGCTGGCCTTCTGCTGCCCGGGCCTCCTCCACTCCGGTGTGCTCTTGGAGAATTCCGATTTCGGACTCGAACGCGAGCTCGGAGCCGATGAGAATTTCACAGAACCACCCGACTTGTCTCAATCTGGTGGATCCGGATCCCAAAATCCGCCTTCTTTGGCCCAGGTGGATCCGGATTCTGAACAATCCGGTTGGTCTTTGTTTGACGATCTGATGTTTGATACAATCTGCGACGTCTCTGAATCGTCCCAAGATCTGCCGCATGAGATCGAGGCGCAAACAAAATCGGCGAGTCCGAGCGGCGTTTTTCCCTCATGTACTATTAAGAGAAGAAAAACCGTCGTCGGATCTAAGAGAAGAAAAATCGCCAGATCTTGTTCTCATCTGGCGACTGGTCCGTGGAATTTGAGTCGCGAGCAGGGGATTAAGCTTCTGGCGAGCCGATTCAGAGAGGATTGTCTGTACATCTGCGATTGGCCGGGGTGCCTTCATCTGGAGCAGAAGCGAAACTACATGCTTTTCCGAGGAATCTTCAAGAATTTCAAGCAGTCAAGGGTGTGGAGGACAATCAACGATGGGAACAGGAAAAAGATAGATCTGAATTGTGCATTCTGTAATTCCAAACAGACATGGGACTTGCATTCCGCTTTCTGTCTGAGAAGGTATTTCGGGTTCCACGACGATGGTGAGCCGGTTGTTCGTGCCTATGTTTGCGAGAATGGACATGTTTCAGGTGCCTGGACTGACTGGTCCTTGTATACTTGAATGAATCACCTGCTTTGCTTCTCTAAAACCTGGTACTTTCAATATTATTATTATTGGAGTTCATATCTTGTGATCTAGTACCGCCATGGATGCTGAATTGTTGATTCATATCAGCAATTCTTGTTTCTGGTGATGTGGTTTATGTTCCTATTTCAGCATGTTTTCTTCTTGTTCTTCTATTCAAATGTCTTGCTTATTGAGTATCAATGGTGAACAGCTATATCCATGTTTATAGCTCACCAAAACTGATATTATTGAAGGTTTGCACTGCACTTTTGTTGATTTGGATGGATTGGATTGGATAGTTCAACTGTCCAAGTGCAAACTGCAAACACCCCCTTTGCAATTATTATATATGTTTCTTTACATTTCTTTATTTCATTACTTGCTATATCCATTGTGCACCCAAATAATGCTTGATTGAAACCCTCTAGAGGAGTTTCATTGATGCTCTTCTGCATATTATTTAGCTGAGATAATACCTCCCGGTCCTTCGAGTATTATGCTTTTACCAGCAAACGTCTTCTGAGTATAAAATAACCAACAAACGTCCTCTGAGTATAAAATGACCCGCAAGAGTATCAAAAAGTAGTGACCAAGCCATTTAGTGGTTACTTTTTGATACTCGGAGGACGTTTGTTGGTCATTTTATACTCCGATGATGTTGCGGGTAAAAACACATACTCTCGAAGGAACACATTTGATAACGAACGGATAAAAACACATGTATCAACACATTTGATAACGGACGGATGAAAACACAGTATAACACATTTGATAACGGAAGACATTTACTGGTTACTTTTTGATACTCGGAGGACGTTTGTTGGTCATTTTATACTTAGAGGATGTTTGTTGGTAAAACCACATACTCGAAGGACCATTGGAGGTATCAACTCTTATTTAGCTACTCTAAGAGAGTGCGGATCTGATCGGTTAATAGCGGATTGAATGACAAATTTTAAGTTTTTTTTTAAAAAAAAAAATAATAAAATTTATAATACAAGATTTTAAACATTAAAAAAAAAACAATCAATTTTCAAGCATTTCATTCAAAAAAAAAACAAAAATATCATTTTGATAATTTTGAATATACGTTATAATAAATAATAATAAATATGGACATTATGTTAATTGATATTGTAACGGACGTAATGGTCCATCAATTATGCCCCCATTTATTTTATTCGTTACATTAGCCTTGTATATATAGACATGTATTGTATTTGGAATGTTGATTAATGAAATTTTGATTACCTATACTATTGATAATTTTCTTTGGAATAAGGTTCAAATTGGTCACTGAACGTAACCTGAAAAATGTAAGTAGGCAACTGAACGAAAAAAAAAAAGTGCAATTAGGCCACTGAACACTCCAAAAACGTGCAATTAAACTACTGGACACTCCAAATGTATGTAATTTTATCGGATAGAAGATTACCATCAATTTTAGAGCTAGATATTATCCTCGGAGGGGCCCGGGGGGTTCCTTTGATTCTGCACAGTTGGGGAGGGATCCGTCTTTTGTATGGAGAGGTATTTGGGAGGCTTGGGATAAGTTTAAAGGAGGGGTGCGGTAGAGGATCAAGGATGGAAAAAGGTTCGGGTTTGGGGGATCCTTGGTTGCCCTGTATTGATAACCCTTATGTTGGCACTCTTTTTTATCCTACTTTACATGATGCAAGGGTTTCAAATCTTATGAATTGTGAAGGGAATGCTTAGGATATTGATATTTTAAATGACTTGCTTTTTGTTTGGGATAGAGAGTTAATCTTAAAGGTGTTGGAAAAATAGCATTAAAATGACATTTTGAGTGATTATTTTGTGGTACAAATATATGTGGGATCCACTTTTGATTTGGGTCGGGTCAATGTGGATTCGGGTTCTTCGTAGTGAGACGAAGAATTTGATATAATGTACGTTCAAAATGAGTAATAGGTGAATGAGAAATTGATTCTCAAAAGTGAACCTATTTGAGAGAAGTCAAAAACTTAAGTTTAGATGCTAATTAAAATTAGCATTCTAATAACATTCGTTGCACTTCACGAAAGTTGGTGCTTAAGTGTACTAAGCTTTGAAAGCTTAATTATAAAGTTTTGGAATTGGGATGCACCTTTCGTGGCTTAATGATGCATGAACGAAAGGTGCATGCACGAAAGTTCCTTTGTTTTGAAAGCTTAATTAAGCTTTGGAATTGGGAATGTAGCAAATATGCATGGACAAATGTTGCATGGAATTGAAAAGTTTCGCGCTCCTTTCGTGCTTATGTGTGAGCTATTTTCGTGGCTTTTAGATTCGGTGAGCACGAATCAATGTTATATGCATTGATTCGTGTTGCACCGTTTCGGAGTTTGCGGACTACTCGGGTGTGGTTTCCGGTCCCAATTCGTTAAACTTTCGAGTTTGTACGAACTTCTCGGTCACTCAGATATTTTGAACCAGGTCGTTATGGTCGGTACGAATTAATCGGATATTAAGTTCGTGACCGTTGATATTATTTCGATAATAAGTACGACCGTTTCAAACGTTATTATCCAATTATTAAATTGGATTAATGTTGGGTTTTATGTGCCATGAATATGCTATTAAATCCTAAATCTCCTATATAAACATGTTGTGGGAGCAACTTATTTTTTAAGGAAAAAGTGACAGTGATAGAGAGAAAGTGAGAAACAACACAAGAACACACACAAAGAAATTCCCTTTTCTTCTCAAAATTATGCTCCTACTCCATTCTTGAAGCTGTGTTTTGCCCGTGCTCTTATTCGCCGGGTTCGTTCGTTTGGGTGCTCAAACGTCGAACCGTTGTACGTTTTATCCTGGGAAGCCTAGCTCATAATGCTCCTAGCACTTTTGGGAGGTGACAAATAAGGTTTTAAGGAAAGAAAGGCATCTCGCCTAACTCGTACATTTCTTTCTTCTTCTCCTTCTTTCTTGTTGTTGGATTATGCTTTTAAGCAAAAATCCGTTCTCCCTTTTTGATATTTTTCGTTAGATTGGACTTATAATCTGAGGATTATTAGTTCCAATTTTGGTTGATATATATTGGTATATCTTTTTCGTAGATATACATGTATATATAACCTTTGAGTCCGTTTTATATATATTTGTGTGTATATATATATTTTGGATAAATATCCAATAATATTTTATATACTTGTGTGTGTATATATAAATATTATTTTTGGGATATTAAATCGATTTTGGTTCATTATCTCCAACAATCTTAAATCCTTATAATTTTGATAATGAACAAGTCGATGGATTCCAAGAGTTTTAGATCCGTGAATGTTGCTCGTGGTGCACATTCAAGCGGTCGGAACGGCAATGATGTTGCACATTCCGTGATGCCAGTTGATGGCAGCAATGTTGAAAATGATATTTCCATTGTAGTTGCAAAGACACACGATGGTACTCCGGAGAACGTTGATTCACGAATCGGTAGACCTGTGGCTAATGGCACACAATTGGTACCTATTGTGTTTCCTAGTGGATCGGCTAAAAGCCACGAAGGATCCTATGATGGTGTGACCACTACATGGTCTGAGGACTATGGTAGTGTGACCAATGACTTCAACCGTAATCAAAGGAAACTTAAGCGGAAGCTTAGCTTTCAAGAAGATTATGGAAAGAAGGAGAAATGCCACTACGAAGCGAACCGTCATCCTGGTGAAAAGGTTGAAGACAACTTCGCTATGTTTAAAACGTGTGGATGGTTGGACGAGTGAGGTCACAACCGAGAGGTACCCCCGATGTGCGCTATGGACCACCCTTCGTGGAGTGGGCAGTTGAAAAATGGAACAAGGCACACGGGTTGAAGGACTACTACGAGATAGGAATAAGGAATTTGTTTCCAATGTAGTTTTTTCCAATTTATTTATTTTTGAATAAATATTGTAGTATCCTTGTAATATTTTTATTTGAATAAAAATATAATTGTTCCATTGAGTTGAATCTTGGTACATAAGAATTATTTGTAAGAATAATGTCAAATGTATAAAATGATTCGATATGGGTGCGTAGTGCATCACGTAGCATTATGTGGAAAATGCTAAAATGGCTTAACGGACGGAACGAAATGTAACAAGTGTGTTACATGTCTGAAATCCCATAAAAGGATTGTGGTCCTGGTTCATGTAGAACGATAAGGATTTCAAGGAACAATTTGTCAAAAATTGGGATAACTATATAATCGTGAGCGTCACAATTCAAGTGTTGAATATTTTATATAATATTCTAAGAACGATTATATGAGTTTGATTCAACTAGTCGGGAATTTGGTTGATTTGTTCTTGGTAATTGTGTTATAATTAACTTGATCAAAATTCCAAATTATACTAGTATGAAATGTGATTTGAGACAAATTGTTGGGACGTTAAAATTAAGCTTGAGCTTAACGGAAAATGCTAATTAAACTTAGCATTGTTGAAGTGCTAATTGTAGTGCTTAAACAGCACTGGACGTCCAAAATGTAGAATTAGCACTGTGCAAGGGGCTAATTAAATTTAGCATTGTAAAAGTGTTATGTGATTAGCACGAAAGGAGGTTTGGTTAATTGTGTAATCAACTAATAATCCTAGTGCTAAGTAGTACTGGAATTATAAATTAAGCAACCGAATGTTGTTGTGAGTTTATAATTTAAAGCAATAGAGATTGCTTTGGAATCGGTGCGTTAGTTTAGCAGCAATGATTCGTGCTTTGTGTAGCATGTTTCGTGCTTCATTACTAAGCACTGATTCGTGCTTCAATTTTTTGGAAGCACTGATTCGGGTTTGTGGCCTTCGGTCAAAAACCGAATGGATTTGTAAAGGCTAATCTGTTAGCTTCTACGAGATGTGCTAACCTGGAGCACATGTTTATTCTTTAAAAGAATAAAAAAGAAAATCATATTAATCGTGGATTAATACGGTTACGAACAATCGATGTGGTGGAAAAGAAACACCTACTGGTGATTTCGGCGCAAGCATTGGTATCGTTCTCGAGCGTACGACACAGTATTCACTTCAATCGAGTGTTGTTGCCGAACATAAATATTAAGACGTTGATAAGTTCGGGTCTACCTCAAAGTATGTGGGGTGAGACAATACTTTGGACAAGTAAGTACCTTTTAATTAAGGTTACCCACATGGAATTCTTACGAATTATAGGTACGTAGGAAGTTTTCCTACTAATGCCTGAAATGTAGGGGTGTCTTGCCAAATGTGTGTATCAGTTCTTAGTACACGAGTCCTATAGTTTGGGTGTACATAAGAACACGATAACTTGAATCAAGAAATTCATCGTTCTTTGAAGATGTATTTCCGTGAAGGTTAAATAAAGGACCTAGCACGTTGAAATGAACATTCGGCGTAGCTATGGTTGAAGGGTGTGAAAGAGAACCCGAGCTCAAAGCTAGACGTAGCAAGAGAGCTAGGATTGAAAAATCCTTTGGTCCAGATTTTCTGACGTACATGCTAGAATGTGACGCGCATATTCTAACTTGTTTACTAGAAAATAAATTGGATTTTCTGACATGGTTGTTAGAAAATGAGCCTCGAGCGTATGTAGAAGTGTTACTTTTACAGGTGGACCAACCCGAAAGAGGCTACCGAGAGTGAAGTAAATTCTATCTTAAAGAATCATACTTGGAACTGGTTGTTCTTCCTCCAGGTCGTAAGACCTCGGGATCCTAAGTGGATCACTAGTCGGAAGATAAAATCGGTTGGTTATATTGAAGTAAAATGGCTGGGCTTGTAATTGTAGATTACATGCAACGCGAGTGCCACGGTTACTTCGATATACATTCTCGTGTGATGAGAATGGAATCCATTAGAATGATACTTGCCAAAGCCGTTTAGCAAGACTTGGAAGTTCATCAAAATGGATGTGTCGCTTTCTTAGTAGACATGGAACGACCTGAGGGTTTGTGGTTCCACGATGTGAAACGAAAGTGTGTAAGTGGTGAGATCATTGTCTAGGTCAAATAATTGCCTTAGTGTTTGGCATGTGAGTTTGATCATACAATGATGACCAACGAGTTTGGTATAAACGAAAGTGAAAGTGTGTCTACGTATTGCGTACGATAGACGGTGATATCACTATTTGTTTATACACGATAAACTCAACGTGGGTAGCAACGATCGAATGATCAATTCTACCAGGAACATGTTAAATTTGAGATTTGACATGAGAGGTGTGAGTTTGGGAGATAAGAGACCGTATGGTCTCGTGTTAAGCCAATCTCATTAAGTTTGATTGAATCCTTGTAAAGGATGATAATCAAGTGGCTTGGACACCTTAGATACTAACGTACAACTAGCCAATAATCACGAAGGTTGTACTTCTCGTGGAGAATATATTCATATTATTGGTAGTTTAATTGTATCAAATGGGTTGTACTAGGCCAGATATTGCCTTTTAACTTGGTAGACATCCGAGTAACCCTAGTGATGCGCACTAGAAGGCAATAGTGAGAGTTGTGAGATACTTAAGGTATGCTCGTGACTTTAGACTGCACTACGTGGGATATCCAGTTGCACTTGGAAAGTGTAGCACGGATATCAAAGGACGCTAAGTCCATTAAAAGCTACGTGTTTACATAGGCCAGTGCAGTTGGTTTTATGGAAATTCTCGAAATGATTTGTGATAGCTAAGATCCGACGGGATCTAAGCTGAGAGCCTTAGACTCGTGTCGCGAACGAGTAGGCCGAATGGCTATGCCATTTTTTCGGGAATGTTCCTTGATATAAACTCGTACCTCCAATTTGTGTGCGTTGCGATAGTCAAGCCAAAATTGGTTAAGTACAGAGTTAGACGTGGAATAGTAAGTCTAGACTTATAAGTCGTTGACATAATACCATTAAACAATTTCTCACAACAGGGGTTATCTCTATTGACTACGTGATGTCAAAAGATAACGTAGCGGCCGCTAACTCGCTAACCCGAGGGTAAGCAAATGGTTGTTGAGAAATTGGAACGAGGAATGGGTCTAAAGCCCTTGGACTAAAAGTTCTATAGTGGATACCCAACCTAGCTAGCACCTAGGTTCAATGGGACAACTAAATTATGGAACGGAGCGTGTCACTGTGGGGGTCTCGGACTCCCTACCTCTCCTCGTTAGAAACAGTGGCTCCCGCGCAAGGTTAGCATGTTGATGCTTTAATGATTCGAATGTCGGTTGACATGTGTGAGTATGCGGGATACTCGGAAAAGAATCACCTATGTGAGAGAGAAGTGAGGGTCGCTTCAAAGGAGAATTGATGGGCACAATTTTTCACAAACTCTTGCAAAACCAGGAAGGTGACCCACGACCAAAATGGGCACACTCATGAGAACAGAGCATGGTTGGGAGGTTCTTGTGTGAGATATGTCATCGTCTACACAAACGGCAGTCGGTTCAAAGACATCGCGTTCTACCGTACCGCCAGTAGAGTAAACATATCTTCACAAGGGAAGGTTCAAAGGGTATAGTGATCCCTACCTATCTTATGCAGGGATCGACCGTTGAACACAGTTGTTTCCGATTTCAAAATACCCTAAAAATCAATTTTCATTCATGTGGGGGATTGTTGGAAAAATAGCATTAAAATGACATTTTGAGTGATTATTTTGTGGTACAAATATATGTGGGATCCACTTCTGATTTGGATCGGGTCAATGTGGATTCGGGTTCTTCGTAGTGAGACGAAGAATTTGATATAATGTACGCTCAAAATGGGTAATAGGTGAATGAGAAATTGATTCTCAAAAGTGAACCTATTTGAGAGAAGTCAAAAACTTAAGTATAGATGCTAATTAAAATTAGCATTCTAATAACATTCGTTGCACTGCACGAAAGTTGATGCTTAAGTGTATTAAGCTTTGAAAGCTTAATTATAAAGTTTTGGAATTGGGATGCACCTTTCGTGGCTTAATGATGCATGAACGAAAGGTGCATGCAAGAAAGTTCCTTTGTTTTGAAAGCTTAATTAAGCTTTGGAATTGGGAATGTAGCAAATATGCATGGACGAATGTTGCATGGAATTGAAAAGTTTCGCGCTCCTTTTGTGCTTATGTGTGAGTTCTTTTCGTGGCTTTTAGATTCGGTGAGCACGAATCAATGTTATATGCATTGATTCGTGTTGCACCGTTTCGGAGTTTGTGGACCACTCGGGTGTGGTTTCCGGTCCCAATTCGTTAAACTTTCGGGTTTGTACGAACTTCTCGGTCACTCAGATATTTTGAACCAGGTCGTTATGGTCGTTACGAACTTCCGGATGCCTTTTGGTTTGATTGTTCACGATATTCGAACTTTTTAAAATCTTTTTTCAAATGTTTGTTGTTGTTTTGCTAAGCATTATGCAAATCATGTGACTCATCTTTTAGCTAGAAACGCTAGTAGTGTGTTGGGTTCTCGATTTTGGTGTGATACCGACCCTTCTTTTATTTTTCAAGCTCTTTGTAATGATGTTACGAATTTATAAAAGTCTGTGGTTTTCTTATTAAAAAAAAGGCACAAGTGTCAAATAGGTCCATCTACTATTGCGAAGTGCTCAATTCCCACCACGAACTAAATTAAGTGTCAAATAGACCCATTTACTAGCTAAATTTGTTCAATTAGCTTTTTTTACAGGTTACCTATTTATTAATTATTAATAAATAAATAAATAAAATAATTAAAAAATTTAAAAAAAAAAAAAAAAAAGACGCCGGACAGCTGGTGGCTGCCCATTCACAGACAGCCGTCCAAGTGAGGTCCAGATCTGGGAATCAAACTCCAATTAAAATATATTTGCAGAGGAACTGAATTAATCACAAGGAGAAAACATGGTAGGAAACAGTTGATTTGAATGAAAACCATCAAACAAGTGTGAAGTTGAACTAATGAGAAATATTTGCTGCAGTCACTGGAAATCTTGGAGAACATTAAAACGAAGAAGTTTGTTTTGATACATGGAGAGGGATTTGGAGCTTGGTGTTGGCACAAAACTGTTGCTTTACCGGTGGCTATTATCTTTTTTTTTTTTTCTATAATTATTTTATTTATTTATTTATTAATAATTAATAAATAGGTAACCTGTAAAAAAAGCTAATTGAACAAATTTAACTGGTAAATGGGCCTATTTAACACTTAATTTAGTTCGTGGTTGGAATTGAGCACTTCGCAGTAGTAGATGGGCCTATTTGACACTTGTGCCTTTATTTATATTTAAAAAATGTATTAGTAATTAGTACATATATTGTATAAATAATTTTTTATTGACTTATATATTAACGCATTATGTATTTGATTATTTATTAGGATTCATTATTTTATTAGTTATTATTACATTTAACAAATTAAAAATGCAATAGTATATGTTTAAACTGTAAGTATTTTCCCTAAATACAATATATTATAATATATTGTATTATTGGGTGGTTGTGGTGCAAGTGGAAGATTAAGTCAGTTAGTGACTTAATCTGTTAGGCAACTCAGGATATTCAGTTAAGCTTTAACTGAATATCTGCCTACATTGATGGCATGTAGGCTTCTAAGCAAAAGAGTCCTCCCACAGCTCCCGTGTTCAGGACACACACCATCGAGTATTCGGGAGAGAAGTGGTAGACAAAACACTTTCTACAGGTTTACCATTCCAGAGGCAATTTTCACAATTATGGCTAGGGATGTTCAAAGGTCCTTAAAGCTTCCGCTGTAACGAGTCAGGTTACTCGTTTATTTCAGTTTATGTTAGCTTTATTATTATCTAACATAAACTAGTCAAACTATTTTAGTATTTATTAATTTTTATATTAATTTATATTTAAAATTACACTTTTTAAATTTTGGTGGCCCCTCGCCAAGGCCTGCGTGCCTAAGGTAGGGTAGGGCGGGGCGGGGCAGCCTACCTTAGGCCTGTATTTAGAGGGCTATTTAGCTCGCCCTGCCATATGGCAGGCTTTAGTGGGCGCAAATCTACTAAAGAGAGTGTGAATTTGATCATCTAATAGTGGATGATTGAATGGCGAATTTTAAATATAAAGAAAAAAATTTATAATACAAGATTTCAAACATTAAAAAAATTAAAAAAATTAAAATAATCAATTTTCAAGCATTTCATTCAAAAACCCCCCAAATATCCTTTTGAGTTTTGATGATATCCAATCTTTATTTTGAACAGCAAATTAGAAATCAATTTTTTATTACAACACAAACTATTTCCTAATAATCTTTATTTGAAAAGTTCTAGGGCTTCCATATTCAATGATTGTACACACACGCGCGTCGGACACTGGATCAAATGCGGATAGGCTTTCTCATGCGGATGTGTAGTCATGCATCACGTGTTTAGAAATACAGACGTCCAGTCATGCACCACCAGATATGCATAAATGTACCACCATGTGTTTAGAAATGCACCAGGGTGAAATGCACAAATGTGCCACAAAAATGCATCACAGCTCTGAACACATTGTGGTGCATCCTTGCATACCTAATTGTACATGACCGTATGTACGCATGAGAAGGCTTGTCCGCACAGGAAACAGACCTAATGATATAGCAGATTTTTAAAAGCATCCATAGTCCATCCACTTTAAGTGAATTCAGATTGGATCGGAGCGGATTTAACGAATTGTAGCGAATTTGGCAAATACTTATGTCTAATGATGAGTTGGTAACATTGTTTGTCTATCATCATTACCATAAATCTGATACATCTTTGTTTTATATTCTGTAATCTTTTCTTACCGGATTACACATGATCTTCAATTATTTCCTTTATAACACCAATAAGTGTATCTTACTTTAATTTACGTACTTATAACCTCTTTTAGGCTGCAGCATAATAGAGATTTTCTACTAACTATTAGAACACCATTATTCTTATTAATTATATATAAACCACATCATCTGGAAATATTAGCAAAAAATTTGGAATGAAAACTATTTTTTAAAAATTTTAAATCAAAACTCAAATTTAAATCCAAATAAACAATTCTCAAAATATTTTTAAGATTGTTCATAATAGTTTATAATGTTGTACATTGGTAAAAACATTTTAAAATCTTTACTTTTCCTAATTATGTTATATCATGATCTACCCAAATGGATGGATCATATCAATTTATACTTTTACATGGGAACATATTTTTACATAAACCTTCTTATATATATTACAGTACTAATGTGAACTAAATAGATAAAAACACATGTTAACTAGAGATAGAATTTGGATTGTTATAAGATCAAATAACTGAGAATTATATACACATATTTATTTAAAAATTATCAAACTATTATTTATATAACTGATAATAATTTCTATTAAATAAATTCATAATTAATAGTAATTAAGTAATTAACTTTTTATAATAATGCTAAAATTAATAATACATATATTAGTCTTCTAAGATTGAAGCAATAGGATATGAAATGAACAATCTATGTCATTAACAAAATCGGGGGTCGGGAACGCCAGGGCCTCCCTAGTAGCCTCAGCAATATCCCCAGTAGCCTCAGCAACAGTGCCAGTGCCCTCAGTGCCAGTGCCCTATCGGTAGTGAGAAAAATTGTGCCCGTATCGACGGTGGTGCTCATATCGGCGGTGGCGGCGGTATTTCGCATATCAGCGGTGGCCCAAGAAGAACTTTAACCGTGGCATGAAATTTTGGAAGACTAGTTTTAGGAGAATATGACAGCACTTGAATTCCCATTTATACAATATGTTTGATGATTTTGTACTTTCCCTTATTACTTGTAATTAAGGAAAAGATGTATAATATCACTAAATTAAATATTAACATAGACATATATATATTTATCTACCTCTACTATACTAAAAAGAGCCCAAGAGAGTTAGACCTATAATGGGTAGAAAAAATGGCGGTTAAATTTTTTAATCAAATGAATGGCTCAGATTGATCAGATTTTAATTTTTCCTTAAGATTTCCTAATTTATCCTTAATGAATATGATTTTCCGTTAACTTTTCCGTTAAATATTATCTTTTCTGTTAATTTCTGTTAGTTCACCGTTAACTTACTCATTGATTTCAATAAGAAAGGTCTTAGGTTCGAACCTCATTACAATCATAGTTGGCATAATTAGTACTCTATTTTACTCTTATTAAATTAAAATACTCCGTAATAATTTAGTAGCTACAACAAAAAATAATACATATGCTTTCTTTAATTTAGAATTATGTGTCTACAATGTCTTTATTCAAAAAAAATTTATTCATTATCTATAAATTAAATAAAAGAAATAATTTCATTAGTTATATTGTATTTATTTTTCTCCAATATAAAAATTATTTACATTCAAATTCATCAATTGATTATATTCGCTACATTGTCCCTACAATGCTTTATTTAAAAAAAAAATATTCATTATCAATAAATTAATTAAGAGAAATAATTCTATTAGTTATATTGTCTTTATATTTCTCCAATGTAAAAATTCTTTACATTCAAATTCATCAATTGATTATATTCACTACATTGTCTATTATCTTTTTTTTGTGCACTATTTTTTAATTAAAGATCAAAGTTATAATACAAAATAATGTTACATATTTATTTACCAAGTATTTTATTAATACCATGAAAAAATTAAAAAAAATATAATTAATAAAGTCAATCATATTAACTACTTTGAGGGATTTGTTGACAAATAGAGTATTCAAATCACACAACAAATTGAAGTGAGAACTACCTCGCAATGTCCTTGTTTGACAATCAGCAGTTAGCTGTTAGCGTTAGCGGATTATATTAGCAAATTATATCAATGGTTGGTAAAAATATATTTGAAAAAATTAATTTTTTAGATTAACATGTAAAATGAGCTAAGGGTATACATATAATAATAATAATAATAATAATAATAATAATAATAATAATAATAATAATAATTGTTTTAAAAAAATAAAAAATAAAAAAATATAATTAAATCAATCATATTAACTACTTGGGGGATTTATTGACAACAAGAGTATTCAAATCACACAACAAATTAAAGTGGAAAACTATCTCGCAATGTTTTTGTTTGGCAATCAGCAATTAGCTCTTCAATATTAGTATATATTTAATATTTTATGCCATAATTTTTATTTTCTCTCCCTTATGTCCCGTATTTGGTTTCAACCATACCTATACAACTATTTTATTAACAATTATAATCAAACTTGACTATATTATCTTGCATTTGTAATCTTAGAATTACCTATTTAAATACGCAAATTTAACATTCAATTATCTATGCATGAACAATTCCAATATAATCTTGTCTTGATATACTTTAAAGTACTTATTTAAAAAAAAAAAAAAAACATTGGGTATTATCCCAATCGCGCAATGCGCGTAAAAAACTAGTATATATATATATATATATATATATATATATATATATATATATATATATATATATATATATATATATATATCATACAAGTTATGAGTTCGAGCCTCAGTGGAGACGTTATTGGTTCTTTGTGTTTCACTAGGTTGAGAAAGTATATGAACAGATACTACAATGTAATAGAGCCAGTAGCTTTCAAAAAAAAATATATATCATACAAGTTATGTTATGTTTAGGCTCTGTTTGGCAAACCTAGCTGAAAAGCTATAAGCTAGGAGCTGATAGCTAAAAGTTGAAAAGCTATAAGCTTGGAGCTGAAAATTGAAGAGCTGTTAAACTAGCTGTTATGATTGAAAGTGTTTGGTAAAATTAGTTTTTTGATAAGCTGATAAATGTAAAAAGACTAAAAAGGATATCTTCATAAAATTTAAATTAGTTTGCTTACATATTAAAATTTAACATTTCGTCTTACAAAAAAAAGTAAACACTTTTTAAAATAAAACTATTAGCATGATCATGATCTAGCATCTCATAATGAAGTAGCAATATTGTTGCGAATCTCCTTCATCTCCATAGAGGTGTGACTTAAATTTTCGTTGATGGAGATATTACTACTTGAATCTTGAAGTTCATCGGGCGGTATGTAATCTGGATACTGCTCAAGCACATAAAACATCATGTCATCTTGTGAATTCTTCCGAATATAATTATATAGTACAAATGTGGCCATAATAACATCAATTTGGGTCTCCTCACTAAACTGCGGCATTTTAGCAAGTATCTTCCATCTCTTATTCAATACTCCAAACGATCTCTCAATACAACTTCGAAGAGAAGAATGTGCACGATTGAATGCTTCTTTTGAGCATTAGTTGGCGGCTCTTGTTCAATTTGAGATTGAAGCCATATTGCTAATTTTAAAATATCATTAATAATAATAATAATAATAATAATAATAATAATAATAATAATAATAATAATAATAAGCTAAAGTTTCAACATAATTGTTTAGCAGGAAACAAGACTAAGGAAGGGATTGATGTGAAAGTTGGAATAGAGGAAAAGAAAGGGTTTTAATTCATAAGGTTAAAATATGTCATTACTTTAAAATAATAATGGTAAAGATGGAAAAAAAGTTAGGAAGCTAGTAGCTTATTTTGAAACGCTACCTAAAGTAGCGTTCCAAAATAAGCTCTTATTTTAAGCTAGGAACTTATGTTGGGAACATTACCAAACAGAGCTTATAGCTTATTAATAGCTTAAAATAAGCTATAAGCTCCTAGCTTAGTGTTGCCAAACAGAGCCTTAGTATAGTAATTCTTGGAGAACTATAATTACTATATGTACTAGAAGAATCATTCAAAGAGACTCTAAAATCTCCTTCCCCATTGTACTGCAACACACAAAATAGAAAAATAATGAGCAGATATAAAATTCTTCTTCAATATTTTGGAATGAGTGTTACTATTTTGTTTTGCCTATATTTTTGAATAATTTTTTTTTAAAGAGTCTTTCAAAATATTATATCATTAAATTTACAATTAATCACAATACATTCTTCTTCCATAGAATTCGATCTCTGATCTCTTTCGCATCAATGCAAATTGGTGGTGAAGCTGTGGTGTCCACACCAATCGCGGTTTCTTAACGTTGGTCGTAGTAGCAGTAGCATTAGTATCTTCATCCCTATTAATATTGTTTGAGCTTCCACAGTTTTCTACACTTTTCTGCCGCGGCGGCATCTCATCGGAATCCCAAAACGCCGCCGCCGCCTGTGACCTTATGCTCTTCCCCAATTCCCCTGTTTGTGACGAACAACATGGTGCCATAAGAGCTTGATTTCTATTTCTAATTGTATATTTTGATTTAATTTATAACTCTTGTGATATTTTTTTTAACCTTTTTATAATTATATAGTGAGATTTATAATATTAATTGATTCGTGATTCATATAAAATTTTGAATTTATTTCTATCGAGAAATTTGCTACTTATATTTAGAACATGTGTTATTTTGTTAATTTTATAATGAGTTATGTATATGTAGCACTCGTATGTATTTTGTGACGATTTGGTTATGAAAATGTTTTAAAAGATAGTTTACTTTTTTATGAATTGTCTAGTTAATGTAATTTAAAAGTTCTATTGTGCATCATCATTTTCAAATTAATCTAGAAAATTTTGAAATTTATCTAACTAAAACAAAAAAAAAATATTTACCTGGCAAGTTCATTTTCATAAAGCGTGAAACAATAAAACTGGTCATTACGTATGTGAACCTCATCCTAGGTGACAAACATGACAATGAAAAAGAGACTCATCTGAACCTCATCCTAGATATTGTCAATGGATAGAAGAATGGAAATAGATACTCAGGTGGTGTATAAGACTATTCAACCAGATTCAGTCTTGGGTACGTATGATCATATCATTAAAGAAGCTTTAAGTTCGTCCAAGAATCCGGCTTCAAATTTGTGAAACAGTTTGCGAATCAAGTTCTCTATAGCATTGCTAGGGAAGTTATTTTTATAGTATCTGACTGTAAGGAATGTTTGATCATTTCATCAATCTTTATTGTAAACGTTTCAGCCTATGATTAATGAATTAGCTTCTTTATTTTCAAAGAAAAATATATATTTATAAATATGAGATCAGTGGAGAAGATGTGTAATGTAAAATATATTTTCTATTCAAACTATTTTATCAAATTAATTATGTTTAATATTTTTTATAAATATATTTTATCACGTTTTGCTTTATTGCTCTCAATAATTATTATTTCATGATTATTATTATGTATTTATTTAAAATTATTAAAAACTTGTAAATTTTATTTCAAATTATTTGGCATTAACATTATTTTCATTATTTAAATTAATTTTAGTTATGAAAATATATATTAATTTCATGAAGGGCTCATTTTTGTGGCTACGTGCCGGGCCTATAAAATGATAGGATCAGGCTTGCAAGTTAATACCGTAACTATTCAATTTTTCTCAATTTCAATCACTTCGATCAAATTATCGGCTAAAATTTATCGAAAAAATTTAATTGACCATATTATGTTTAATCAAAAGAGTAATTTTGTCTTTTTATATTTATGTGAATAGGGAAAAATTGATTTTAGCCTATTCTAATTTGTCTAAGCTTTTGCTGTCAGCACCAGAAATTCCAAGCAAAGAGAAAATAAAGGTTATATATATGTGGTTAGTGTTTGACTCATTCTTCTAAAATGCTGAATCCCAACCTTAAGGGTGGTTAGTGTTTGATTCACGAGGATACGGATTGGTTCCACTGCACACTGGTTTTGCCTAATATAGAGTAGCTAAACCCTCAAGTCTTGGTCTGAATATAATTCCTTAATTTGATTAAATTAAACTTTGTACGTAAGTATATCAAAAAAAAAAAAAAAAAAAAAAAGACAACAACAACAACAACTTTGTGCATAAGGTGTAGATCCTAATATCTATCCATAGAAGTGATACTGAAGACTGATTCCCCGTTCTTCTCTTTCTTCTTCATACGCTGCTTTTCTTATTAGGGCTCAGACGAATTAGAATAGACTCAAATCAGCTTTTCCCTTTTCGCATAAATATGAAAAGACAAAATTGTCTCTGTGATTAAATATAATATGGTCAATTAAATTTTTTTGATAACTTTAGTCAGTAATTTAATAATTTATTTTAGCTGGTAATTTGTTCGGAGTTACTAAAATTAAGAAAAATTAAGAAAAAATTTTAAACCCATAAACTACAATTAAACACCCTAATAGTCATAAGATCAAGACTTAAATTTTCTCTTCTTATTAATTATAAGCCACATCATCAGGAAATATTAGCAAAAAATTTGGAATGAAAATAATATTTTTTTAATTTTATATAATACAATAATGGATAATACAACTCAAATTTAAATCCAGATAACAAATTATCAAAATATTTTTAAGAGTTTTCATAATAGTTTATAATGTTGTACATTGGTAAAAACAATTTAAAATATTTACTTTTTCCTAATTATGTTATGTCATGATCTACCCAAATGGAGGGTTCATATCAATTTTTTCTTTTTACATGGAACATATTTTTACCTAAACTTTCCTATATATATTACACTAATAATGTAAACTAAATAGATTAAAAACACATGTTAGATGTAGAATTCGGATTGTTATAAGATCAAATAACTGAAAATTATATAGTTTTCAAAAATAAAAAAAAAAGGCTGGAAATTATATACAAATATTAATTTAAAAATTGTCAAACTATTATTTCTATAATCGATAATAATTTCTATAAAAAATAATAATTAATAATAAATAGTAATAGTAAATGAGTAATTACTTTTCCATAATAATGCTAAAATGAATAATATATATTAATAATTTGTATATTAAGAATTAATATATTAGTCTTCAAAGATTGAAAATAAACAACAATCTATGCCATTAACAAAATGGGGAAGGTATGCGTCAAATTCTTATCCCAATCGTCCATTCGCTGCTAGTCAATCGTCCGTCCATCTGAGAACCTGCTAGTCCATGTCCAATGTCTATCATCTGCTGCTAGTCAATCGTCTGTCCATCTGCTACTAGTCAATCATGTCCATCATCTGCTCCAATGTCCATCATCTGCTGCTAGTCAATCAATCATGTCCATCATCTGCTGCTAGTCAATCGTCCGTCCATTTGCTGCTAGTCATCTTATTCCAATCGTCCATTCGCTGCTAGTCAATCGTCCGTCCATCATTTGCTGCTAGCCAATCGTCCGTCCATCTGAAAACCTGCTAGTCCATGTCGAATGTCTATCATCTGCTGCTAGTCAATCGTCTGTCCATCTGCTACTAGTCAATCATGTCCATCATCTGCTCCAATGTCCATCATTGGCTGCTAGTCAATCAATCATGTCCATCATCTGCTCCAATGTCCATCATCTGCTGCTAGTCAATCGTCCGTCCATTTGCTGCTAGTCAATCATGTCCATATCGTCAATCATGTCCATCATCTGCTGCTAGGGGTGGAAATAGGCCGAGCCGAGCTTTGGAAAATTAGGCCTGGACCTGTTACGAAAATCTAAAGCCTGGGCCTGAGCCTGTATGTAGGCTTTTTGTTAGGCTCAAGCCTGAGCCTGCAATTAGCCTCGCCTGACTTGAAGCCTTTTTAATATTTAGGTCATTAAAAATGCTTCAAAGTAAGTCCTACCTTGAGCCTATTAAAGCCTACTTGTTAAGCCTTTTTAAAACCTTTAGTATATCTAAATAATATAAGAAATGTACCTAATACAAAACTAATACATAATTACATAAGTATATTATTACAATGCAAACATAATAGCAAATAAATATAAAACAAGTCACAACTTCAGCATGCTCGTTAACTTGTTTAGAAATAAATTCAATTGTATTATTGTTTGTTATCCTATATAATATCATAAATAATTAACAATCAACCCACATAATTAAGTTGCACATATCATTAAATATTATGATAGTAAGAACAGTTAATAAAAAAAATTACACAATAAGAACATTTATAACAGGATTAACAGCAATGTTTATAGTCGAATCATAATTTAAAATGAGATTTTGGAGGTGGAGGGTTAGGGTTTGGTATATATATATATATATATATATATATATATATATATATATATATATATATATATATATATATATTTAGGCCAGGCCCGTAGGCCTGAAGCCGAGCCTGGTATATATAGGCCTGGCCTGTTTAGTTTAATAGGCTTTGAAATTGGCTCAAGCCTGACCTTTTTACTAAACGAGCTAGGCCTAACTAGGCTTTAATTAGGCCAGGACATAGGCCCCTGCAAGGGGCCTGACCTATTCCCACCCCTATCTGCTGCTAGTCAATCATGTCCGTCATGTCTGTCCATCTGCTGCTAGTCAATCGTCCATGTCCATAATCGTCCATGTCCATTATCTGCTGATAGTCAATCGTCCGTCCATCTGATTTTGCTAGTCAATCGTCCATCCATCTGCTGCTAGTCAATCGTCCGTCCATCTACTGCCAGTCAATCGTCCAATCGTCCAGTCCATCTACTGCCTGCTAGTCAATCGTCCTCGTCCAGTCCATCTACTGCTAGTCAATCGTCCAATCGTCCAGTCCATCTACTGCCTGCTAGTCAATCGTCCTCGTCCAGTCCATCTACTGCTAGTCAATCGTCCTCGTCCAGTCCATCTACTGCTAGTCAATCGTCCTCGTCCAGTCCATCTACTGCTAGTCAATCGTCTCGTCCATCTGCTGAGAACATGTTTTCCTCGAAAAATTTCCTCCAAAAAGACTAATTTTTGGTAGGTTGTTAGTTTTCTTTAAAATCTTAAATCATAAGATCTATATACAATTATGTGTCAAATGAAGAAAAAAAAAATGACATTGATTTTTGATTTAGTTCGACGGCTAAACATATTTACATAAATACATCTGTCATTTTCAATGATATTTAAATTAATATTTGATATATGATATAGAGTAGTTAATAAGAAATTTGTGTTGGGTTTGGTAAAATAGTGAGCATAATCAATCAATTTTGGCTTAAACAATCAATATGAGTATTTGATTAATTAACTTTTTGTAACAATTTATTGTTTCAAAATGCTGTTCAAAGTAACTTTTTCAATCAACGTTTTATAAAATCATTTTGTATGTAATTAGCTGTATGTAATTAGCTAACACCTAGCAATTAATTTACCAAACACTTTTCTATAATAAGCTAATGGTAAACTCACTAATCCAATCAACTACCAGTCATTTACAAAACACCAGTAATTAGGATAATTGAGGACATTTATGTTCGATGTTGTACTTTCCCTTATTACTTGTAATTAGGATAATTAGGATAATTGAGGAAGAGAGGTATAATATCACTAAATTAAATATTAACCTTATCTTTTCAAAAAAAATAAAAACCTTATAGGTATAGACATAATTATATCATACAAGTTATGTTTAGTAATTCTCCAAACTAATTACTATCTGTGCCAGAAAAATCGTACAAGGAGACTCCAAAATCTCCTTCTTCGCCATTGTACTGCAACACACAAAATAGAAAAATAATGAGTAGATATAAAATTCTTCAATATTTTGAGATGAGTGTTACTATTTTGTTTTGCTTAAATTTTTAGATATTTTTTTTTATAGAAAAAGTCTTTGCTATTGAAATAGATTTTGCTTTGCAAAACTAAATGCCGCAATTCCAATTGCACATATTTTCTTTTGTTTGATAATTTGATTGCACACTTTTTAATAACTCAATTGGATAATTTTAATAACTCAATTAGACAAAAGTAATAAGTTCGGTGGCATATGTCATTTAAAAAAAAAAAAAAAATTATTTAGTAAGGGTCAAAGGGTGAGATGGTTTAAAAGTACTCCGTAATTAAGTACAAACCTGGGTGTGATCTTGTTGGCGAAGCATGCTGGAAGCACTTCCCAACTGGTTGGGATAATTATTTCCGGTATACGGTTGGGATTGCAGGATGACAGCGTCCACAGTCGTAGTTGTTGTATTGAGAATGTTATCTATGGTTGGACTACCTCTTACCCGTCGGCATAGGCCGCCATAGTTGTAAACATTAACATAGTTATAGTCGCCACCGCCGAGATGATCGAACACCGTCGGCGTCACGGCTTGTTGTTCATTGTTCAACACCATGTCTTCATAATGGAAGTGATGAATGCTCAACTTCTTGTGTGATTTCTGATCCCCATCCCTTTGTAGTTGAATCCGATATTTCTACATTATTAGGTTTAGTAAATTATCTCACTTTCAAAATGTTATATCATTAAATTTACAATCATTATCGATCTCTCTTTCACCTCAATGAAAACAGAGTTGCAAGTAGTGTTGCAATGCAATTGAATTCTATCAAAAGTGGGATATATAGATGTACCTGGAGATGACTGGCAACATTTGCTCTGGTTAGATGGGGAACGTTCATCAAATCCAATATTTTCTTTGGAACGGCATCTAACCCAATAGATGAAGCGATCAAACTAATTAGAAGAAATAGAAAATATGAATGCAATAATAAGAAAACTAAAGGCCAATAGATTCATACTTCTAAGACCAATTTGATTAACAACATCGACAAATTGCTGGTGAAGCTGTGGTGTCCACACAAATCGCAGTTTCTTAACGTCGGCCGTAGTAGCCGTAGCATTAGTATCTTCATCCCTATTATTGTTTGAGCTTTCACAGTTTTCTACACTTTTCTGCTGCGGCGGCATCTCACCGGCCGCCGCCGCCGCAGGCGGCAGCGGCGGCGGCCTTATGCCCTTCCCCCAATTCCCCTGCTGTTTGTGACGAACAACATGCTGCCATAAGAGCTTAATTTCTTCCTTCCTCACCGGCTTTAGTAAGTATCCACACGCCCCCTGGATCACTATCTTCTTTATTGCATCGACTCTCTCCTCACTCGAGATCACTGATCAATTAAGCCAAATTAATTTCCAGAATTTCTTATAGATTGGGAATAGTAATGAGATGAAATAATCAAAAGTGCTTACTCACAACAGGGAGGTCAATTTGCAGTCCGATTATTCGATCGAGAAGCTTGAATCCATTGACGCGAGACATGTGTAGCTCGCTTAAAACAATGTCGATCTCCTCTTTACCCTCTCGAAGGATTCTCAAAGCATCTATCGCCCCTCCACATTTCACCACTGCAGGCAAGGCAAACAGTATATCCTATCTTTTAGGTACAGAAATATATGGTGAAGAATTGAAGAAATTGAAGAAGAGAAGAAAGGCACCTTTGTAGTGGCATGCGAGTAGCAAAGCTTCTAGTATTCGGAGACAGGTAGCATTATCGTCAACAAGAAGAACACTAACACCAGCTGGAAATAGCGGATTAGAGAACAGTTTGTTCATATTATTATGAACTAAATGCGGCAAAATGATGAGTTTAGGGTTATTTTATAAGAGAAATTGGATCCATAGATGATGAATAGAATAGATATGTTCCCTGTTTCCTGAGGGATGTTAACTATATTTAAGGATTATTAATCAATGCTAACAATTTGGCTAATTTTTCTCCTATTGAAAATCTAATACTCCATTTGATTTTGAAAAAAAAAAAAAAAAAGAATCATTAAACTTCTTTCAAAATGTTGAATCTCCAATCCTAAAAGTCTCCCGATTCCACATCCCGGTCCGACAGAGCAGACCATCATTAAACTTGATCTTATGATATATAGTTGGAGTTTATTGCAATGGTTATAACGGAACAAACCTATGCTATGGTCCTACTAGGCTAAAACTTATTTTTCATTTGCATGAGTCTTGTGACTTGTGAGTCTACAGGGTTTGGACTTTTGGTCAATTTTAAAAGGGTTGTACAATTTTGTTAAAAATATTGATTTTTTAAATCTTCATATTTCTATATTGTTTAGTCTTTAAAGTGTCCATTTGTGTACTTATATCTTTATTTTATTTTATACTTCTGGTAATTACTTCTTCTGTAGTAATACTTCTTAAATGTGAAGTTTTACATAATACAAATTCTGTTCTTTTGTTCTTTAATTTGTAGAATGTGTGACCTCTTAGACACTTAGAATAATAAAGATTTCCTTCTAACTATTAAAATAATAATAATAATGGCATTTTTAGTTTGTTGGAAAATAGTTTCTTACGAAAATGTTTTCCTTGAATTTGAGGAAAATTGCATTTCTTTTATTTGGTTCATAGAAAATATTTTTTATTGGAAAACATTTTCTTCAAGAATGAGAAAAACATTTTACATGGCTTCCTCAAGGTATTTGTTTTACATGAAAAACAAGTAGGACAATTATGTCCTCACCAATTTTTTTTAATTACTATTATTATTATTGTTATTATTATTGTGTAATGTATAGTTCTCTTTATACTCATTATTCCTTACAATTCCAAACCCAACCAAACAATGAAATCAATATTCTTAATAATTTATTTTCACCAACCATCTAGGCAAATTATACCATGAATCATGGTCTATCTTGCATTCTGAACTCTGATCCAAAAATAATTTTCAAATTATGTACCTGCAGCTAACACATTTAGTACATGCAGTTAATTGTTCTTGTGTCTATAAACAAACTAAAGACACTTCATATGGTAATTACAAATACATAACATGCTAACTACAAATACATAAACTGTTAACTACAAGTACAAAATATGTTCACTGTAGACACATAACATGTTAAACCAATATTTTATGTGTCTGCAATTAACATATTCTGTAACTCCAATTAATAATTTATGTGAGTGTAGTTATCATATCATATGTCTGTGATTATCATGTTGTGTCTTTCATTTATTTACAATACAAAAATTATTAAATGCATGCGAAAATGTACTAACTTAAGATATATAATTATAATTTTTAAATTAGAGTTTACAATACAATATGAACCTTGATTCATGGTATAACAATTGAACCAGTGTTTGGTTTTTAACTTGATATTGGCCTAAATTGGTTCCATGGTGTAGTGGTTAGCACTCTGGACTTTGAATCCAGCGACCTGGGTTCGACTCCCGGTGGGACCTGTGTCAAAAAATACCAATGCTCTATAATTTATAGAACTCTTTTTGTTTCAAAAAAAAAAAGAAAAAAAATCATATTGAGATTTTGCAAAAAAAAAAAATAAATAAATAAAATCGTATTGGGCCACATTTCAGTAACGAGCCCGTCTATAGTGTCTTTCGTGGATGAACTCTAGCCGTTGGATAAAGATACCAATGCCCTCAGTTAGTTGCAGCTACACCCAATAAAATCTCCTCTGAGGTTTAATCGGGATTCAGTGAGAGTGACTTTTTACTTCTAGGGTTTTCCATTTCCTCTTCCTCACCGTCAGAGTCTACCGTACAGGCGAAGTTCAAAGATGAGGTAATCTCTTCTTCACTATCTTCGTAACCTTCTTCGTATTTATCACTTTTTCAGCTTTCCGCTCGTCTGTTCTGATTCCTTTTAACTTATATGGAACATGGCTTAATGTTGACGTATATGGAACAAATCTTCATTTTCATCGTATTATGTTTATAATATTTCCTTTTTGAAGCTCAATTAATAGTCATGGTCGAAGGATTTCTATAGTTTGACTGTGGATTTATGTTTAGGGCAGTAGTAAGTAACTCAAATGGGGAAAGAAGATGCCATTATGGATCGCTTAGAAGTGCGTGATTAAATGGGATTGGGAGGAATGACTCTGTTGCTAGATTTGGGAGCCTGTTGTTACGGCAGCACGAATGTTTTTGTTTTCATGTTTCTACTTTAGGATTTTGTTTCATTTAAGAGTCAATTGTTCAATATATAATGTTGAAAGTGTTTACTCGATCTGTTTCTTTGGTGTTGTTGATCAGATGCATTCATCAGGATTAGAATTTATCTAACCGTTGTGTAGTTGTTTAAGAACAGGGCGGTTTGGTGTTAACTGGGGTTAAAGGGAAACCCATTTTTACATTCACTTTCTCCCTTTAGTTGGCATGTGTACATACTGTATGATTTGCTATTGTATGTGGATGTTTCACAACATGAGAATCTTTTCATGGATGTATGTTTGTGGGATTAATAACTTTTCATTTCACGTCACTTGTGTGTACTGTTCTCCATGTTTCCATCTTAAGCAATTTTCTAACGGCTAACATTTTTCCAGCCGGCATCCTGAGGTGAAATGGGCCCAAAGGGAAGACAAGATCTATATTACAGTTTTGTTAGCAGATGCAAAAAATCCAAAAGTGAATCTTGAGCCAGAGGGTGTGTTTACATTCTCGGCCACAGCTGGGGCAGAAAACCATCTCTATGAGTTCAAAATTGAGCTTCAAGACAAAGTTAATGTTGAGGTACAACTGTACAATTCATTCCTTGATTAAATAGCTTAAATAAATTTTATGCCACTAAGCTTCTTTGGTATTGTAACTCAAAATGTTCATTGTTTTACTTTCTTGGCACTAATTAATTTAACATTCAACTATATCTTCATTTCACAGGAGAGCAAGATTAATATTGGTGTGAGAAACATTTTCTGTGTTTTGGAAAAAGAAGAGAAGAAATGGTGGAACAAACTATTGCGTGAGGGCAAGCCACCACACTATGTGAAAGTAGATTGGGACAAGTGGGTGGATGAAGATGAAGACAATGGTATTAATTATCTCAACTCCTAGATCCTTTTTATAACTTTTTTTTTTTGTCTTGGAAACACCCCAGGAGTATGATTGGTTCCCATCTTATGGTTTGTTTAGGTCCTCCAAGTGATCTTGATTTGGGCGGGATGGATTTCTCGGTGAGACAACCTTTTTCTTATTCACTATGCCTGATTTGATTGGTTCTTTTGCTTGTATGTATATTGTATAATGTTTATTCTCATTGCTGTATTCTTCAGAAATTTGGTGATATGGGCGGCATGGGTGGCATGGGCATGCCAGGCATGGGTGGCATGGGCATGCCAGGCATGGGGGGCATGGGCATGCCCGGCATGGGTGGCATGGGCATGCCCGGCATGGGTGGCATGGGCATTCCCGGCATGGGTGGCATGGGTATGCCTGGCATGGGCATGGGAGATGATGCCATGGGGAATGACTTTGATGACAGTGATGATGAAGGTAATTGAATCTTTTTGTTACACTTGTTGACTAGTACTGTGTTTCAGAAATGTAATATTACTATTGAAATGTGCTCAATTTTGATCATGCTGGATTCATAGACTCATAGTAGCTGTATCTTTTGGGTAATGGACATTTCTATACTGAATTAGTGATCCATTTGTTTCATCTTCCATAGGCAGTAGTTCTAGTTTGTATTTTATTTACCATTTCTAGCATAATATGGCTTACTCTGAGCATCTGTTGTTACCTTACCACAGAGCAAGCCACTAAGCCCGAAGAGAGTGCTCCCGAGACAATAATTGAGAAACCTAAAGTCGAGGGAGAGGCTGCAGAAGGGAAAGCGCAAGCATCATGAAAGCTGCAAGAGTGAAATAACTGCGACTTTAAAAGCTTTGCATTGGAATTTGTCAGCTGGATGATCAGTTGTGTGGTAGTTTCATGTTGAAAGAGTTTACAGCTTTATCCACTTTGGATAGGAACTATTCTGTGTTACTCTCCAGCGCGGGTGTTTGTATTCGTAAAGATTGTTGTTTTATACCGATTTTAATCTAAAGTATGATACAACGTGAATGGTGCTTAGTTAGCTTATTCTCAACAGCCTTCCATGAGGCGTGAAATCAGTCCCAATTGTTTGGTAAGTCATCATTGTCATTTGGAGACCAAATACAATATTAATATGCCACTTAATGAATTGGTAGATTTGGTTTCTTAGTGAACAAATTTGTCATTTTAATAATAATTGAGGACTTTATATTATGAATAATTAAGGGGTTAAATCTATAATATGGTTATAACTTAGGAATATAAGTTAAGTGTTATTTTCCCTTGCAACATTATGTAGCTAAAGAACTAGTGTGGCATTTGGTCACAGTTGTTTGATTGGATTATGAAATTAAATAAAAATTGTCATAGAAAATGTATTCAAATATCTATTCTGACAACTTAGGGTTCGTTTGATGCAAGATATATAAAACGTCACATTCCTGTATTTGGTTCAAGTTATTATTTATCCAAAGGAATATAACATTTTCTAAGGAATGTAACATTCCATATTTCCATCCACATTGGTTTTTGAAGGGTATGTAATTCCCTTATATCTCTTAGGTTTTGTAAGATTTCCTTGCATAATTTTTATTTTTACCCTTTTAATTCTAATTAGTATGAAATATATACTTTATGTTAGTTTATTATATGTATCATATTTAATTATTTTTATAATTATATATTTTAGAGAAAAGGGTCAAATAGGCCCTCAACCGGAGAATGCGACCATTGTGGTGGCCTTCGAGAAGGCAACCCAGATCTGGGTTGTCTTCTCTGGTGGAGAAGGCGATCGCCGAAGAAGGTAGCCAGTCGCCAGTCACTTTTTTGTTTGAAAATACGCCGGACATTTACCTGTATTTGAGTTTCATTGCATCAAAATGCATTGTTCATGGGTGCAGTGTAAGCACCTTTAAAAAGTTGGAGTTTGTTTTATTTATTTTATTTAATTTAAATTTATTAAAATACACAAAAATATGTTACGGGTATTAAAGTAAAAAATCATTATTATATGGCATAATAGAACATAACTCCTAAACCAAACATGATGCATAATAAAAACATAACTCTTACATACCTCACTTTTAACTAAATACTGAAATATAACATTCTTAATAATCTAATAACAATCTAACATTCTCTAATGTAATTTAACATTCCGTAAACCAAACACCTCCTCAATTCATCAATTATGACTGTATATATTTTTTATGACTCAATTATGAACAAAGTGATTTATTTGATCCCTGACAGAGATTCGTCACTCACTTATGTACGAAGTGGCACGTATTTATCTCCGATGTATCAACTTGACGAAAACCTAAAAATTCTTCTAAAATTAAAGATTTAAGTCAAAATTCAAATCTTATTCAAAAGAGTAAATACCCAAAATGGTCCCTCGACTATAGCTAAATTCACAAATTGGTCTTCAACTTTCAATTTTAACCAATTAAGTCTTTAACTTTGCAATTTTGACACGATTTGGTCCTCCATCTATTTAACCATTTGTTGACCGTGATCGACGATCTCCAGAAGAACCTTCAGCTCTCGTCGGAGCACGTGGAGGCCTCCAGGATGACATTGCACCGGTTCGGAAACACGTCATCTTCTTCGCTCTGGTACGAACTCAACTACATTGAATCCAAAGGGAGGATGAAGAAAGGCGACCGAATTTGGTAGATTGCTTTTGACAGTGGATTCGAATGTAATAGTGCGGTCTGGAAATGCAACCGGAACATTAAAAAACCAATGATGGACCATGAAATTACATATATATCCTCAAAAATCACAGTCAACAAACGGTCAAATAGACAGAGGACCAAATTGTGTTAAAATTACAAAGTTAAGGACTTAATTGGTTAAAATTGAAAGTCAATGACCAATTTGTAAATTTAACTATAGTCGAAGGACCATTTTGGGTATTTACTCTATTCAAAATAATATTAGAACTACTTTCAAAATATTATTTTTCACTTCCCAACCTCCTATTTAAAAGTTCAACTCCAAAAACATCTTATTTCTACTAAAAAAGTAATCAAATCAAAACTTCTGAGATATAAGTCAAATTTCTTATTTTATGAAAATTTGGAATCTTTAGTATGTAAAACTACTTTCATAAACCCTATAATAACTTATTCAAGAATCGTAAAACATTCATTATATACATCTATCATCAAACATCCCCATATCTTTTTAATAAAAATCAAAATAATGAAATAACCTAAAACTCAAAACTCAAAACTCAAAAAACAAAGCAAGTAATTTAGCAGAAAATTCAATAAAATGGTGCTTATTAGATTTCTTTGCAAGTGTATATACGTTACATCCACAATAGAATGAGATCTAGCAAAAAGCAAAAATGAAAGATTTGGGCAAAGATACTTTAGAGCGAGCAAGCTTGCTTGCTATGCATTCTGGGAAGTAAATTACCTATAGACAAACTATGATACACAATGAGGAACTGGAACTGAACCGAAAGAATTTCTGGAGCTAAAAGGGACCTGAAAATGGAGTTCCCACGCGCACAGGTCCCCGATGGGATGAACAATGAACTAATTTAATAAGCAGCAGCAGCCTATACATTTCTCGCACATCTCTCCCGCCCCCCCCCTACATGAAGTAGCTGAGAGCTTTTTTCTTCCTCGACCCGCCTTCTCCGTATAATTCATTCCACTGGAGAAGCTCGGTCATATTTGTCGACTCTGATGACACACTCGCACACACCTGCAGTACGTGACACCGACAATCATCAAAACTCTCTGCCTTACAAACTAACATAATAATTTAGCATATCCTCTCAAATTCACGCTATTATCTTTTCTTTTCTTTTCTTTTTTATAGTTCTACTGACTCTGTTACAATGGCTACTTTCTCAACCTACTGAAGCACAAAGAGTCAATATTGCCCCCCCTCCCCTGGGGCTCAAACCCATGACCTCCCATTTTGGGAGAGCCACTTCGTGCCATAGACCACAAGGTCATTGGCAAATTCACGCTATTATCTAATACCAAATGGGCATCTGTTTCAAACTAACATACCTGCTCATGTGCATATCTAAAATCATCCATGTTAAGAGGACGAATATCAGAGCTGTTATGCAATGCAGGTAATGGTCTGTTTTCCGAGATTGCCAAGGCTTTCTCCTGCACACGTGTAAAAAATTGCACAAAATGAAGAAAATTTTACAGCCAATTCTTTTCTTTAGGTGAATGTTAAAAACAATTTTGGAACTTAAGTATAACAGAATCCGAACCTTCTTCTCCTTCTCCAAAATTTCCCTTATGGGGCAATGTGCTGCAGTCACACACAGGTTCTGTAGAAGAAAAGTCACAAACGCAATACAGATATAGTCAAATATAATAAGCAAAGATCATTATTTATTTTTGCCTCCACTAAGCTCAAATGTGACAGTAAAAATGGCCAAACCTTCAAATCACTTCCCGAATACCCTTCAGTCATATTAGCAATTGCATCTAGATCAACATTAGGAGCTAACTCTTCCTTGGTCAATATTATTCTTAAAATCTTTTCTCTATTTGGAGCATCAGGCAAGTTAACCATCAACCTAGACAACATTTAGAGTGGAATTGAAATTAGTATACTCTTATACATTCATTGCATAAAACCAAAGGAAAAAGCATCCAACCCAACCCTACCTTCGAGGAAGCCTCCTAATAACTGCCTCATCAAGGTCAAAGGGTCTATTGGTTGCAGCAAGTACAAGCACTCGTTCCTTGTCCTTCGTGCGCAAACCATCCCAGTTCACCATGAATTCATTCTTCATTTTGCGCATAGCTTCATGCTCTCCAGGACTTTCCCGTCTCCCTAACATGCTGTCTACCTGAAGAAAAAAGTGGTCGTGGTCATGACCGGATTTTAGGGCGTGCAAGATGGGCAACAGCATAGGCTCAATTTTTAGAGGGCCAAATATTTATTTTTGACCTAGCTACATAAGAAATAAAAAGAATCTACTATTAATCCTAAAACTCATTAGTTTTTTCCCAAATCACTTCTCTCTCCTAATAATTAGGACCTAATTAATTAAGCATGGCAAAACCATTCTGTAACTAAAAAGAAGAGTCATATATTTTACGGTATTGGTTTTAAAGATTGCACTTATACTTTTGGTAAGACCTCATTTATTTATAAGAACGGGGCCACAAAATTTCAAAAACCGGCCCTGATTGTGGTAATACAAGGGGATAGGTAGGAGTAGGAACCATCAAATTAAGAACAAAGGGTGTGTTTGAATTAAACATTGGAATCAGAATGATGATGGGAATCAAATACTTGGTAATGGTAATGGGTTTAAGTAGGAGTCACTTTGTTTGGTAGTAAATAGGAAATGGAATCAAAATAAATAAATAACTATAAATAATTAATTAAAATAACAATAAATAAATATATAAAAATATATAATATAGATATATACACATACACATACACACATGTAAAGAACCTGGTGATGTCTATTACAATTTGAGAATTGACTAATTAAAGAGAACGGAATACCAACCTCATCGACAAAAACAACACTTGGAGCAATTTTACTAGCTAAAGTGAAGACTGCTTTGACATATTTCTCTCCTTCACCAAACCACTGTATGAATGAAACATAAGTAGAAGAAGAATTATTCAAATGCAAGGGCTAGGTTATTTTTCCATAAAAAGTAAAACCCAAAACTTAAATTACCTTTGATGTAATGCTTGACATTGATATGTTAATAAAGTTTGCACCAGCTTCAGTTGCAACTGCTTTTGCAAGCATAGTCTTACCAGTACCCGGAGGTCCAAAAAGCAATATCCCCTTGCAAGGCTGCAAGAATAAATTAGAGGAAATATAAATAACCTGAAAGATAGGTAAATTAAAAAATTAAAAAAAAAAAAATAAAAATAAAAAATAAAAAACAGATTGGTTTACCTTGGTCAGCTGTCCTTTACAAAACAACTCTGGTCTTTGAAGAGGCAACATGACCAATTCTTTCAAAGTATCCTTCACATTTTCCAGGGCCCCAATGTCGTCAAAAGTAACTCCAATATCACTGGGTGGAATAACATCGGCAAGTAGTTTCTTCTCAAATTCATTCTCAGTAACCACATCCTGAAACCTCAGAAATCATGTCAATTTCATGTAATGTACAATGGGAATGCCTTCAAATAACAATAAAAAATTTAGAAACATAAAAGAAAAAAGTTCAAGCAATCATCACCTTAAGAGATTTTTTCACACTCTTGGTTTCGTTTTGAACGCCTTGCAAGACACTAAGCCCATACCTAATGCTGAAATAAGCCAAAAGAAGTTTGGTGATTCATTAAAGAGAAAATATACACTCAAGTGCGTCTTCTGACACATGCTTAATGGCACTGAAGGAAGAGGAACACGGGATAACCTTTCACTGGAGATCGCCAGTTTGCCCTCTTTGGTAGAAGATTCAGAAGAATGCATAAAGTGATGACTCAAAGCCCAGCCAATAATTTTTTCCACACCTATCAAAGTTAAAATGAAAGTTTCAATTGAAGTCATAAAGTGCATATTAGCCAATCTCAGAATTCCACTTAGGATAGAATACTTACTTTCATTCGTCAATGCTTGATCTTTTATACATAATGTTTCAATGTCAGGACAATCAAGCTCAACTCGATTCAAGACCTAGAATTATAAGGACATATAAAAATATAGAGACTCCCAAAAGTCAGTTTATCGAAGATACACAAAAGATTAACAAACATGTCACTTTTTCTCAAACAGATTCTATAAGCAATTAAGATTATTAAAAATCACCATAAGTACTCTTCTTAAATGTTCTTACTTTGTGAAGTAATGACTTCATCAATATTCCAAATGAAATCTTAAAACTCAAAAATAAAAATAAAAGCACTCCAATTTGAATGCATAAAATTCAGAAAATGATCAACAAGAAGCCCCATCCACAAGGATTCTCAGGTTATAAAAAATGCGAGTTACCAAGCCTCTTTCTGGATGGCTATTGACATAACATGTGAATGTTAATTGAGATCATATTACCCTGAATTTATTCAGAAGTGAAGACTCACATTGCGAATGTTAACAGCATTTGATTGAGATTTCATAGTTTCAATGTCTCGATCCAACTGTTGCTTCCAGTCTGATAGTAGTGTTTCATCCTGCCACAGTGACCAGCAACATCAAATTATTCCATGATAAACTCACAGGAGTCACAGCAAAACCTTACAAGGTCAAACATGAAAAAAGGCTTACTTGAGGGATTTGTATCATCACTTTGTTTGGGAATAGGCGGGTGAGCTGCTTAATGGCCTTGGGTGTTTCTTTGCTTCTATCGTGCAATCTACCAAAATTATCCTGCAATAGAGGACAACACATTTCTATAACATTAATAATGGGGAAAACAGCAGGGTGGACTGGAGAATTTTGGTTCAATGTGATAAATATCCTACCCCTGCCACTTGACTACTACATACATGCGCATACACATACCACATGTCAGTATGAGAAAATTCACTTAATAGTGACTTTCTTATCACATATTTATCACCGAGTAAAAAAGGAGCATTAATATTTGATCAATTATCAATTTATCATGTACCATTACTAAAAAAAAAGAACAAACTTTGCCCCAATCTGCAAATCGAGATCAGTAATATCCATTCACATTGGCATCATAGTGGGAAATAATTATGAATTCTAAATTTCTATAGGATTTACTTTTGTTACAATTACTGGAGCTGCACTCTGGGCGCTGAACCCTGAATCTATTATTCAAAGACAAATGCTAATTGAAAACATCCCAAAGTCGTGAAAAAAAATATTAAGGCTTTGATAGGATAGAATAACATTCCAGTTGTGTCCCCAATAAAACAGATGTAAAGATTAAAAATAACAAGGCTCATTAGCTATCAATTGCTGAATACAACTCCTATTCCACTAGTAAGTAGTATTACCACCTTATCAAATGGGAATATTTACATTTCTTTTTCTCCATTTGTACCATTTTTAAGCCTAAATCTTTTATCATCATGTCTGAGAACAAACTCAAGAAGAGAGATTGCAAAATAAATCAGAGAAAAACTAACAAAAACACACAATCAATCATCAAACCAACCAAGGAAACACAATGAAATAATGAGGAAAGCAATTCATTATACGGATCATCCAATTAAATAAACCAAAAAGAATTACCGGGAAAGCAAGATCAAGTAATGCGGTCTGGTTGCTCCCAAACTTTGTAAACAGAAACCCACCAGGATGAGACTGGCAAATATATCAGTACTGTGAGGTGTTAGGTAAGAAACGAAAATTTTACCAAAAGAATAACAAATATTTTAAGATGCTTTAGCACCCATTCATACTTTCTCCTTGCGGTTGTCTGTCTGGGTATAGGATGCTATCACAACAACATTCTCTGGCAATTTTTCAAGCTTAAGCTTGAATGCTGAAAATGCCTCAGGATTTCCCACCATAGACTTCTCTATGTCTTTCACAAACAAAATTAAAGGACTACTTTTACATTCTTGGGAAACAACCTACAAACAGCACATTTTGTGTTAAAAACCTTCAAGGGATAAACAACTTTGTATACAACCAAGGTTACATGCGAAATAAATGGCACATACCTCAAAAAGTTCATTGATTGCAAGTTTGTCAAGATCATCAATACTGGAGTTATCTAAGCGCAGAAAGTCCGCTGTACAAGCAGAGTCAAATTCCACCAAGGAAATAAAGTCAATTACTCTAACAGACTAGAGCAACAAAATACAAAGAGGCATGGAGGATATCTAAAAGCAAAAACGTACCAGCACAGAAAAATCCATGATCCTCCTCACAGAGACCACCCAGATCATTGCCTTCAGGAATTGATCGATCAAATCTGACCCCTATCTTTGAAAACCCATTTTCTTCAAATGCTAGAAGCACTTTGCCTTTATATCCATATGCTGGACCCCTACAGCAACACATGAAGGAGCTAGGAATTTTTCTACATCTATTTTCTAATTATAAGGTAAAGTTCAACAACAGAAAAGTTGTGCATTTCTCATCAAGCAACAAAAATAAAATAGCCAGCCACAAGGCAATCAGGTAAATAAAACAAAATCAAGCACATTGTTTTACAACCAATGTCATTGGCATCAGCTATATATTAACTAAACTTACATACCTGTTTTTTAAAATACTTTTTGACAAGTGAAAAGCAATCAACACACATTGCTAACAAAGCCCCTCTCTGATTGAAAACTAATCAAAGTAATACTAGCAAGTAATAATCATGAATTGAATGCAATAGATGATCATGGTCCATGGATAACTAGCTGTTTTGTTATTCAATCACAAACATAGGTAGTGCCTTACGTAAAAGTTTTAAGATATTGCAAATGAAATATAGAGACTAAAATTTCAAACAAGGAAACCATGAACTCTTCTCTAAGATGTAGGACACTCAAGAAAATGCAGAGGAAGTACTTAAGCAGGAATAACTACAAATTTAGCACGTCATCAACATAATTTGCAGAATACAAAATACAAAGTATGTATAACAAGAAATGCTCTAAAGGGTGAAAAAGAAAATATTTCCCAAACATCTGCATAGATAAATCCTATCGGCTAAGCAGCTACCTTGCAGGAGTTTGCAGAGAAAACCCCGTTGGTAAAGGGCCAACATACTTCACACGATCACCTGACAAGATAATACATGTTGATCAAGATGAAAACAATGACAGCTTAAATTCTCCAGGAAATAAGTTCATGTAGCATAGAAAATATGAGCTTACATTTTAAATGTTGAAAACAATGATTTTATTAATAAAAAATAACAATTAGTGTACCAGTTTTGAATGTGTTCTTTGATGAGGCAGTAGAAGCCTCCTGCTTAGTCTGAGCATGAGAACTTATAGCAGAACCACCAGTTATATCTGCCTCTACACTTGAAGCTGGCTTTTTATTGAAGCGTAGTACAGCTGCCTGCGCGGCCCGTTTAGTAAACACACCTGTTCTCTCAGGCTTTGGGGCCTCTTTGACAGGATCAAGTTCTTTTGCTGATCCCTGCATAGTTTTTGGAAGTGTGAGGTAAAAAAAATTATAGAATGAAACAAAATGGAAAAGTTAAAGGGAATCGATTGAAAATAAAATCAAAACAAGAAATCTTACACCAGGCAATACAAGAGAATCAACTACTAGAAGCCTAGCACCAAAATACTTAGCAAGTGCCTTAGCCAACGTCTCCTGATAGATTTCTGAGCCTGTAAAATTTGAAAAGAGAGGGTCGTGGATCAGAACAGAAGATTACTAAATAATGAATTTTGGAAAAATGGAAATTTTAGTCCTTCAGTTATAAGGAAAATAGCTGATTCAGTCCTTAAGTTAACCACTTTTAGTCCTTCAGTTTTCCCCAAAGTGATACTTTTAGTCCTTGAGCCATGGATCATGGTTCTATGCTACAGTTCACAATGTGTTAAGTCTTTGAAGTGTGATAACTGATAATAGGGAAGTGCAATTTTGGTTAATGATCGGGAAGGACTAAAGTGGCTACAAAAATAACTAAAGGACTGAGAGAGATATTTCCATATAATTTAAGGACTAAAACTGCCATTTTTCCATGAATTTTCATTAGTAGAATAAAACAGAGGCACTACCTGCTGGACCTGATAACAAAATCCTTGGGCATACTGTGGGGAGTTCAGAGGCACACTTTACAAACTTATTGCACTTCAAATGTATGTAAGTTGAAGCAATCAGAACATTCTTTGTTATTTCACTGTCATAAACAATAATACATTTAATGAAGAACATGATTATAATTTATAAAAATAAAAAAATAAAAGAAACAACACTAATATGAGGAAATGGAAAAGTGATTGAAAGTAGTTATAACTAAAAACATCAGACAAGAAATATTTAGCCTAGTTTAAAAATCAAGGAATAAAGAAAAATAAAGTTCAATGAAAAACTGATCTAAGAAATCTACAATTTCCATACTCAAAATACAGAAACAAACAAAATAAAAAATAAAAAATAAAAAAGATTCTTTCTATCAGCCTATACATGTTAATGAACATATCGATAAACATTGATGGGGCACAAGAAAACTAATGATTCAAGAATAGTACAAAAACTAACATAAGCATCGAGTTTTTAGAGTTTGGATGTAATTTCATATGATAGGTCCAGGTTGTAATTTGATATGATAGGTCCGAGTTGTAAAAGGATTCTAATTAGTATTTTAAATACACAATTTGGGGTATAAATATCAATATAGTCCATAAATATTAATTCTACCATCTGAACTACAAAGAATAGCATAACAAAATACCCCCACCATATTAATGCATCATTCATGACATATTGTTGAGATTGATGTTTTCACCTCAAGTAATAAGGAAAATCCTCGAATGAGACTTCAATATTATTGGAATCAAGTATTGTTTGTTGCAGCCCATCTTTAAAAGCTTGACGCCTGGTTGACATTGAAATTAGAGGATCAAAATCCTTAAGAAGCTCTCTCCTTTGATCAATAATTCTGGATATGTTACCGCTCAGATCAAACTCAGGAGTAGATGATCCAGCAAGCATACGAATGAGTGGCCTCAGTTCCTGAGGTGCCCCAGTCACCTTCCCAATTTCTCCATCATAAGAATCTATTGCACCATTCTCAAGATTCAAGTTGTCATTGCCAGAATCAGGGGATATAGCACCTGACTTCTCATCAAGTGGTACATCATTATGATCAGAAACATCCTTCATGTCAGAGTCTAAATCATGTTTATCTGGCTCTCCACTAGCAACTGGTAGTGCTGGCATTTCAGGCCCTTGTTTTATATCATTGTCATTACAAACTGATGGAGGTAGAAGCAACAACTCTTTCTTAAGATTTGATAAAGAAGCTAAAGTAGATGCAACTGCTACAGTAGAGGGGTCCCCTGACCTCGCCTCAAAATTAACTCCTTTCACAGGTCCACTATGGGCTTCTAAGATGCTAACTGAAGGTGGCATGCTTGCAGCTGATATGTCTTCATTGGTAAACTTTTGAAAGATCTAAAATTAAGTTAAGAAATCTGCCTTTTTTTTAACCAAAAGGAAACAAGCAATCTGTTTTTACATCCAAAATGCATATAAAAATGTAAAAGAAACCAATGACATTATAATGACGTGAGTATTCATAAAGGATACATAAGCATGCTTGCCAGAAGAGCCAAAAATCACCTCATCACCTCCATTCAATGGCACAGTAGAATTCTTTGGATAAATCTTACCATTTACTTGTACACAACCTTTTTTCCCACTTATTTCAAGTAATGTGATGGAATTTCCTTTCTAAGAAAAACATTCAGTAAAGAACACAGCTAAAATCAATCTTGAACAGTAATTTGGGAATTCACAAATGTCTATGAAATGAAGAAAAACATACAAGTTAATAGACATGGACAAGATTACCTCTCTCTGGATGTGCTTCAGATTACATAAGGATTTACTAACAGATGGATCATCCACACACAAATCACATTGGCGGCCTTGTCCAACAGTAAAAGTAGATTGATCCAAGGGAACATGGGAATTCTGGAAAGTAACATCAAGAATGAAATTTCTTATTATATAGGAATATAAATTCAGTAAGCAAGATTCATCGAAGAGAGTAAATAAATTGTGGAAAGAAAGGTCATTAGATGCCTAGTCTGTACAAAGTTCCAGTCTTGAAAACAAAAAAGCAGACTCTTGAAAACAAAACTTCCATTACCAGTGCACTAGTAAGCATAGTGTACAACAACATCATATTTATTATAAGATACATCCCAGGTCTAGCAGAGTTCAAAAACCACATCTTTCCTCTTCTTGA
Organism: Ipomoea nil; assembly: GCF_001879475.1. Taxonomy (NCBI): domain Eukaryota; kingdom Viridiplantae; phylum Streptophyta; class Magnoliopsida; order Solanales; family Convolvulaceae; genus Ipomoea; species Ipomoea nil. The sequence goes on from NW_017617502.1 coordinate 257,710, forward strand.
AGCTTCTCACAATCTCACTACTAATCTGTTTAAAGGAAAAATTTAGTGAAACTTACTTGTGGATACTGAGAAAGCAGCTTTCCCCATGCGGTCCCAAGATTAGACTTTAGCTGCCGCTTTTTTCCCCTATTCAATGCAGACCCATTTGCCTTCACCTTATCCACATCAATAGCAGAATCACCTACACCCCAAAGCCAAAAAGTTAAGAAGCTCCCCAGGAATGAAAAAAAAAACAGAAAAGAAAAAATTTCAAAAAGCCAAAGCACATGCAGGGGAAAAACGATCCCCACCCAGAATCATTGGCGATACCAAAGGCTCACCACCAAGGGGAGCCTCAGGCAATTTCTCAGGAACCGGCGCCTCCGGCGACTTCAGAGCACTGGCACCATCCAGATCAGCTGATCGAATCTCTTGCTCCGCGGATTCCGGCCCTGATTCATTCACCGCACCCGGTGTCTTCTCTCCGAGCATGTCATCAGTGGATGACAACGACTCCGTCGCCTACAAAACCGTCGAGTTAAACCCAATTCCAAAGAATTCAATAAATCCATTTATGCGCATATATGATATATATTCAATACAAGCATACATATGTTCACACATATACATATATACATATATCTAAGACTTTAAGAGAAACCCAAACCCTAACCTTGGACCGCTTTCCATTGGGTAGAGGTGAAGACGGAGAAGGGAGGGGGCGTTTGGAGGAAGAGGAACTTCTTCTGGTCTCAACCATGTTCTTGAACCTCGATCTTATTCCTCAATCGATCCCAGAACTTGCTCCGAGGAACCAGAACACGAAAAACTCAATCGAAGAGGATTAAAATGAAAAGGAAAGGGTGGAAGATAACGGGGGATCAGTTATCAAGCCCAGCCTGACGGTGAATTATAATTGTAATAATTATAAACAAATGTACACATATATATATATGGGCCTTTGGTTCAAAGTCGGAATGGACCTTTTATTCAAAAATGGGAAGGGAATTTTTATTTTTATTCTTAGTTATCGCATGCCCATTGCGTGAATAGTTTAATGTTTAATGTGTATTTTTAAATTAGTGTTTAAAAAATTTATTAAATTATTATTTGGTATTCTAGCGAATATAGATTATCAAATTTTTTATAAAATAAAATATTTCAAGAATGCATAACTATGACATGTGACATAATTTTTCATAAATTTAACTGATGCAACATATACTATTAATAAAAATAAAATCTTCATTTTTAACTTCCCGTCCAACCACCTAATAATAAAAATAATAAGGTTATCGCTAAAATAGGAAAATTGGAAAAAGAATCAGTAATGGGAGAATATAAGGAAGATTATGTGAAAAAATGAAAAAAAATCGGTTATTAATAATTTATATGGAAAAGAATCCGTAATTCAAGAAGCACATCTATCTATACTATTAATAAGATTTAATTTCATTTTTTGTTCTAGATTTATAGGTGGCAGTCCACTCTTATTCCATTTTTATCAAAACATCTCATTTTGGTCCTAGTATTATTATGACATGACCAATTTTGGTCCTCTATCAACAAAATCGTTGAAATTTCATTAAATATAAGGAAATCTTGATCTTTTTAATACAAAGTGTGTTGACCCATTATATATTTTATGTTTATTTTTTGAAAAAAAATTCATAATTGAATAGCGAAATGTTGTTGTATTTAACGCACTTTCAATGATTTTTTTGATAGAGGACCAAAATTGATCATGTCACCATAATATTATAAGACCAAAAAGGAATGTTATGATAAAAAAAAAGTATTAAAAGTGGTTTGCCACCTATAAATCGAAGAACAAAAATGGAATTAACTCCTATTAATAAAATCAAAATCCTCCATTTTAGCTTTCCGCCCAAAACAGTCATATACTATTAAGGTTTGCGTAATATTGTAAAATAGTGTAATACAATTTATAATAGAATATATTATTTCATATGTTCCTATTCATCATACAATTCTACATTAAAATTCATATTCGTAATACAACATGAATATTATTCCGTCACTACTCCAATCTATAGTCTATAGTATTAATAAAAACAAAATCCTCCTTTGTAATTTCCCGTCCAAACACTTAATCTATATTATGAATAAAAACAAAATCCTCATTTTTAACTTCTCGCCCAAACACTTAATAATAATAATAATAATAATAAGGTTACCGCTAAAAATGGAAAAGAATCAGTAATTGGATAATATAAGAAAGATTATGCAAAAAAAAAAAAAAAAATGAAGAAGAATCTAAACTATTCATTAAAATAAAATCCCTCGTTTTAACTTATTGCCAAACACTTAATAATAAAATTAATAAGGTTACCGCTAAAATAGGAAAAAGGGAAAAGAATAAGTAATTGGAGAATATAAGAAAGATCATGCGAAAAAATGAAAAAGAATCGGGTTATTAATAATTTAGATGGAAAAAAAATCGGTAAATTCAAAAAACCCATATATCTATATCTATACTATTAATAAAAAATAAAATCATTAATTTTAACTACCCGCCCAAAATAGTCTTATACTATTAAGGTTTGCGTAATATTGTAAAAAATAGTGTAATACAATTATACATTAAAATTCTTATTCGTAATACAATAAGACAATATTATATCCCCATTCAACAATATTATTTCATCACTACTCCAATCTATACAATTAATAAAAACAAAATCCCTTTGGAAGAATGACCAGGGATCGAGTCTCACCAGCGGCAGTGTGGGAGCAACCTCTCAAAGTGAGGAAGTAAGTGAGGGGGGCTCCTTGTGCGCAGTGAACGCCGGTCTAGCCTCTGTGATTAATGTTCAGTTGGGGAAGTAAGTGAGGGGGGCTCCTTGTGCGCAGTGAACACCGGTCTAGCCTCTGTGATTAATGCTCAGTTGGGGCCCCTTAGGGGCGGCAGTGTGGGAGCAACCTCTCAAAGTGAGGGGGGCTCCTTGTGCCCAGTGAACACCGGTCTAGCCTCTGTGATTAATGTTCAGTTTGGGCCCCTTAGGGTTGGGGTTCAGCCTTTAGAAGAATAAAAACAAAATTCTCCTTTTTAACTTCCCAATAATAATGATGATGATGTTACCGCTAAAAAGGAAAATAGAAAAGAATCAGTAATTGGAGAATATAAGGAAGATTATGCCAATTGGCCCACTCAATACTGGTCGTCTTCTTGGCATTAGGCCCCAACCGACTCAACTAGCCTATTCACAACTTTCCTTGCGTGATGTCCGATTGGCTCTTACGCGTTTGCTTTTTTTAATTTTTTTTTTTCAACTATGTCATCTAAACGTCTATCATTTGGCCAACTCTTGGGCCAATGGTTGGATGTCATGCCTGGGCCCTGAGAGGCCCAGGTTAGCTCCTTGGGGCATCCACCTCAACGTGCAAGGGTACTAGTTTGTTGCCTCATTTCTTTTGGTGGTGGTATTGACCTTCGAGAGCAGGAAAACCCTCTCTCCTACCATCCAAGTTGCTCCCACAAGTCTTCAAATTAAATTGTTGATTTATTGATCCGACCATCTTGATATATTTTATTGCTTGGTGGAGAAAAAATGGATTTGTAATTTGGGTAGAGTTTAGGAACATGTACTTTTCGTAGCGGTCACACAACTAGCGCCAATGATAAATTTTAATGGACTGAATCCACCATAAAACTAGATTGATGTGAGAAGATAGGGATGGAAAAAGACTATATTACATTCACAGACTCAAAGTCCCTTAAAGCACAATAACTAGATTACAATAGTACAAGTAAAACAAAATAACAATTCAGGTCTAAGTAGTACAATCTTCAAGTTCAACCAAAGTGGGCTTTGACCAACGAGAAAGCCAATTGGAAAGTATCAGCCACTAAGACATACCACAAAGCTAGATCACAAAAACAACCCATTAAGACCAACACCAGAATAGGTAGAGATATTGGGTTAAAAAAATTAATGTCTGGAGATGACAAACCCCCCTACCTTATACTACTCCCAAAGGGCGAAGGGATAAGGCCACCTCGGGTGCCTCACCCCAACGAGCGATCGATAGCCGCTAGTGTTGCTCTATAGTGGCCTGCGCCTCGACCGGTCGTGCGGGGTCTGAGCCCCCTCCCACCGCTCACTTTTTCCTTCTTTCATGCACCTTTGCCCATTTTCTTGTATGCTAAACACATCTTAAGCTATTTGAGCTCTTTTCCATACCTTTGCGCCCTGGCATTCTATATTTATGCTTTACCTCACTTCGGTCCCCAAACTTTCGTCATTCCTCACTTTGCATCATATCTCTCCAGTCTTTGCGTCTTAACATAATAAACTCCCCGCTTGACCTTGTCACCTCATACTTCTAACTTCTTTACATTTTGACCTCAAAACTCTTGATCTACTTGACCTTTGACTCCAAACTTGATCTCTAGGGCTCCAATTACACTTTGCCCAATAAACCTTTGACCAAAAAGACAAACCTTCCCAATCACCTTGAGTCTTAACATTTTCCAAAGTAATTTAATATTTCATGAACCAAACATCCCTAAAGGTAGGATACTTGTATATGAACAACTAGCATGCTCTAAACTAATAAGAAAGAGACATTCGCACCCAAAGAGAGAGAGAGACATTAAATGGGCTGTTTCGGCCCATCTATGTATCTGAATGGATCAAACTTTGGATAAGGACATTGAAATTTGATCAATGGTCCACACAAATTATGTGGTATTTGTGTGGATCATATTTTGCATACTGTAAAATAATGTACATTTAGTAAAAAAATAATGTATATTCAGTACAAAAATAATGTACATTATATTCATGGAATGTACATTATTTTTATTCTGAGTGTACATTATATTGTATAATGTACATTCAGTACAAAAATAATGTAGATTTAGTATATTAAAATGTACTTTTTGTTATGGTCCACATAACATTGTGTGGACCATGGTCCACACAATAATTTGCCAAAGTTGATACGTTATCATAAATAAAATGGGCTTGTTTCCGCTTATCATCCGACGTACTCGGACATAGTAGGTACGTGACGAGTAGTTATGCTGTGCAACCGTGTGCACTATGCATGGTGCACACGGTTGCAAAAACGACGTCGTTTTGACGTTCAACTTAAAAAAAAAAAAATCAGTTTCGATTGTCGTTAACGGCGTTATGTTGTGCATAATTTGAACTATACATCCATAACTTCATAACTATACATTCAGAGTTACATAACTACACATCCATAACTTCGTAACTATACATTCAGAATGTGAAATTATAACTTCATAACTATATATTCAGAATTGCATGAATAACTACACATCCATAACTTCATAACTATACATCCAGAATTGCATAACTACACATCCATAACTTCATAACTTTACATTCATAATTTCACATTATAAAATTATGAACATATGTTTACGTAACTAACGACAATCGAAAAATAATTTTTTAAAAAGTAAAACGACGTCGTTTTTGCATCTGCATTGTGCACACGGATGCACAACATAATTTGCCGTACGTGACAATCCTTATACCATAGACCAGGATTCACAGTGTACTATGGATCCTTGATGCATGTGTACATATTTTATATTGTAAATTTTTGTGTTTTGTGTTATGAAATTTTGCATCTTAGAGTATGAATTTTGTAACTGAAACAAATGAGTAGTTGTGTCTTATTTTATGAATTTTTGTGTATTATATTATGAAATTATATGTCTATAAACACAAATTTTGTACCTAAATCAGATTTGAAAAATAAGTAAATATATAACATGTGTATGTGTCTTATATTGTGATCTTTTGTGTCTTGTATTATAAAACTCTATATCTTACGAGAATGAATTTTATACCTCGTCGTTTTAATCATGAGCGCACAATACTATACAGACCCTGGTCCATGATGTAAATTCCCAGTACGTGATCAATAATCCAATTAAGGTCTATCAAGCATCTCACCTTTTGTCTTTGGTTCATCCAACGCCTATAGAAGTGAATCAAGTGATTAGGTATAATCGTTATCCAATGCTTATTAGTTCAAGTAGCAAGATTGATCATTGATATAAATTTATTTTTAGTACACTGTCTCGCAATACAGTAAAAAATTAACATATAATATATTCAAAAATAATAAATATAATAAATATATTAAAAATGAATTTTTAGTATACTAAAAATAAACTTGCAATATACTAAAAATGAATAAATTGGGTGCTGGACTTGTCCATTGGCCCTTCCGGCCTTAAGATCAAATGCTTATTATTATATAAAAAATTATAACTAATAGCAAATGTGCAATTTTATTTCCTTATACCCGCCTAGCAGCTATAACCACATTTCGAAAAGCGAAATAATGCTGACTTAGCCCTTCATGCCTCTACCACCCAACAACAATAAACCTTTAATACACTAAAACAGAACATGCAGATACTAAAATTGAACGTGTAATACGATATAATTTATGCAAATTTTCATCTCTAAATTTAAAAAATAAGTTAATATGCAAAATTTATCGATAATTTGACACTTGACCTCTATGGTTTGGTTGATTCACAAATAAGGATCGAAGATATGAGTGGCAATAGTTATGCTGTGGAACCGTGTTCACCATGTGTATGATAAACACGGGATAGATTCATTTTCTATGCTGTGGATTACAACACAGAAATTATGGATCTCTATAATTTCTATACTGTAAATTCATAATTTCTATACCGTATTGTAGATTCATAATTTTTATACTGTAAATTCATAATTTCTACAGCATAGCAATTATGTATCTACCCAGGTGTTCACCATGCGCATGGTGAACACGTTTCCACAACATAATTTGCGTATGAGTGGAAGATAGATCGGCGTTGCATCTCGGAATAATTAACCTCCTTTTTGTTTTTGTTTGTTTATTTATTTGTTTGTTTTTTTTTTTTCAAAAAAAAAAAAAAGTCAAATAGGCCTCTGAAGTCTAAACTTTACTAAAAAAAGTCAATTACACTCTTAAACTTTCAAAAATTACAATTACACTCATAAACGTGTTATTTTGAAGCATTAAAGCATTGAAGCACAGAAATCAGTTGGTGACTTATAATTACAGGTTATCTAAGGTTCCGACGACCCTTGCACCATTTTCCGGCAACAATCACCGGTGACCGGAGATCAGACGGTCTCCGATCGCGTTTGGACAATGCGATTAAGTTGGTCGCCTCCTCCAAATGTGACCGGCGATTGTTGCCAGAAAATAGTGGAAGGGTCACCGGAACCCTAAGTAACTTGTAATTACAGGTTATCAATCGATTTCTACGCTTCATTACTTTAAATAACATATTTATAAATTTAATTACAACTTTTAAAAGTTTAAAGACTTAATTAATTTTTTGAGTAAAGTTTAGGGGCTATTTCACCCTTTCCGTCATTGTTTTTCTAAATTGTTACTCGGTAGTAATTTTAAGTTGCGATTCTTCTTGAAATAAGCAGTAATAGCATCATATTTTTATACTTTATTTTGCCCAACCACCATGCATAGCACCATCCATTTCATAATTTCTTCCAATAGTTAATGTTACATTTTTTTTCTTTCCAATGATAAAAAGGGAATTGAAGCTAGCTAGCTGCGGTTATTGATGAGTACAGTGATGAATAATCCACTGCACAGTGAATTGATTATTGAAACTAATTAAGGTTTCCAGGCAGGATCTCTGGGACTGAAATACCTGGCCCTTACATTGGACTCGAGGATTTTGAGGGCAGAAGAATTAGATTTGATGCACCTGGGAGTCTTGTACTGATTGATGGAGGAGCCTTCATTGATGAAGTTGCCCATCAGCAAATCAAAGGTTCCAGGCTTCACCACACGGATCTCCAGCGGGCCTATACACTTGTCGTGGCTTCTGCACCGCCGGTACACGTAGTCCAGTTGTTCTTCGATGGCGATGCAGCAGTCTTGAAGGACCTGTGCATCAATGGCGGCGGCGCCGGCGTGCATGATTTCCCAGTAGATGACGTAGTGACCCGGGACCGATGAGGTGTCTGCGTAACTGGTGTATTCAACTAGCAGCGCCTGGTGAGGCTCCAGAAGCTTCTTCGCCGCCGTGATGCTCCGGTGAAGGTCTTCATCGTTGGTTTTGTCGCTGTCGATGCTCAGCACCACGTTTCTCCGGCAGGTGAATTTGAACTGCGGGGCTTTGTTGTGGAACCCCGCCACTTGCAGCACATCTCCGATCCGGTACCGGTATAACCCTGTTCATTATATTGTTACACATTCAATACGTACGTCATATGTATATAATCCAACATATATGCCTCTCGATAAGAGTGTCATAAATATATATATATTGTTGGCCGGAGGTCGATAGGTAAAGTCTATCATTATGCCTCTCAAAAATGTGACTGTATAATGATATAAACCTGTTCCCTACCCCTTTAACTGTGATGTATAACTTTTGAGGTAATGATAAACGCTTGACTTAACAAGTGATATCAAAGACAGGTTACGGGTTTGTGTTAGGATCATCAAAGGCTATTTACCATTACGTCAAAAAGTCTTTTTGATGATGAGGCTCCATCTTCCAATCTTCGTCACAAGGAATGCTCAATTTTATTTCTTTATATACCTAAGCTTGGCTATAGCTCACAGAGAACAGAGAATGCACTATTTTATTCCCTTATATATCTGGACTTGGCTATAAGCGAACATGCAATGATTGCTGAACTTGGTCCTAGTTGGGGACGGGAAAAACTATGCAGTTAAGGAACTGCAATTACAAGAAAATGTTGTTGATATTGTTAGGGGGAGATTCTTTATTGAGACTCAAAATCATGACCTTCCACTCGAAAAAGTTACTTTATACCACTCACCATAAAATCTTTGGCTAGACCTTATGATATATTTAGTATCTTAACTAGTGATATCATTGTCAAGTTAGAATGGTAAAAATTGTGCAGTTAAGGAAACACGCTTACCGGAAAATGTAGTGACAACCAATTCATAGTAACACCCAAGCCTAACATGTACGAGGTCAACGAGCTTGCTCTGAGGAATTGACTCTTCCTCTTCTTCTTCTCCCTCTTTATTCAGATTCGACAAGAACGTCCCATTTTCCCCCAAGGGTATGAACTCAAAGTACCCCATATTAGGCAAGAGCGTGAAGGCAACATCCGCGGGATCGCTCAGCGGCTTCAAGTTAACTCCGAAGTAACACTCCGACGAAGCATACATGGTACAAATCAACGGCAACTTCCCGTCGCTATAATACCTGAGCGCCGGAACATACTGCGACATGGACCCCGTAATCACCGCCTCAATGTACTTAGCCTTGGGCCAAAGCCGGTACACAATCCCCTTCCACGACGCCGCCCTGCAAATCTCCTCAATCTCGTCCGCCAGCTCCGGGTCCGGCGCCAGAAGGATTTTGGACATGGCGGATCGGCACTCGGAGTCGGCGATCATACCGCTGAGCTGCCCGGTCCTAATGTCGAGGCATAGACTGGGCCAGTTGTGTTGGAGGAAGGAGATGGCGCGGAGGAAGGCGGAGGCGAAGACGGCGCCGAGGCGGAGGACTTGGCGGCGGTAGACGAGGCCGGCGAGGAGCTGGCAATACATGCTTTGGTTGGTGTCGGAGCAGAGAATGGATTGGTCGGGGCTGGTCATGTCGTTGTACGGATCGAAGGATCGGCACTTGAAATGCTTGCTTTTGTAGTAGCTTGTTAGCACCGTCCGGGCCGGTAAACCGCACGGAGTCGACATTTCGGCTTTCACGAAATAAAGATACATCGCCTTTCCCTCGTCCATCCCGGGAATATACCTGAAACGTCATATATTATATTAGACATACATTTCACCTTTAATTTTATAAGATTTGACCCAAATGCATTCCAATTAGATTCTAATTAATGAGTTTTAATTTCTACATATATTCATAATTCTTACTCTATCTATCACTTTTATTTCATGATGTATCAAACACTGCACGGATAGACTATTTTTCTTATGTTGGTCCTAATAATAAAATAGAGCAATATAATACTAGACTAGATACTGTCGAATTTTTCCTTCCAATTCATTCCTCACGATATGACCGGCAAGATCTAATTGGCAATTAAATGATATTTTTAATTAATGTTGGGTTATCAATGAATGAAAGTCATATCAAAAGGTAAAATCATGGAGAAGAAATTTAGAAGGGGAATAAAGCATTTTTCATAAAAATATCTACATAAGAGCACTCCATCAATGATATTTTTTTTTTTTTTTTTTTTTTTTGCATTGTTGGCCAGAGAGGAAAGAGAAATGAGGAAAAGACACATTTTTTGGTGGGTATTGGGAAAATTTTAAAAACAAAAATTGCCCATGTTGTGTCTTTTGCGCATCAGCTATGTCTAGTAGGCGTGTGAATGTCTAGTAGGCGTGTGAAGTGCACACGCCAATTGCGCACATAAATTGAGCTGTTTTTTGTTGGATAGCAAATCCTATTTTTCCTCTGCTAATTAATTAGCTTTAAAAGTTGAGCAAAGAAACTTCACTCTTGGAGATGCTCTAAATTAAAGATTTTAAACGTGAAAGCAAAAATTATTAGGAATGTAGAATGTGAGCCTATATAATATTTTTTAGTCCTAAATATACCTTTTTCCTGTCCCAAAATCACATGCATGTTTACAAAATATATAGATGATATATGGATAGAATGTATATATGGTTGTGGATGGAATTAATAATCAGACCGCAATTACTAAAAGGAATTGAAAGGAATGCAATGTCATGTCACAAAATGTGTCCACTCATGCACGAATTGGTCTATGTGGGTTCATTGTCAATGAAACTAACTTTTTCATGCATGAAATATATATATAATGCTAAACAAAACCAAAACATATATAGTATAATAATAATAAAAAAAAAAGATGGCGATTTAACTGGTCCATAATCGGCATAATGAGATTGTAAAGAAACGTCCGCCGATCAAGATCCTCAGCGATTGACGGCATCAGCTTTGGCTCTCCCCCTGAAGTTCCTGAGCTGTTCACGTTATCAAAAAGGACACATCAGAACGAGACCATGAAAGAAAGTGTTGCGTGGAAGCCCGTAAAGATCAAGTCTAATGGTGTCTGAAAGATTTTTGGGCCATAAAAGGCTTAAAGGGTCAAGCCCAATACCTTAAAAATGTGTGGGTGTTGAGCATATAGCCATTAACGTGCAATTCAATTAAAAGCTTAACACACCTCCTCACGTGTGCGATGGGTTCCAAGCAACATGTGGATGGTAGATACCAAATTGAAGCATGTGCTTTATCTCAACTAAAAGTTTAAGCTGATAGTTGGATTGCACGTTAATGACTATATGCTCAATACAGTATAAGAAAATAAAGTTATGTCATTGCTACTGGCTACAGTTTTTGACATAAGTGGAGAAAGCAAGAATGAATTGAACCTGCAGAGCATCTCAGTTATGGGTTGACCGGTGATGGGGCTGAAGTGGTCACCGTTGGCAATTCTGAGAATGTAAGGCCTGATATCCTCGTACGCGATCACAGGCACACAACGTTTGAAATCCGAAACCAAATCTTCTTCTACTGATGAAGAAGAGGAATTATTCTTGTTTTTCAAGTTGTACTTGTTCAAATACTCACACCCGCCATTCATCTCCATTATTCTTTTCAGAATTTCTTCTTGAACCTCTCCGGCGTTCGACGTTAGCCTTTCAATCTCTTTCAACGCCTTCTCACCCTTGTATTCCAACTTCTTCCCGTCCATCATAATCATATATCTGATAAAAAATACAGGGAATAATAAAAAAGCAAAATGAAGATCGAGAGAACAAGGAAGACGAAGGAGAATAGAGAGGGTAGAGCTGAGAGAGAATTGAGAGAAAAGAAATATCAATAGATATATATATAATGGTTTGAGGTTTACCTAATGGATACACTATTTAGGATTAGTAGGTTTCTCTTATCACAAGGTTTAATCAAATCTCCGACAGACCATTTAGGAGGATGTAAATCATGATAATTCGATCAGTTGTTCTCTCATCACAAGGTTTAATCAAATGTGCAACAGAACATTTAGGAGGATGTAAATCATGATAACTCGATCAGCTGAAAACATAAACTAAACTTTTGCTTACTGCGCATAAAGATCTCCTCATCATCACTTTGAGAGGTGAGACTCGATCCCAAGTCATTGTTCTTGATCAAACTTCATTTATGTGACCAATTAAGGTGCCTATGCGAACATTTCAGTTCCAAATTTGAAAGCTGGGTTGGCTTTGCAAGTAGTTACGCTAGAGTTTGAAATTTTGTTACAATTCACCATCACGATACCCTTTTAAAGTAGGATCACAATCAAGAGCAAAACATATAGGAAACGAAATTCTTCATATAGTGCGATTATAATATTGGTATATGGAAGTCGCTTTCCGTTTGGATGTGCAGTCTGTTTCCGCAACGTGCTAGGCTACACCCATGCAAGTACAAAAATGAGCCATATTACATAACTGTATATAACTCCTAATAATAATTTAATTACTTTTAGCCGAGTTAGATAATCTTTATATTTTAATTAAATTATATCCGAGTTACATAGCTCTTCAAATGTATTAAATATGACATAATTTTAAAAGATATTTTGTTGAAAAATAACAGTTGTTATTATAGACTTAAGGTATTGATTTTATAAAAATGTAGTTAATAGATTATACACATGTAATTAACATATTATATACTAGTAGTTTAAATATTAAGACTAGTTTGCACATCAACGCGACCCAATGACGTAAAATGAGAGAATACCATTGGCTAACCGTAACCACACCAACTATCACCCTTCACTTTATTAAATGATATCATATTGGGTCATGATTGTTAGCATATTATTATTTCATCTTATTATCTTTGTATATTATATAGTTTATATTATGTGGTAGACATATTAGATTGTTAGACCTGTTCTATTAGTCAGGGTTTGTTAGAGTCCTTGTAGTGATATACTTTGTATTCTCTACTGATTCAGTTATCGAATGAAAGCTATTCTCTAATCTGGTATCAGCCAGGATATCGGTCTTTCATCTACCTCCATCGTAAAATTACCCCATCTTTCCCGTAAAACTCATCGTACCATCAGAATGTCTACCAACTCATCCGAACGTACGGTTTCCGCTGCCGGCTCACCATCTCCGGCCCGCGGTCCTTTTCTCGCCGGCGCTCACCATTACGTGACGATGAAACTCACGTCACGTAATTTCTTGTTTTGGCGCGCACAGCTGATTCCCTTTCTCCGGGGTCAGGAACTGCTGTGTTTTGTAGATGGGTCTCTTCCGTGTCCACCGAAGACCGTCACAGCTGCTCCACCGTCTGAGGGCTCGTCGGCAGGCACTACCACGACGAGCATCGTCCCCAATCCGGAATACCGTGCGTGGGTGAAACAGGATCAATCGATCCTGTCTCTCCTAATTTCATCCATGTCGGATGAAGTGTTATATCTTGCGCTTGGCCGAACCACATCTGTGGCAATCTGGGAGTCCATCACGTCCGCCCTTGGGTCTTCAAGCCAAGCTCGTTGCCTTAATCTCCTCGGGCAATTCCAGATGCTCCACCAAGGCAACTCCACGACTGCCGACTACCTAGGCCGAGCAGGGGTCCTTGTCGAAGCTCTAACCCAGGCCGGTCGACCGCTCTCTTTAATGGAGCAAAATCTATATCTGCTCCGCGGACTTCGACCGGAACTAAAAGCTATGGCGGCGTCCTTCACCTCCGGTAATGCAGTGCCGCTATCGCACCTCTCGAACTATCTTCAGGCGCACGAATTCATCCTGGTGGATGACTACCCCATTGGCGACTCCACTGTTTCGCACTCGGCTTTCTTTGCAGGACCCGACCGTGGCTCATCCAATGGTGGCTGGCAGTCGTAGCAGTCCGGTCGTGGTGTTGGTGGACGTCGCGGCGGGCAGAATCGGGGCGGTGGTCGCGGCGGCCGCGGAGGTCCGCGGTGTCAAATATGTCGGAGGTACTGCTATAAGAGGTATCACCCGCAACCCCCACCCCAGGCGATATGGCAGTGCCGGCAGATGTTCCCGCTCCGGTACAGGCTCCGGCCGATGGGTGGTATCCGGACACCGGGGCCACCGCACATGCTACGCTGGACGCGACTATGATGGGACAGTCGGAGGAATACGGCGGATCGGACGTGCTTCGCGTGGGCAACGGCGCAGGTTTGGTTATTTCACGTGTTGGTCGCGCATCAATCCCATCCGTGTCAAAATCCCTATGTTTGAATGATATATTACATGTCCCGAGTCTCTCAGGTCCTTTATTATCTGTGCATAAATTTGCTGTTGATAATAAAGTTTATTTTGAATTTCATGATTCGTGTTAACCGTAACCACACTAGCTATCACCCTTCACTTTATTAAATTATATCATATTGGGTCATGATACACCGTATAAGCGGGCAAATTATGCTGTGAGCACGTGCTCACCATGCGCATAGTGCAGACGAATCTATATTCATAATTTCTATACTGTATATACATAATTTCTATACTGTATATATATAATTTCTATACTGTAGATCCATAAATTTCTAGACTCTTGGTGAGCTAAAATTATGAATCTAAAGTATAAATTTTAGCTCACCGAGAGTCTCAAAATTATGGATATACGGTATAGAAATTATGGATATAGATTCGTAGTTAGAAATTATGAATCTAAAGTATAAATTTTAGCTCACCGAAAGTCTAGAAATTATGGATATACAGTATAGAAATTATGGATCTACAGTATAGAAATTATGGATATAGATTCGTGGTTAGAAATTATGAATCTAAAGTATAAATTTTAGCTCACCGAGAATCTAGAAATTATGGATATACAGTATAGAAATTATGAATCTATAGTATAGAAATTATAGATATAGATTTCTGCGCACCATGCAAGGTGAGCACGTGCTCACAGCATAACGAATGTGGAATGGTATAAGCGTGGGTGGACATGATTCCAATTTCCAAATTAATGCATCCACCTTGCTTATAACATATATTCCAAAACATTTACAACTAGGGAGTGTTTTGCTAAAAAGAAAAATAGTGATGCGTAACGGAAGAACATACATAATCCAATACGTCAAAAAATGCAACAAGCACTACATTTTGAACCCCAACTACCATATATTCTTTATTGTGGACATCGAGATTATATTGCTAGAGAATAAATATTTATGGTACATTTAGAGAGTTGAAATGTTTGGATGACGAAATTCTCCGTACGCTAATTAAGAGCTATGGTTTCTTCTTCTTTGTTGGGTCTATGACAAACTAAATTAAAGAGCACATATAACTATACGAGAAATGACAAAATATTAAATCAACGAGGTTCTTGTTTCTAAGCATCAATTCTCATCATTCTCAGCTCTTCATTAAGGGGGACAAAGAATATGATGTCTCTCTCACACAAAATGTTTAAACTAACCTAATTACATTTAATTTAACTTTTTTGTTTTTGTTTTTTTTTTTTTTGTTTTTGTTTTTATTTGTTTTTTGTTGTTTGTTGTTTGTTGTTTGTTGTTTGTTTTGTTTTGTTTTTTTGTTTTTTTTTTTTTGTTTTTTTTTTGTTTTTTTTTTGTTTTTTGTTTTTTGTTTTTTTGTTTTTTTGTTTTTTTTGTTTTTTGTTTTTTTGTTTTTTTCTTTTTTGCGTAACAAACCTGTGGTGTCGGTTTGGCATTAGCTTTAAAGTTGGCTAAAATTTGGAAATGCTAGTTTTTAGATGTTGTTAAGATAATCTTATCATTTTTTTTTTATTTTTTTTTTTTGTGTAACAAACCTGTGGTCTCTGTTTGGCATTAGCTTTAAAGTTGGATTTTTTTTTTTTTTTAAAGTTGGCTAAAATTTAGAAATGCTAGTTTTTAGAAGCTGTTAAGATAATTTATCTTTTTTATTTTTTTTTTAAATTTTAATTTTTTTGGTTGTTTTTTGTGTGTAACAAACCTTTGGTCTCCGTGTGGCATTAGCTTTAAAGTTGGCTAAAATTTGGAAATGCTAGGTTTTGTGTGTGTAACAAACCTGTGGTCTCTGTTTGGCATTAGCTTTAAAGTTGGCTAAAATTTGGAAATGCTAGTTTTTAGAAGTTGTTAAGATGGGTTAATGATTATATGAGTGTTTGGTAAAATTAATATTTAAGGTTATATTTGAAAATAGATAAAAGGTCAAATAAATTTGTAAACTTCTTTATATATATATATATATATATATATATGTGTGTGTGTGTGTGTGTGTGTGTGTGTGTGTGTGTGAAATTAATTTGAGTAGGGTTCACTTTTTCAAATATAACCTTAAATATTAAATATTAATTTGAGTAGGGTTCAATTTTAAAAAATTTAAATGACCACTTTAAATTGTATAGCATATAGCCTCTCTCTCTCGCACGCCAATTATTCGTCCAAAAATTGGTAGCCAAGACAAGCTAAGTGACGGTAAATAAGTTACCGGAGAATATAATATATGAGTAACAATTTGTATAGCTAAGTATTTCAGTACCAGAATTAGAACGTGTCCCCTCCATGTGACATGGGCTCATCTTTGATACTATATACTTGTAACGATTACAATAATTGTACAATGGCCTCCTACTAAATGCAACAGCTGATTCCTTAGTAAATTGAGGCGCCCTCCTCTATAAGTGCGCTGGCCGTTCAGAAATCCTCTCTTTGATGAGGCGGTGCTCTTAATGCGTGGCCTCTCTTGTAACTGTTCACCTGTTCTCTCTGCTTTTGACTGTCATAATGCTTTGATGGGTTAGATCAAGTGTACCGAGTAAGATCCAGTACCTTGTCCAATTATATTGTGACTAAGGTCTTATTGTTCACGCCTAAAATTTGAGTTAATTCTTATTAGTTTAGGAATTGGATTTGTAACATTTGATTAATTATTCATTTGCCAGTATGACTTATGAGTAGTTTTGTACACTTAAAAATTCTGATTTTAGTCAAGTGTTTATGTTGTTGGTATCGTCAAAAAGGTCATTTAATATCATGCATGTATTACTTTTACGAGATGGGCTTAAATGGGTAGGAGATTTAATCGAAACAATGGAAAAAAATTATATACAAGATTTATATAACGAGTTATATTACATTTATTTTCATTCTTATTCATTGTTTACTTACTATTGGCATGGTAATTCACCCACAAAATGATGAGCTACAATTTTTTTTTTCTTTTCATTTTTTTATTTTTCAATAAAATTAGAACATGTGCTCGCTAGGGTTATTAATATTTGAGTTTTTTTTTTTTCCTTTCTCAAAATGGTCCATCGGCTGTTGCTCATTCTCAATTTTGCATATCGACTTTTAATTGCATCAAATATGGTCTCCTGACTTTCAAAAACTCGCCTAATTCAGTTCTCCGTTAAGTATTCCATCTACTCAACGTTAAAATGGAGCGCATTTTTGTCCGTTCACTTATTTTGCACCAAATATACACTGCGAAATAGTTGAGAGACCATTTTGAAAAAAAAAAAAAAAACTCTTTTGTTTATTTCATTTTTGTTTTAGACTCTATCAAACAAAGTAATATTATATTCTCATAATCCAAACGAAACACATAAAATACGTAATCTTAAATTTTTAAAATCTCAGGTAACCTTCCTTTGAAGGTAATCCTATTACATGCGGTAATCCAAGATTCTATGAACCAAACGGCCCTTGGAGTAATATAAAATTACCAAGATAATATCACAATTGAATCAAACAATGTCATATAACATCACCATACTGTTATATATTGATTCTTGACAAGTACTAAGTGTTCAATTTCAAAAAGAGTAATAATAGTTATTACTTAAAATATTATATTACCTTTTTTTTTTGGCTTATAATTAAGCAATAATATTGATATAACATTTAAGTCAAAACTTTAACTCCATAGCATAATTGACCCTAACTTAAATACGATTATCGTATCAAATATCTTCTACTTTAAAATTTGTTATTTGCTTATTCAATTATTGCTTTTTCAGTTGAAACATAATATCCTTGAAAATCTATTACTTTTAAATAAAAGTAACATTAAAAAAAAATTAAAACCATTTTTTTAATGATCAAAACTCATTTTCCTAAAAGTGCCTTTTCCTTTATATATATAGCACATTGATTAGAAGAATAAGTTGAAACAAAAGCAAATGAAATCTAAATGAGAACTATACAATCCAGAGAGTGTTGCTAGCAAACAAAAAAAGCAGCTCAAAGCACAGTGTGTGGCGAGGAACATATGATGACTTGGTTTTTAATTTGCTGTAGCAGATGAGAGCTGAGGAGAAATAATAATAATAATAATAAATAATAATAGTAGTAGTAATAATAATAATAATAATAATAATAATAATGGGGGGCTGAGAATATAATGATGGAAACAAGATGCCAAAGAATTTGTGTCAGGAGGAGCTGAGCTGGGCATCCTTATCGGGTAAGGAAGGAAGAAAGGCGTCATCATCATCAACTTGCATATCATTTCGTTCATGCATCAATATCAATTTAAGTCCTCTCTATTCTCTGTGGTTGGTGCTCGCCGCATCGATGAAGGACAACTTTTTTTTTCTCTCTTTACTTGGCAACCGGTGAACGACATTTTGCATGTACTACGCCCAAGGGACACACATCCATCACTCCCACTTTTCCATGTCTTCTAATTTCTAAAGATATGCCACCATCATATCCACCGTGTGCCCATCTGTTAAGGAAAGAAATCACAGAAATCACAAGAAATCACAGAAATCACATATTTCTTCTAGCAAATATTTTCTCTTGTAATCTTGGTTTCATTATTATTATTCTTATTGATTCTATTTCCTTTCTCTGTACCTTATAGTTTGTATATATAGGGGTGTACATCTTCTGTAATGAAAGACAGAGAATATTAGATAGTTCATACATTTCTTTACATGGTATCATTCCCAGGTTCTTGATCGACGATCTCTCCTTGCATTGTTCCTGCCGTGTGCCGCTGCCGCCATGACAGACACGGAGGTCGTCGACGCTGACAAGAGGGACGGAGTTCGTCATGCCTTGTCTTTGTCTCCAACAGGGTCAACTTTGAACGAATCGTTGTCAGGTATTCCTTTACCTCGCTGGATTATTGATACAGGGGCATCAAATCACATGACAGGGCAGGTCGTTGGTCTGGGTGGCTGGTTCGGCGGGTGTCCTGGCACCGGGGACAGGCCGAACACTATCCACGCACTCCTCCTCCTCTTCAGAGATGAGGTGGCAGTCTCGGAGGTTCCAGTCCCTGTCTTAGTTGATTCAAGCCTTGATCAAGTTGCTGACCCCGATGCACAGGGTCGAGGACGGCGAACGCGTACTCCTAGTGTTCGCCTTGCAGATTATGTAACATACACAGTCATTGGAGCGCCTGGCACGTTGTGCAAGTATCCCATCACTACCTATATTGGGTATGACAAGTTTTCCTTGACTCATAAATGTTATCTTGCTTCTCTTGATACCGAAGTAGAGCCCAGAAATTTTCGTCAAGCAATTCAGTGTGAACCATGGAGGAAGACTATGCGTGCGGAAATTGATGCTTTGGAGAAGAATGACACATGGACACTTGTACCTGCTCCCGGACACAAGAAGCCACTTGGGAGTAAGTGGGTCTACAAAATAAAAAGAAAATCTGATGGGAGCATTGAGCGCTACAAGGCACGACTGGTGATATTCGGCAATCATCAGGTTGAGGGTCTTGACTACAATGAGACCTTTGCCCCGGTAGTAAAGTTAACGACTGTTCGCACTCTTTTAGCTGTGGCTGCAACGCGTTCATGGGAGCTACATCAAATGGACGTGCATAATGCGTTCCTTCATGGCGACTTAGATGAGGAAGTTTATATGAGGCTTCCACCGGGGTTCGCACCGTCACAGTCCAACGTGGTGTGCAAACTCAAGAAGTCTCTTTATGGGCTAAGACAAGCCCCACGGTGCTGGTTTGCAAAGTTGTCAGGTGCTCTGAAAAGGTATGGTTTCACACAGTCCACATCTGATTATTCGTTGTTCTCGTTGCGCAGTGATCATGGTGTGGTACATGTTTTGGTGTATGTTTATGATCTTGTTATTTCGGGAGATAACACAGTTATGATTGCCAAGTTTAAATCCTACTTGGCCTCTTGTTTTCATATGAACGATCTTGGTACTTTAAAATATTTTCTTGGTATAGAGGTAGCTCGGAATTCTTCTGGTATTTTCTTGTGTCAAAGAAAATACGCTCTTGATACCATTTCTGAGACAGGTCTACTAGGTGCTCGACCACTGGGTACTCCTATGGAACCCAATCATCGTCTTGCTTTATCTGAAGCCCCGCTTCTCGATGATCCCGAACCATACCGTCGCCTAGTGGGGCGTCTAGTTTATTTGTCAATCACCCGGCCAGAGTTAGCCTATGCTGTCCATACTCTGGCTCAATTCATGAAGGATCCCCGTGATGATCATTGGAAAGCAGCGCTTGGAGTAGTGCGCTATCTAAAAGGAAGTCCCGGTCAAGGTATTTTTCTATCCGCTAAAAATACTCTGCAATTAACTGGCTGGTGCGATTCAGATTGGGCAGCTTGCCCTTTGACTCGACGATCGTTGACCGGATGGTTCGTTCAGCTAGGTGACTCTCCCATCTCTTGGAAAACAAAGAAACAAACCACAGTTGCACGCTCCTCAGCCGAAGCTGAATACCGAGCTTTGGCCGCAGTGACATGTGAATTGAAGTGGTTAAAAGGTCTTCTTCGTTCTCTTGGGATACACCATACGACTCCTATGCAAATTCGTTGTGACAGTACCACTGCTCTTCACATTGCAGCGAATCCAGTCTTCCATGAACGAACAAAGCACATCGAGGTTGATTGTCACTTTGTTCGTGATGAGCTATTACACGGTGTGATACAAACAGCGCATGTGTCTACGACACAACAGTTGGCTGATATTCATACAAAGGCGTTGGGCAAGACACGCATGGAGTCTCTTATTCCCAAGTTGGGCATCTCTCTGTTACATGCTCCAACTTGAGGGGGGGGGGGGGGGGGGGGGGGTGTTAAGGAAAGAAATCACAGAAATCACAAGAAATCACAGAAATCACATAAATCACATATTTCTTCTAGCAAATATTTTCTCTTGTAATCTTGGTTTCATTATTATTATTCTTATTGATTCTATTTCTTTTCTCTGTGCCTTATAGTTTGTATATATAGGGGTGTACATCTTCTGTAATAAAAGACAGAGAATATTAAATAGTTCATACATTTCTTTACACCATCCCACGCCTCTTAAACAATCAAGGTCTAATTAAATTGAGAGAAACTTACACTTTTCTTGGCTTGTGCAGTGTACAATTACTCTTTCTAGTTTTTTTTTTTTTTTTTTTTTTTTTTTTTTTTTTAGGGTTTGTTTGGCGTCGGCTGGTTTAGCCGAGTTCAGTCCCTGTTTGATGGGCTCAATTCGAGACGTAACGTTGTAACTTACTATGGAGAGATGTAGTTAAATGGTTAATGTCTACGTACTTGTCACCAATTAGTTTTAAGTAGGATATGACAACAACTAGTCAAAGAATTATGTGTTCATAGGATTCATGGGTGACCCACTGAGAAGTAAGCATAATAGTAAGTATAGTACAACGTTGAGATCCAACATGGTTGATGGTCTGTATGTAGGAACTAAGGATCACAAGCTACTGAACTAGGAGGGATGTAGTGAACCAAAGAATCATGTCTAAAGGGGAGACATGATGCCCCTTATATAATGTTGAAGGCCTTCAAGATTCTTGACAAGTGTACGACGCATGTTTGCCTTCCATCTACACCATACATGTGTACCCCCCCCCCCCCCACACACACACTATTTTGCTTCCAACACACTTCACTTGGATAAGTAGAATTGTTTGGAACAAGTGTAAATTAGATTTTGATGGAGCCAAAAGACTTAGAAAATTTTAGTCCCCAATTCGTTTTATTTTCTTAGACTTATGAACTCTTGTCATTCTGTTCGAATAGTCCGAATTGTAACTCGAATGGTTACATCCCGGATAGTCATAAGACAATCTTCAAGGAAGATTTGAAGAGTTCAAGATGCGAAAAGTTTAAGAATCGAAGAGTCCTAGGTTACTAGGTACACATTCCAAGGTAAATTTCCCTTAAAGGCCTAGACAAAAGGTGCATAGCAAAAAGTAAAGTGTTGCAGGTAAAGACATGTCAACGGCCGGAAAATCTAACACAAAAGTAACCTTTCAAATTGTCCACTGGTAATTACCCAAGGGTTAAGAGACATTTGAAATTTATCTTCCTCTAACGGATGTATTTCAAACTACCCTATAAAAGTGAAAATCTTACAAGTGTGCAAAGTTTTCAAGTGCTAAAAATCAAGTGGCCAGTGAGAGAGAAATTAAGCTTCAAAGCTACATCTAGTAGAGACTTTGGCTGACGAACAGTGAAGATCTAAAGACACTATTCAAGAGCCAAGTCTACGTGTTAGAGGATCAACAACATTGGGTTGATAATCTTGTATCTCTACTCAGTAGAAGTAGAAAGAGGCGGAGTAAGAAGTGGTAACTTGTAAAAAACTGAAACACTTTAGGTCGGCTTTGTGTTCAAGGCTTAAGTGGCCTCTTTGTATTAAGGAGTTTAGTGCAATCCTCCAAGGAGATTTTAGAGAAGAGCGGAGTAGGTTGGTTGATAGCCGAACCACTATAAAAATTTCTCTCTATCTCTCTTTATTTTACTGCCTTATACTATTATCTAAGCAACCAAACCTAAAATTTGTCAAAAAGAACAAAATTGTGCTCAACTATTAAAAAGGGTTCACGTTTTTCTGTTGTAAACTCTTTGCTAGTAGTTATTCAAGCTTAAGTTCATCTTAAATATTGAATTTCGAACAATAAAGAAATTTTAAAATTATACAAGTCTATTCACCCACATCCCCCTCTAGACTTGTAACCCAACCCTTCGGGACCAACAAGAGTTTCCTGCCATTTGGTACACAATGATCGAGTAGCTCGATTGGTTGGTGAGGTGTGGGGTTAGGATTGAACTGTGTTTGAACCTTGCTGGCTGACCTCATTTAATATTTTGTTCATTCCTTTTGGGCTACCATGTTTCCTTCCTTCCTAGCCCACAAAGAATTTTATTCTTCTTGGGCCAAAATCTCACCAATAAAAATGGACTCCCCCTTGGGCCAAAATCTTCCGAATAAAACAGTCCCCGGGGTCCCAGGGCCTTATCACTAGTTTCTCATTTGCTTTGATGTCTTTGACAGGCAGAGAAAGTATAAACACTCCAAACTTCTTCACACCTTGACACTTAGACTCATGGCCTGGAAGGTTCTCTTATCTTTTGGATAGCTTGGTCTCTGCCATTTTCTTTGTATGCGGTTTGTCAAGACGACTTAGCTCTTGCCCGTTCCCTATAGGAAAAAAAGAAAGAGATTTTTTTGGCTTCTTTCCCTACATGCATGATTTAAGTGTTTTTCATGTTGAGCATTAAAGAATGATGAGATGTATATCACTTTGTTGTTGATGACTTAGCATGAGTTGCTTTTAGCACGTATTGAGAAGTAAAGCTTTATTGTTGTTTAAGAGTTGGCATGAAAGCATGAGCTTATTTGTTAAGTATTAGTTAATTCTTTATCTATTCGCGTGATTGTGAGTATAGCTTAATTGATTAAAGTTGGCTATCGATGTCAGTACGTATGAGATTGCTTGTTGAGTTATTTAGTATCTTTTATCTATAAGTTGAGCATGAGTTTACATTTGAGCTATGTTTAAAGATATTTGTTGAAGCATGAGATACATGTTAAGTTGAGTACTTAAGAAAGCATGCCTATTTGATAATTAGGTTGCAAGCATATAGAACTTTCTGTTGAGTATGATTTAAGTTATTGTTTAAGTGATTGGAAGTATTTTATTTAAGTGTGAATGTCAAATGTTTTCCAAAAGTATATCTATAGTACTTTACATGGTTGGGTGGCGTTATACTTAGCATTCGTGCTAACAGGTTGTTTTCTATTTGCTTGTTTGTTAACCCCTTTCAGGTGGGCCCAGTGTTTGAGCGCGATCGAGATAGATTAGCGTGTAGCTTAGAGTTGCTAGATGTTAGTCTAGACTCTGTTTTATTGATAGATGTTTAAAACTCAGTTGTTTAGATGTTTTGTAGACTGATGAGCTTGACTCTAGACAGAACTTTCCTAGCCTGTGCAGTCATCGTGTGTGGTGACTGTGGCGGTGACACCTCTTTTGGGATTTGTTTTAAATTATTAATTGTATCTTTTCCTTATTTAGTTATCTTTTAAGTTAAGTATTCAGGAATTTAGATTAAGAAAAGTGGGGTGTTTCACTTATGGCGTGTTTGGTTCATGGAATAGGTCGGGAATGGAATACCGTTCCCGGAAATACACCTATTCCATAATAGCATTCCTATTACCTCAAAATTTATTCTGTGAACCAAACGTGCTGTTAAGGTGTGTGGTTTCTATGCTTAAGGTGCGTCAGTTCTTCACTTGAGAACTTAAGGTGAGTTTTTGTTGAAACTTAAGCTGCATCAGTCGCAGTCTAAAGATTTAAGTGCGTCTTTCCATAGCTTAAGGCGCGTCCTTTTCACTCTTAAGGTTCGTGGTTTCTGTACTTAAGGTGCGTTTTTTATTGAAACTTAAGGTACGTCAGTCTAAAGCTTTAGGTGCGTCTTTTCATAGTTTAAGGTGTGTCTTTGTAACAGATAAGGTGCACCATTTTAACACTAAGGAGCACCATTTTTACACTTTGCTTCTTTCAACTCAGGACGCGCCTTTAAAACAAAAAAAAAAAATTCATGGATTTGAGCCAATCCCACTCCATCTTTCACTCGGAGCCTTTCCGCACTTGCCCCTCAAGCATGATTTGGTCGCTCTGAGAAGCACGGGAGCTAACCTATGGGGAATCGTCACTTGTAGGAATCAAACTCGAATTATCGTAAAATTCTTCCCTACAAAGAGAGCTCATTTACCACTTGAGCTACCCCCATTGGGTTATATGACATATATTTATTAGATTACATATTGAAGAAGCCTACATGAACCAATATTATTTTACCATATTTTATATAATCTAGTGTAAGTTTTTTTTTTTTTTTTTTTTGACACTAATTCTTTATGAGATAATATATGTTCTATGGGCCTAAAAATCAATGGGCTCATCACCCACCACTGGGATTTGATCCTGTGACTACTTATTTGGAATGATAACAAATGTATCATCGCACTAAATTGTAGTTGGTATAATTTGATGTAAGTTAAAAAACTAATGGGTATTGAGTCAGTCAATTCATATATAATAAATAAATATAAATAATTCATAATTGTGACACATATCACATTTTACATAATTAGATAACATATTTATTAAAATATTTTAAATAATATTTCTCCCATTTAATTAAATTAAAGAGTTAATACTTCACCAAGATTATGTGGTTTAATAGTATCCAGGTTGAACTTTCATTTGGAAGGTTGTGAGTTCAAGTTTTAGTGGAGGTGTTATTTGTTCTTTGTATTTCAATAGGTTAGGAAAGTATATGAACAGAGCTAATATCTCATGTGCACGTTTACTGAATTTTATCATATCCTTGACTTTAAAAGTTACATATTTTGGTCATATGAATATTAATTTTATACATAATTTAGTCCTATGTTAGAAAAATCGTTAAATGCCTATTAAAGAAATGGTAAAATTGGAATTTTCAATTGAGGCATTGAGGGACCATTTTCTACATTATTACAATAGTCGATGGACTAATTTTTGAATTCACTATTTTGTGATTTTTGTTATACTCCGTATTTGAAATTTTTTTCTTTTTTCTTTTTTAAATTGTAGAAAAAAAATTACACCACAATCAAACACTAATTATGTATCCATTTTACACTTTCTTTATCATTTTCAGATTTTTTTCATTTTTCACTTGGATGAAAATATGTACGTGTTATTTCATCTAAACTATATTTCATTTACAAATTTTAATATCAAGCTATGAATTTATAAGTCATTGTGTAATTTAAGCAATTAACATGCAATTCAATTATTAAGCAAATTTAAGTCATGCAATATATAATATTCACAAAATCACATAATATTTTTAAATATTTTATAATTCATTCGCACAATACAAATCTTCATATTTGTATATTTGCACTTGATATTGTATAATATTACTTCCATTTTAGCATTAATAAAAATACATAATTTATAACTTTATTAATAAACACAAATGTGTGATTTGGGTGGGCATTTGCGAATTGGATTAATTAGATCATTGATCAATTAATGAAATTAATTGTGTTGGATAAATTATTTTGGTTAAAACCCAAATTTGAAAACACTCATTAAAAACCAATCATTATTGTGTGGACCATGGTCCACATAAGTTCTATGCACCATATTTTATATACTGTAAAATAATGTACATTCAGTACAAAAATAATGTACATTCATTACAAAAATAATGTACTTTTTGTTATGGTCCATATAACATTGTGTGGACCATGGTCCACACAATAATTTGCGATTAAAAATAGGGCATAGATTAGATTCTTTTCATATTTATTTATTTAATTGTACGTTAATCAGTTTAATTTAGCACTACCAGTTATAACTTCACATCTATATATAAAACTTGAGCATGTTAGTAAAACTTGTGAATTAACACAATTTGAAATGAAACAACACACACACACATTTCTATCCAAGTGAAAAATGAGCGTAAAATAGACACACAATTAGTGTTTTTTTTTTTTGAATGTTACTGACTCTATTATAATGTATGATCTATTCATAACTACTTTCTCAACCTACTGAAGCACAAAGAGCCAATAAAGTCTCCACTGAGGCTCAAATTCACAACCTCCCATATGGGAGTCCAACCCGGGTGCCATTAGACTACAAGGTCTTGGCACACAATTCTTTTTCTACAACTCAAAAATTAAAAAGGAAAAATTTCAGATATAACAAAATGAGTTAATTCCATTTGTGGTTCTAGATTTATTGGTGAGAATTCACTTTTAATCTTTTTTTTTTTCAAAACATCACCCTTTGGTCGTAGTATTATTATGGCATGATCATTTTTTGTCCCCCATCAACAAACCCGTTTAAATTCCGTAAAATAAAATGGCATGTAGGTCTTCAATTATGTTTTTTTTTTAAAAAAATAAAATAAAAATATAGCGGGTCAACTCACTTGTATAAAAAAAAATCGAAATGTCATTGTATTTAATGATATTTTAACGATTTTGTTGATGGAGGACAAACAATAGTCATGTCACAATAATACTAAGACCAAAATGAATGTTCTGAAAAAGAAGGACTAAAAGTGGACTGCTACCTATAAATATAGGACCAAAAATGAAACTAACTCTAACAAAATTCACAAAATAGTGAATTCACAATTTGATCCCTTGACTATTTAAATAATACAAAAATGATCCTTCAAATATTAAAATTTAATTTTACCCTCAAATTTAATAGTTATTTAACAGTTTTCTTACCGGAAGACTAAATTAGGTACAAAACCAAAGACCAAAATAGGTAATTATTAAAATCAACAAAAAAACTACGTAAATGTGTATAGTCAATAGACCAAATTAGGTATTAACTCTACATTAAATCATTATGAAATTACCATCTTTATTTTGTTCACTTATTTTAAAGACTTGTCATTTTAACGAATATTATATATATATATATATATATATATATATATATATATATATATATACACTTAGATGATCTCAGTTTCGCCAAACTACTTTTAAATTCATAATATCTCGCTCTTACAACACGTTTGGTTCACGGAATGAATTTTGATGCAATATGAATGTTATTCCATAAAGAATGGAATAAGAAAGGAATAGAATAAGAATTGTATTCTATTGTTTGGTTCGCGGAAGGAATAGATTTTAGGAATTATATTACAGTTTTTGGTTGATTTAAGGAATAGAAATGAAATATGTTTTAAAAGACATAAATACCCTTATAAAAATATGTGATGGTGGCGGTGGTGCTATTGAGGTGGCAGTGGTGGGGTGGTGGTGCTGGTGGTGGTGGCAGCGACGGCGGTGGCGATGGTGGTGGTGGTGGTGGTGGCGGCGGCGGCGGTGCTGGTGGTGGCAGTGCTGTTAGTGGTGGTGGTGGTGGCGGTGGCAACGACGGCAGCGGTGACGATGGTGGTGGTGGTGGTGAAATAGGAAATAAATTTAATTGGTGGTAAAATAGAAAATAGAAACTTTAGGCTATTCCTGAGAACTGAGGAATAGCCTAATACCAGCCCCCCCCCCCCCCCCCCCCAGGAATCTCTATTCCCCTTACAAGGGGAATAGGTCATTCCCGGGGAACAATGTTCCTGTGAATACAAGTGGTTACCAAACAGATAAATATGCCTATTACTGGGAATGTTATGTCATTCCAGACCTATTCTGTGAACCAAACAGCCCATTAGAGTCACTACAAAGGTAAATCGCGAGTCGTGCAATCAACCCACTGGTCAGACTCTAACCTTTATGCGTGCATAAAGGATCTAATCCACCTCTTACATCATTCTAGACCTTTTTCAATTCTCATTTATGTTTCTAGTGAAATTCAATCCCAATACCGATCATAGACATTAAATTAGATGACGAACCACTATGCTAAGTCCCGAAACCAACATTATATTTATTCTTCCAAAAGGCTTTAATTTGGTATCACAACATTATATTTATTGACTTTGGTGGTGGTGGTGGAGCGCGAGTATATGGGTGGAGCACCCACCGCGTGCGTCATCCATATCATGGTGTCTTCCATTATACCTTAGTTTGGCTGTACTCTCCGTACTACGACAACTTCAAAAAGCATAACGTTATTGGAAATTTTTTTGAAAACACGTTATTGGAAATTAAACAACACATTGTAATATGTTCTTGGCCCAACACTAAAAGAAACTTTGTCCAGTAAATATTCATCCTCTTAGGACCCTACTAGTTTAGAAAAATATACTCCAGCCACAAGGTGTGGGGTTTGATTTAAAGAGTATTCTGGCAATAAAGTTATAAATTTCTTGGAGATATGGATCTTTTAAAGCTTAAATTTTTTAGAATAAATGAAATAGTTTCAAAACATAGGTATAGTAAATAAAAAGTTTTACTTTCAGCCACAAGGTGTGCGGTTTGATTTCTGCCATAAATATTGGAGGTTTGAATTGAGTTCGTTGTGCGCATAAGTATTCAGCTTAGTGTTACATGCATTTAATGATTGAAATGTCTCTTTATTTAACGATATTTCAATGATTTTGTTGAAGGATAGACTAAAAATGGTCCTGCCACAATAATAATAGGACTAAATGAGGATGTTCTAATAAAAAAAAAAAAAAGACTAAAAGTGAACTGTCACCTATAAATCTAGAACAAAAAATGAAATTAACTCTTTATATATATATATATATATATATATATATATATATATATATATATATATATATATATATATAGCCAAGTTCCAGTGCGGCCAGGCCTTAACGTGTGGTCAATGCGGCCGCACCATTAGATATGCAAACACACACCAATAATAATAATAATAATAATAATAATAATAATAATAATAATAATAATAATAATAATAATAATGTAAACTATTTTTATAAATTTGATATTTGTATTTTAAGAAATAACATATATAGTACTCCAATATATAATGTCTATATATTATTATATTCTTCAATGGTAATAATATATAGACATTATATAATGGAGTACTATATATGTTATTTCCTAAAATATAAATATCAAATTTATAAAAATAATTTACATTATTATTATTATACAATAATATAAATACAAAAAATTTAAATAAATCTAAGATTTTAATATAAATATTAATATTGGACATCAAATTTTGTGCATCGCGCATAAAAAATACTAATTAATTAATATAGTCGATGTGATTTTACATTCCATGTTTGTGTAGTAGGCATCATGTTTTCAACAAAAACATCATATATATCCTATTTTGTACTTCAAAATGTCATTGATAACCTTATCTATCTCATTAGATCACATTGTCCCGTCCTATTGATTGCATCATATTTTCCCGGAAATCTGCCACAGTAATTTCACTATACACAAATATGCGTGGCAGGAACATCCACAATGGTAGAGTTATTTGAGAAGTTATTGTAAGAGTGATTAGGAAAAAGAAGATGAGAGGGGAGAGAAAAAAAAATTGATTTTTTAAAAAAAAGTAATATAAAAAAAACAGTGTTAGGCGCGCCTGACGAGCGTATGGGCAGGTGCAATGCGCACAACACCTTTCCTTCTTCATTTTGCTTTTCTGACATTATTTTTGGCATTTGCAGGCCAATTCTTTCACAATTAATTCTTCCCCACATTAGCTATGATCTTGAACAAAGAAATTTAATTTGACATTCTCCCCACAAATATTCACTGATAAGGTTGCTCGGAGGGATCAGAGTTGAGGGATCGAAGGGATAGATCAGAGTTGATGAGCCGCAACATGGAAGATGATCAGCTAGAAAGAGTTGAATTTCATTCTATGCCTTAATTTTCAAGATTTTTATTTTAGTCAATCATAGATTCTAAAGAAATATACATAGGCTAGGCACGCTAAAGTGAACATCGTCAGGAGAGAACTAAAAACTCATTCTATCAGTTTATTTGAGAAAAATCAATAGATCTAAAGCAATGGTAAAAGTAAAAAATATGGTGATAATTTCATAAATAACTCAAACTTTAAAATGCATCACACATAACTATACGGTGCATCAAACTGAACTATAGAATGTATTCGATGATATCTAAGCAGGTCTATGCACACTCAATATCTCTTACTTAAAAGTATATTAGAAGTCCTAGTGGTCACCAACCGGTGACCACTCTAATGCGTCTGTTAGACACGCAAATTGGTCAGGCTCGCACAACCATCTCTCTCTCTCTTTCTCCATAGACAAAAATTAATTTAGTATTTTATCCTCATTCACAGTTCACTTAATTCTTGGGTGGCAGATTGTAAGTAAAAGCAAAAAAAAAAAAAAATAATCATTTCATCTCAGTTACTTTTTTTGTTCTTGAGGTGCTTATTTCAGCCTAGCTAGCTAGTTACCGTACGTCAAAAGATAGATGAGTACAGCAAATCAAAGCAATAGTGCTTATCGAATTGAACCCACTCGCCCTGCCCTTTCTAATGGAAAGAAAATAGTGATCCTAAAAGAAATATGTATATTTTTTTTGAATGTAAAAGAAATATGTATATAGTTTGACACGACTTTCATCTTTCGTACCAATCCATCATCCACATACAAAATTAACTGTTCACGGAAAGCAGCTGTTAGCCTTTTCCAACAGCAAAAACACATTATATTATAGAGTTTTACTACATATACTTTCAAATTTTACTTCATAATGTAATAAATAGTAATAAGTTATTTTTTTCACGTAGGTTTCAACATAAATTTTATGTATGAAAATAACAAATAAGAGTACATATAATATTTTTCATATTATATACACTCCCTACATGCCGCTATAGTAATTAAAACGGTAATAAAATGAGTTCTTTTTTATTTCCGGTCACATGATTTATTCTAAATATTTCATATTTAGTTTGTAACTTTTTTTTTTTTTTTTTTTTTTCACATTTGATGAATGACTATTAAATTCATACCACATTTCATCCTAGCTTTCAACTATTAAATTTAGGCTAGATCTAAGAACTCTTTGATTGGAAAAGTTAGCTATAGAATCGAAAGAATTGAAGTCAATGCCACTTCTACAAAATTACCCTAAATTCGAAGAGGTCAAGAATGGGTATGACGTGAAGGAATTGAGGGCGTGTTTGATTCTCACATGAAATCAGAATCGGAATGAAAATTAAATAATTGATAATGGTATTTGATAAAAATATTTTGCATGTTTGGTAGTAAAATGGAATTGGAATGATCGTCAATATTGATGTTTTGTTGTGTATGACCCTATAATGGAAATAAATGTTTTATAAATACAAAAAACAAAAAAATAAACAAAAAAATAAACAAAAAAATAAACAAAAAATAAACAAAAAACAAAACAAAACAAAAATCCAGACAATTGATCCTAATATAATGACATACAAAGTATCAATAATTCAATATGAACAAAAAAAATCAAAAACAAAATCTAAAAGTACTAATCCAAACTTAAAAATTAGATTATCAATAAGCTGTAATGATACCCCTTTTTAATTAGAGAATGAAATTTTTAATTGAAGGGGTAATCAAATTTCATAGTTGTGTTTTAAAAAATTGTCAACCAAATACTAACTATGATTTTGATTCTCATTTCTAGTGTTTATAAACCCATGAACCAAAGTACCAAACACACCCTGAATATCTAATAAATGGGTTGACATCAAAATAAAAGGGAAAATGAAATACTTTTGATGGAAAATATAATACTTTTACATCAAAATGTAAAAGTATAACATTTTTCTGCAAAAAAGTATTACATTTGCCCAAGTATCAAAACACGGCTCTTAATTAGTATTACATTTACCTATGACATTTGATCTTGATTCGACCTGTCTCACGAATAAGAATTCATGCGACGGCCTCATACATGTTGTGTTTTACCTTATTATTGTTACACAATAACATTTTAGTCTTTATACCACATTTTTCTTTCTCATTTTCAATAATTCTCTTACCCTTACCAAACAATGTAATTTGAATTCGCAATTCGTTTCCTCTCAACCAAATAGCTCTTTATTATTGTTGTTGTATATATATTCTCCAATGACGTGAATATTGCACTGATTTGGCCAGTAGTCATATTTGTGAAACGTTTTCTTTTCCAGGTGGTCGGGTCCCATTCTTTTTTTTTGTAGCTTTCCCATTCAACGTTGTATTCGAAACGTTTTGCAAATCACTATGCATTCTCTTTGGGCTTGCCTTGCACCATCTATATTAATTATTAACCTAGATATTGAAAGCAATCAACAAGTTTGGATCAAAGAGCTGGTGGCCACGGGCCGATTCAAGATCGAACCAGTCCTGAATCGGCAAAACAAAAAAAAAAAAAAAAAAGGCATAGACTATACTGAATCGGTCAAAAAAAAAAAAAAAAAAAAGAAGGCATGGGCTATACCGAGTCTGGGTCAAGCTTAGCCTAAATTTGAACTGATTTATAAAGGACAGGTTCAGGTCTTATAAAAAATAGCCCAAAATCCAGCTCGAAATCGACCCAGGTCTAGGTTCGGGTAAAATCTAGCATGGATTTTATAAATTATAATATTTAATTATAAGTTATTAAATAATATTACAAGTCTTATAAAATTTTTAACAGTACAAGTT
Organism: Ipomoea nil; assembly: GCF_001879475.1. Taxonomy (NCBI): domain Eukaryota; kingdom Viridiplantae; phylum Streptophyta; class Magnoliopsida; order Solanales; family Convolvulaceae; genus Ipomoea; species Ipomoea nil. Next base: position 291,023 of record NW_017617502.1, read on the forward strand.
CAAATGTTATCTTATAATTTTTAAATTTAGTAAAAAATTATATTAATTTTTTATTTTGAGATTAATGGTTAAAATATTATTTTAAACAAAAATATTAACTTTGAAAAAGTATGCGTGAGTGTGTGTGTGTGTGTGTGTGTGTGTGTGTGTGTGTGTGTGTGTGTGTGTGTGTGTGTGTGTGTATATATATATATATATATATATATATATTGCAAAATACGTTAGGCGGCCGATTTATTTATTTATTTATTTTAAAAAATAATAATAAATTTAAAATTGTAAAAATTCACTAATAAAACATAAGGTTGCTCTAGTTTTTTAATTACAAACTATTTACGTAAGTGGTTGTAAAATTGTTCAAAATATTGTTGAAACCATCTAAATACATAAAAAAAAAAAAAAATTAAGAGCAAAAGAAGCAATTTTTTGAAAAATTGGATGGGCAAACCGCCTACGGCTAACCGAGTCGAAAGTTATGTCTTGACAAAGTTTTTACACTTTACAACTAGTAGAAACTTCAACAAGTCAACACTCATATCTAGTAAATGGGATATTTTAATCATTTGATGCTTAATCGCAAATTATCAACCCTAAAAAAAAAAAAAACCTGGCCGGTTCAGCCGCCTAGGCGGCCGCAGAGGAGGCCAATTCTGGCCTTCCTCGTCGCGGCCGGGCGGCGCCTAGGCGCGATATTTACAACACTGTATACACACACACACACACACACACACACACACACACACACACACACACATATATATATATATAGTGTGTGTGTGTGTGTGTGTGTGTGTGTGCATTATTATATCAAAAGGTTGAAGTAGTTTAAGTGAAAAAGAACACTCGTTGTTAATCATGAGGTCAATGGTTTAAATTTCATTTAAAAAAAAAACCATCTATAAATATTTTATATAAAAATAAATAAAAAAATTCTGGACCTAGCCCGAGACCGGTCCACAAGAGGCTCGGGACTGACCCAAGTTATCATGGGGTGATCTTAATCGGTGCTAACATAGGCCCAAACCCGACCCGAACCTGGCACGAGACTGGCCCAGGCCCGGGAATTAGCCACTTCTATCAAAGAGGGCAATTTATATCCTGCACCAGGGCGCGCATTGCATTGTGCGTCCTGATGCAAAACGATGTCGTTTCAGAATTTTTTTTTTTTTAATTTCGCTACCCTGTGTTGGCGGTTAATTTTCTTTAAAAAAAATCTCATGTTCAAAAATGTACATAATTTTATACTATAATACACATAATTGTATACATGAATGTACATAATTATATAACAAAATACACATACTTTTTTGTCAAAGATAATACATATAATCTAACATAATACATAATATACATAAACTTTTAACATAATAAACATCAACTCTTAACATAATACACATAAATTTCCTATTTCGGATGTACATAATTGTATAAAAAAAGATGTACATGATTGTATAAAAAATGCACATAATTGTATAAACAAATACACATAATTGTATAAAAAATACACATAATCACGTCAATTCCCTACATAACTTACCAAAACGACGTCGTTTTGAGAGGCGTGGGGCGCATAGTGTTGTGCGCGCCGTGGTGCAGGGTATAACGATCCATCAAAGAGTGACATTGAAATTTGGAAAACACTTGTGCAAATTGTTTTAGTAATGACTTCTACTATGGCTAGACAAGGGTCCTTGATTGGAGAAATGATCCATAAACTCTTAAATTACAGAATATGATCATAGAAGGTAAAGACCCAACTCTCCTAGGTAACAATTAGGCATGCATGACCCTGTAATTTATGAACACCTTTTTGAAGTTTAATAGCATAGATGAAATTAAAATCGTATCTCATATGATCAATCTATTCCTAATCTCTAAGGAAGAAAAGATATTGTAACGATAAGATTCTAAAGAGATAAGATCATATAACATCGAGTCTCCCTTATTGAAAAATAATATTTTCACACCAGTTGTAATGTCACTTTTTCTTTATGATTACTGAAAACTTTTATCGGTAAAAGCTTTGTAAAACTACCAACAGGAACACAAGCCACAATACGCCTTTCATAGGAACACAAGCCAGAATACTGCCCCTTTCATAGCTGCAAATCTGCAATCATCTTTCCCTCATAGTTCTATTTTGGTTCTGCAAATTAATGAAAAAAATGTCAAGAATGAGATTCAAACCTATGCCCTTTCGGACCAGTATCTGAAACTGACGCCTTAAACCAACTCGACTATCTTGACTTTGAGTTTAACAATTTACATTATCCTATAAATATATATAAAGCATTTTGAGAGTTTTAATCTAAAACCTTTCCATCTAATTCTATAATTGGCGATAGATTAATTATTTATCAATAGTTATTCTATTACTTTTTTTTTAAAAAAAAATAACCAGCACAATAATCATTAAATACTGAAGAAATTCGAAATACATGGAAGTGGGACAGACAACCACAAACCTGTGACAGATGAAAAATTAATCGCCCGAACATCATAACATTGCTTACCACCAAACCAACATAAGAAAAGTCTAACTTACTTGAATTAAAAGCAAGACAAAAATTTAAACAATCCGATTCAATAATAATGTTACTACTATCAAGATCCTTGAGCCAAGTTAAAGCCTCCTCGACCGCCATTGCCTCAGTTAAAAATGGATCATGTCCACAACTTTCTGCCACGAACTTGCCACCCTTGTCATGCACAACTGCTCCATAGTGAGTGACTGGAATGAAGGCATTAACTCTTTTTCTATTGTGCCTTCATTCCAGTCACTGATTATTCAGAGTACTCATCATTTGAAAGAAAATACTATATGGCGGACTCCATTTGTTACTCTTAACTTCTACTTCTTCTCATAAATTCATGATGTAGATACCTTTTTTGGGACTCACATTGGTGAAAATATCCTATCATTATTTGCTATACATCATTGAGTAAAAGTGAGAGAGTAGAATTCGAGAGTATATATACTAGAACTCCATTTGAAATAGTAAACCATTTAAAGGGCATTATATTCAAGAAAAGTTCACATATATAATTTGCATTTAACTTTCTTGGTAACTGAGCACATCCAATAATACTTTCTTCTACCCGACAGAGCACAGTGACTCAATGGTTGTCGCCGTCAAAATTCAAACTTTGCTCTCTTCTCCCAAATACTACCCATTAAACTATTGAGTTAAGTTCGTGCGGGTTAAAACAATTTACCTTGTTTCTACTAATGCAAGTACATACGGAGTATTTGCTATATAATGCTATCTTACTAAAAAGAGAAAAAATAAAGGGGGGGGGGGGGGGGGGGGTGGTCAAGTGTGGATGGAGGAACCCAAGAACATCATAATTCTAATAGGATGTTCATCAAGATGATGAGCAGAAGGAGGCCTGGATTTGCAATTTTTATTAGTACTTTTGGAAAAGTTAAAGAACTCATTTTTGTGTGAAGTAGTTTTCCCAAAAATAGCTCTCTGGAATGATTGCCGTAGCTTCATCTCTTTCATTGATCCTTTTGTTTCTTGAATCACCGACTTATCATCACCTGAGAGTTGATGATTTGACTTCATTGCTTGCGGCAAGGGCGAAGCCAGGAAGATCGAGAACAAAAGTTGCATGGGATGATGATATGATGGGGCATTTTATAGAACAAAAAAATTGAGTAAAAGATAAGTAAATTAAAGAGTACGTGATGAGAGAGCATATGGAAAATGCTTGGACATATGAAAAAACGTGTTTGGTCATGAAACCAGACCTCAACGTTACGTTTTCTGATGTGGGGAAAATTTTCTCGTGAAAAAAAGGAAGGGGCTTTGCGCATCCAGGGAATCGAACCCTGGTCAGTACCGTGGGAGGGTACTATGATACCACTACACCAGATGCGCTCCTGTATCATGCAGACCGTACCATTTTCTAAAAACGTTACTACATTTGATCACTGCAGATTTCTTTTTATTCCTTTTTAAGGACCAGTTCTTTCTGGAGATCACTACAAGAGTACAAGATTATACCAAATTTGCTTTCCATTATCCCTTTGCAAAGGGAATGCATTTCATTTTCAGTAGGACTCACTTAATTACGTGTATAGTCTTATTGCAAATGTAAGTGTAAAATAAAAATTACACTATTGGCTATTTTAATTGGGGTTTACTAGTTTTAAAAATAAATTAGTGTAATTTGTTTTGATTATTTACGGACCAAGTGAGTATGAAATAAGTGGTCAGAATGCTTTGTATGTGTTGTATCATCAATCTCTGAAGAAGCTTTCAAAAGGACAAGAATGAGTGGTGGTGATTCATTCGAACAAGTGGTAGCTAAAGAAAAGGCTATGGCTAAGGATCTTAACTATTGGTTCAAGAAGTGCAATAAATTCACACGATTCGAAGGAAGCAATTGCCAACTTTGAGAATTATACACTGCTAGAGCTCTCTTGATTCTACAAAGCAATTTATATTTTGAATGTAATTTCTGATTTAATTCGTAAGAATATTTATATTGTACTGCATGATCAGTACGTGGTACTGCTGAAGCATCTTGTGAAGATTGTTTGGGTATTCGTGTGTCAGTCCTGAATAGGTGTTAGAAAGAGTGGTAGTGGTAAAGGCTGGAGGCCGTATTCAATTACCTCTTGTAATACTCCTTTGGTGAACATCTATAGTGGATTGGGCAGACGTGGGTTGCCCCGTAGACGTAGGAGAAGGAGCTCCGAACTGCGTAACAATTTCCTTGTGTTTTTATTTTATTTATGCTTTCTGCAGTTATTATTTATACTTGCTTAAACAAGTTTAATTAATTAACTAAATTGGTGCTTAACTCAATTAACGTATAAAAACACATATCTTTTATATTTCAAGTATCACAGTACAATTTCTGCAAATGCAAAATGTTGCAACCAAATGCCTCTTTAGTATGACGGGAAGAAATTAAAGGCCAAACTTATTCAATAATTTTCTTTACAATCCAGATTATTGCATAATTTTAAGATGGTTGAAAATTAGTAAGTTTTTATTATGGAATTAACATGCTGATTTTATGAACCTGTAAAATGTCACCCCTAATCTTTCAATTACGTTTTCCTAGTTTCTCTATATTGTGCTCAAATGCACCTATTTCCATTTCATATCAATTTGTTATATTTCTTGTTTATATTGAGTGAATTTGATACTTAGTTCTTTATCATTTGGTTTTTAGGTATTTTTAAACAAGAATGGTAAAACAGGATAATTCGCAACATGCGCAAGTATTTTGCCTATAACTCTATCATATGAAGTTCAATGGAGGTAATATAATTAAGGTATCAATGGAAAGACAAAGAAATCCTCTACAACTTTCATGTTGAGCATTTTTAGACATTTGGGGCACATTAATGTTAGAAAATAAAAAAGGACCTAACGTGCCTTAAAGGAGACAATCCTACAATACATCAATAGTGTTTTAGTCACATCTTCCTCATATGAAGTCGAACCAAGGTGATCTAAGTATCCATAGAAAGCTAAGAGAATTCCCAGCCTACAACTTTTATGTTTTGAGTTTTCAAAGATTCGAAACGAAACAAGGCTAAATTTAGGATAAAGTTTGACGCGCCAGATAACACGACTCGGGACACAGTCGTGTCACCTGGTGGTGTTCTTAGGCAGTAAGGGACATGCCCGGGGACATGGCCATGTCCTAGGTTGCGCTAAGTTGTGGAAATATGTATTTAACCCTGCTTTGAAATCTTTTGAAACACTTTTCAACCCTTGACTTCAAGGAAATGTTCCAAGGCATTCTTGGGGGCTTCAACCACTCTTTGGAAAGACATCCTTACACCTTGAGGAAGCTTGGAACCAAGATTTATTCCCCGATTGAAGGGGTTTTCATAGGTTCTTCATTGCTTTTCTTGTTTCTTTAGTTTCTTTCGTATTTGCCTCAATGTTTAGAGACTAAACACCGTAGCACATGGATTTATAGTGAACCCTAGATTGAGACCATGTTCTTAATTGTTTCTTGAATTGCTAATTTATAATTGTTTGGCCTTTGATTCAAGAACGTATAATTGTTTCTTGAATTGCTAATTTATAATTGTTTGGCCTTTGATTCAATTGATTTTTATTATTGTTCTTGAATCAACAATTCCCGGCTAATTGGATTCTTGATTTGTGCATGAACTTTACGATAGAGATATCCTTAGTTAATGTAAATCCCGCACACGGTTGAAAGGAGTACGAATGTAATCCTAAAGGTAGGATGACAGGATGACATTAATCATCTATGTTTGAGTCAAATTATTCAGTAAAACGCATAAATTGTTAATGCAATCCTTAAAGAAGATTTTGATTTTGAAGAAATTCTAATTACTCAACCTATGATTAGTTGTTAATACTCTTGAGAAAGATATTATCAAGAAAGATGGTGTCTCGTGGTCTTAGCCATAAACAACTATTATTAGCATGTAGCGCTGCCTACCAACAAATTTTCTCCTTGCTTGCGGCAGGATCGGAGCCAGGAAGATCGAGAACAAAAGTTGCATATATGGGATGATGGGATGATGGATTGATGGGGCATTTTATAGAATACAAAAATTGAGTAACAGAGAAGCAAACTAAAGAGTACGTGAGAGAGCATATGAAAAAACGTGTTTAATTTGGTCATGAGTCATTTATGCATATTCAGTTTGTTTTCTGATGCCCCCCCTTTACTTCAAACCAGACTTCAACTTTTTCTGTTAGTGGGAATAAAAAAAGCAAGAAAAACAATGCAATTTGCGCATCCGGGGAATCGAACCCCGGTCAGTACCGTGGGAGGGTACTATGATACCACTACACCAGATGCGCTCGTGTCCTGAGATCGTGAATCTTTATTCTATTAGCTATAGTCACCACAGATTTTTTTTTTATTCGTTTGTAATCATCAGTTCTTTCCGGAGATCATTACGAGATAATACCAAATTTGCTTTCCATTATCCCTTTGCAATGGGAATGTATTTCCTATCAAGATTTTTTTTTTTATATTTTTTTTTTACCTACAGATAATCCTGATCCCCCCTCCCCCCGCGAATGCCAGCTTCTTAATGGGTATATATACTAATTTAATTTACTCATAGTAACTTCAAGCATCAAATTGTTTGTATGTTCACCGTTTTCTATGTGTTATATTAGATCGTCGTAGTCACATTTTAGTGGTTCACTACTGAAAAGTACTTCTATTAAGAACTCTGTTTTTTCAGGATCAAAGAAGGTAAAACTTTTATCCGAGACCTCTTTTTATAAGGCAATTTATAGAACACAAAAATTGAGTAAAAGAGAAGCATATTAAAGAGTACGTGCGGGCCTTTACTTCAAAGTTCAAACCAGACCTCAACTTTTTCTGTTGTGGGAAAATTTTTCTCGTCAAATTAAAAAACACAGCAAGAAGGAAATGCGCATCCAGGGAATCGAACCCTGGTCAGTACCGTGGGAGGGTACTATGATACCACTACACCAGATGCGCTCTTGTGTTACTTATCCCGTGAATATTATTATTTAAAAGTAGATTTCCAACCTCTTCCTCATTTTCATGTAAACGTTAACTGAATTTGGTCGCCTAAGATTTTTTTTTTATTCGTTTCTAATCATCAGTTCTTTCCGGAGATCATTACAATATAATACCAAATTTGCTTTCCATTATCCCTTTGCAATGGGAATTTTCCTATCAAGATAATTTTTTATTTTTTTCTTACCAGCAGATAATATAATCTTGATCCTCCAAATGCCAGCTTATTAATGGGTATACTAATTTAATTTACTCACAATAAATTCAAGCACCAAATAGTTTGTATGTTCGCCACTTCCTATGTGTTATGTTAGATCGTCGTAGTCACATTTTAGTGGTTCACTTACTGAAAAGTATATATCTTCTATTAAGAACTCTATTTTTTTTGTCTCTTTGTTTGTAGGTTCCACAAAAAGGGCATTCCGCTCAGAGATGTTTCGGTGCTTGAGGAGCCGGTTCGAAGAGCAACCGTCACCTTCAAAAAGGACGAAGGCCACCTCCTCTAAGCCTTCGCTAGCCCCCCGACACCTACTGGTCAAGCCAAGGACCATGTCCCAAAAGGGGAAGGAGAAATGTGGCTTGGGTTCGGGTGTCAACCCCCCACCGCCCCTCCTAGGCTTAGCATGGGTTGCCCAACTTGGGTTTGGCATCCCACTTACCCCGAGAAATTTGTCGGAGTCTCCTCCCTCCCCATGATTTGGAGATCGCCCAATGGTCGCTACTCATGAGTTGTCCAAAGATTTTTGCCTAGCTAAGTAGAGGTATTCCTCACTCCCTATGTTCTCATTTGTTTGGACGGGTGGTGTTGAAGTGAACCTTGCTTCTAGACTACTACGAGCGTGCCGCCATCCATGAGTGAGACCATTAATTACCTCGTTCCGAGCCCAAGTGGGAGCATTGGAGAAGCAAGCCGCCCAGGTTGTCACCAGGCTCAAGGAGGAAGTGACCGAGGTCGTGGCAAGCGTCCAAGGGCTGGAGTTGAAAAACTTGCCACCGAGAACGCAATTACATACGATGTGGGATACTTCGATATGCAATGTAAGATATCTATGATGTCCTTTGCCAATGGGACCCAACTTTCACCTTTGGATTGGGAGAGAGAGACATGTCCTCCTTCGAGGAAGATGACCCAAAAATCGAGGAACAGTGATAAGCAAGTTGATTCGAAAGGGTGGGGATGATGGTCTCCCGGAGCTATCTAAGGGCGCCGCCCGAGGTGCAGCCAACCCCCCACCCCCTTTGGAGCAAATTCTTATTAGTAAGGATGAATCTTCCTTAACCTGAGACGGAGATTGGTGGTGGATGGTGGGACGTCTCCGACCAACCAGGATGGAGTTGATGGCGACGATGAGCATGCGGGTCACTCGAGTCCGGAGATGGCTCATGATGAATTTTGTATTTTTGCAATTCTCTCCATTATACTCCCCCGAGCCACTACTGAGATTATTTTTGTACTCCCTTTGTCCCATTTTATGTGTCGAGTTCGGTACGAGGTTTGACTAAAGGTATTTACAATTTAATTTTTCATAATATTAAGTTTAGAATTAGTATCTAAAATTTATATATTTAGAAACTACAAAAGTACTATTAATTATATATTAAAAAATAAATCTAAAAATTATAAGAAAATGCTAACAGAAATAAGCAAAGAAGAAAGAATTGATTTAACCAATGAATGAATAGTGAGTATGATAGATAAAATGAGACAGGGAGAATAATTTTCTTCGTGGTATGCCCCTCAAACCACTTTGTTCGATTTATGCATGCCTCCAAACCCCTTTTTTACCCTCAAATTGTGTATGCCCCTCGGGCTCTTGCATTCTTAATTGAATTTCATTGCTTGGATTGCCCATGTATTTAAGACCTTTTATCTAAACCATGTGTGCCACTAGAGGTGGCGCCCAGGCTCTCTCGCTTTAACCACGTACTTCGACCAGGCTCCAAGCTACATGGGCCGTTTGAATGGTCTAGGCTTGCTTCCAGGCCCTTCGCTTGTTCTATATACGTGTTGCATGGGTCCATTGATTGGACTAGGCTCACCACCAAGACCCCCTAAGGCATACCGCTCAGGTCCCTTCACTTGAATCATGTACACGTCGCCTAGGTCCTTTTGATTTTCACAATGTATGTCGTCCGGACTTCTTTAGTTGGAGTAAGAGTACCACCCAGGCTCCCCTAAACGAGCTAAGTATACTGCTCAAGCTCCTTTGATTGAACCATGTATGATGTTCGGATTTCTTTAGTTGGACTAAGTACGTCGCCCAGGTCCTTTCGCTCTAGGCATATACATGTTCGGGCCCACTTGCTTGAACCGTACGCTTCAACTAATCGAGCGTCCACTTGATTTTGGGTCGTTGGTCGGGGTTCGGTGCCACTTGCTAGTCCTCGCTCCTGCCGGTCTCGGGCTATCTATATCGTCACCAGGGGCAGAGCCACCTGGTAGTAAGAGGGGGCCTTCCCCCCCCCCCCCCCCCCCCCCCCCACCCCGCGAGAATTTTCTTTTTATCTTAGTATAGAGGCAATAGAGCAGCACAAGGCCACAGGCTACACATTATGGCCTTTGGCGGCTTGGGCCCCCCCAAAATTTTATTTATTTTTATTAGTTAGTATTATATATAATAGCTAATTAGCTAGTGTCATTGTGTATTTGTGTGGGCGTGTGGCCCCCATCACTCCCATCAGTCAATCACCAACCACTTTCCAAATTTGCAAACCAAAATTGCAAACACAGCAGGCAGACGCGGCAGATATTCGAAACAACATATTCTCTTCAATATTTTACTTGCAAGTATATGGGTAATTTTCTATTTCTTTTTTATTTTTTAAATCCTTAATTTTTTTGTTTTATGAATTATTCTTTTTTGAAAATTGATTCATCATCCTCACAAGTTACAACAATCGCGGTAAACTCGGGGTAAATGCCTAAATAGTCAAATCGTCTCTTTCGTTTCCTCAGTTGACGACTCACGATGACAACCGCGGTGAACTCGGGCTACCGGCTACGAGTGTTGGCGTTCTCCACTACTTCTCCTTTGGTCAGTGTATGTTTATACTTTTAAAAGTTTAATAGGATTTGCTAGAATTTAAATACTAGTGCATAAATCATAATGAAATGGCTAAATGGGCATTTGATGAGTTTGAAATTAGGTGATTTGATGAGTTTTGAAAATGATTGTAGCATGTAGTTACTGTGTATGTTATAAGTGCATAATGATTTGAATACTAGTGCAAGATATACTGTATATGTTATAAGTGCATATTAATGTATTTTATTATTATCTCTCAAATTGTGATCAGTCCCCCCCCCCCCCCCCCCCCCGCACCAACAAATCCTGGCTCCGCCCCTGATCGTCACTCGAAGCCCGGACCATGAGGGATCTTCTCAAGGGTGGCGTGGAGTCACCCAAACCCTCCACCGTATGGTTGTTTCATCCTTGGGATGAAATCGACCTCGGTTTTTATTTTTATTTTTTTTGGTTGCGTCATGTTAGGTAATACTCAAGTTTGGCCATTTTTTGTTTAATGCTCGAGCTGGGCTAAGAACTTCGGTTCAATGGTGAGGGGGGACGAGCCCTGTACTACTTCTGGGGAATATTAAGCTTCTTCTTAGCCAAGGCTCATGCCCGACCAAGATAAAGCTCTTCTGTTCGGTAGTGAGCGGGGTCGTGCTCGTACCACCCCTTGGGAATGTTTAGTTTCTAGAAAGTTGAGTAGCTTAAATTTTGAAGGAAATTTTTTATTTTTTTGAAACAAATTGGAAGGAAATATCAAGTCACTGTTATAAATTCTGATGTATCCTTATATATATATATATATATATATATATATATATATATATATATATATATATATGGTCAGGTTCCTGTGAGGTCAGGTTTTTTCGTGCGGTCAGTGCGGCATACACCATTAGGTATGCATAAATGCACCACACAGTGTTCGTAAATACACCATTATGTGTGGTGTATTTTTTTTTTGTGGTACATTTTTTGGCATTTCATTCTGGTGTATTTTCGAACACTGTATGGTGCATTTATGCATATCTAATGGTGTATGTCGCACTGTCCGCACGAGAAGACCTAACCTCATAGGAGCCAAAATCTATATATATATATATATATATATATAGGAAAAAGTTCAGGTGTGAACTTTGAGTTTCGTGTGAACTTGTGCACTGGATGACCGGATGCGCTCCTCAAAGATCGGCAATTGGACCTAGCTATGACTAAACGCGCAGCCCTCGAGAGAGAGACAACTCTGAGATTACGGTGCGAGAGAGAGTGAAGCGGGAAAAAAAATGACACCTACTAACACGGCTGAAATACAAAAATGCCCCTATGACCTTGACTGGCCAAAGTATATCATGTGCACAATGCACAGGGTAACACGTGCACTCACGGTATATGCGATCACAACCATTTGATCATCCAAAATGAACGTGTACAATCAGTGCACAGGTTCACACGAAACTCAAAGTTAAGCGCCATTGGACTTTCATTGTTCCCAAAAGGTTAAATCATCAACATCAAGAGGCCTTCACATCCCGACTGGACAAAGCATTTGGGAGAGGATGTAAATCATAGTAACTCAACTGAACATAAAAGATAGACATTTATTTACTGCACACAAGGAGTCCACTCACTTTGAAAGATTGCTCCCACACTGCTGCTGGTGAGACTCAATGCTGGTGAGACTCAATCCCGAGTCAAATTTTATTTTATGATCAACTGAGCTGCCCAGGAGCGAGGCGTTAGAGTTTCATGAAGGCGCGGAAGGCTTCAGACTGATTTTTCCAAACTGGCATCCCAAACTCACAATTCATAGATTTATATTTTACGCATATTACGAACCAATGCACCAGGCACATCCAATGGGCGCAACCACAATGTACATTATTGAAAATGTAAATTCAACAGTTTTTTTTTTTTTTTTTTTTTTGAGTACTATTGACTCTGTTACAATATATATTCAACAGTTAAAAATTAAAGTTTGGAACCTCGATATCACCTTAAAGTTAACTCTTTATCATACTAAAACATAATATGATCAGAGCTGATTCTTGAAAAATATCTAGATAAAATGATGACCTCATCGTTTTCTTTAGCATGTACCTCCTTCCTACACAAGAAAATTTTTGAAGCAGCATACACAACACAATTTGTTAAAATGTGATGCAATTAAGAATAAGAACATTTTGAAATGACCAATGTGAAGACAAAGGCTGCACTGCATTAAAATCAGCTACACGCCTACACTCATAAAAATAAGGGATCAAAAAGCCCTTACCAAGGAGGGTAAATGCGGATGAGGTTCCCTTTATCAAGCTCAACATCGTTACATACTCTTGAACTAAAAATAACAGTTAAAACACTTCCTCCTTTAGTCCTTTTCAAATTGGGATGATTTAGCAAGTCAGCGCTCTGCAGAAGTACATTGAACAATTCTTCAGAAATCATAAATGAAAAAGTAAAAAATGTTAACTGTCAATCATACATATTGCACTGCAGAAGGATTTCCCCTCGGTAAGTACACTTTATACCTCGTCGTCTTCTTTGAAAGTGCAATGACAAATAGTCAGCTTTGCCTCTAAAGAGCTTGACAAAATCCTCACATCAATACAGACTTTCTCACCTGAAGTTGAGAATGGGCAAATAAATATATATTTTAAGAAAAACATAATACATCAAAGTAGGATATGGATATGCGTTGATTAAATTAACACGTGCCATTTACCATTCGAATCAGTATCCATTTGCAAGTGGTTCGAGAAATTAATATCTCTTTCCTTCTCACTCAGCATCACCCGTTGCAAGTTTGCAAATAACCCACCACTGCATTGAGAAAAGAAAAAGCATTTCAAATGTCAAATAACTTATAAGGAGGTTGGTAACACTCAAACTATATACATAAATTGCAGGCTTTAGTTGAAGCACTCACCAATGTTGCCCAGATACTGAAATATATGGTCTTCTATCATTCTTAGATGCACTTCCTAGAGCTTCATGAAATTGGTCAGCAATGGTTCTCTCAGGGGCAACAGATTTCAAAACTTGAGGAATTTCCTGAAGCAACAGTTGGAAGGAACTTAGTTAAGTATCACTTACTGAACAGAATTTCAAGGAAGAAACTACCAAAGGAAACACTTCACCTCAGCATCCATTGACGGTTCACTATCCAGTGCTTCAGGTATGTCATCATCAATTACATTCCTATCACCCAGTGCTGATATATTTCTCTTTGGAAAATGCTTTACCCTTCTTCCTTTTATATTACTATGCTGGAGAAAATCCAATAACAATAATGATATTGAAAAATTCAAATACTATATACAAGGAAATGAGAGTTAAGAAGGATGCAAGCTAACATTTATAGAATTCTCAAACTGCAAACCCCTCTTCTCCTGAAAACAATCCAGAAGCTCAGCCATTGAACGCTCACTGGATTTGTGTTCGACTGCTATTTCAGATGGCACTGCATCATTCTCTATCCGTTCTATTTCATTTTGTTGCATATTATCCAACAAGTCCTCCATCAACTTTTTCCCAAACATAGATGGAGCTGTGTCTAATTCTACACTTTGTGGAAGCAGAGATAATGACGTGTTACTTTTATTGGTATCATGGGCAACAAAAGGAATGCCTTCCTTCTTTCTGTTGAAACGAAATAAAAATTTGTGCTTGGTTTTCCCCTGGTTTCCTGCATTAGTTCACAACCTATTGTAAAAATTAGCTAACAGAGTTGCTAGAAAATATCAAAAAAAGTTAACCAGAAAAGATCAAAGAGTGAAAAGCACCCCTAGAGTAGAGTACAGGTGATAACACAATTCTCCTATTTTGCCAATGAACCTCAGCTTAATCACCTAAGGTTAGTAGTTCTAGTTTCCCAACAATCCCTGTCTAATATACAAAATTTTATAATTCTCCATTGAATTTCATCCATGAGCTCTCATTTATGAGGATAAACTTAGAAATTGAATGAAATATCTGCTGCAAGAACAAATTAAGTACATTAAGAAGCAGATTACCAATCCTTGAAAGTGGCAACTTTGCATTTGGGAGAAAATGAGAAATTGAAGGCATATAAAGTTTACCTATTTTCAATATGCACAAATGAAAAATACAGTCATCAAATGTTAAATAAGCATAAGGAACTAGTACCATTAGATGGATTCATTAGTTTTGGTGAGATACCACAGGCAGATGAAGAGCCAGAATTTTCATTTAAATAGAGTGCTGCCTCAGTATGTCCACTAGCTCTTGATGGTGAGCCCTCCCTCTTGCATTTTACACTTCCAGCAATAATCTTCTAGAAAAGTTTGAACACAAAAGGGACTATAGTCATTTATCATAGTACTAAATACTGAAAACAGGTAGTGAAGTGTTCTCTTTCATACCTCATCTTCAGAAATAATTTCCTCTTCAGAACAGCAAATTTGTTCCAACACAGGAAAGATGCCAATTTTCTCATCTGAATTGCAACCAGAAGCCATACCGAAATGCTCCTCATTGTTGAAAACAGGATGCTCAACATCATCTTCAATACATATATTTTTTTGCCTCTGTAATAACAAATATATTCAACCTATAACATAGTGACTGGAATTATCCATCTACACTAAACTGATCCAGTAGCTTTGCATTTTTCCTTCCACTGATTAAAACCATGGTAGCAATCATAAGATTGGTGTGCTAGAGTTATGATCTTTCCCATGAACAGGAACAATTTCAGTAAAAGAGTACATTTTTCTCTTTAACTTCTCATTCAGGAATGGCAGCATATTTGGACTATTGATAAGGCAAGGTACAAGTACATATTTTATAATCCATGGATCCTTTTCAGATCACCAATTTGTGCCTGTTAGAGATTATCGTTTTCCAGTCAACAACTTGTACCTGTTGACATTCAATGGTAACCTTCGTTGCGCAATCAAGGTTGTGAACATCTGCACATGACAGATACGGCTAAATTTCCAGATATATGAGGATGTGCTCCAAGATAAGAACAACTCTAATGAGAATAAGGCTAAAGAATAAAGTAGATGAGCCAGCTCTGAAAATGACCTTTAAGCGTCTCAAGATGCGAAAGAATCTGTATATTTCCCTGCAGAAATATGATCACAAAGAAGCACATATAAGCATGATTATTTATCAAGATTCTAATCTACTTAATAAATTTGTTTCTTGTTTCCTGTTTCCTCCCACAGAAATGAGAAAGTGTTGTGTTCATCAATACTCAAATTGCCCCATGCATAGAACTTAGAAGGGTTAAAAATATATAAAAAAAATAAAATAAAGATCAACTAAAACATGCTAGTCTTACTGCAATTATATACTCCATACTATAAACAATGTGAAGTTAGCTACTTCTAATTTCTAAAGTAGTATTTGGCATCCATGGGGTAGTGGAAAATTTATGACAGAACAAAATTAACAATGATGTTTAGTAACCAACCTTGTCCTCAGAAGCACTGCCTAAGGAAACAACATTCCTTGACCAATTATAGTCTACATCTTCATCTTCTGATTACCAATAAAGAACAAACAAAATCGGTGTTAAGAAATAGACATCACTTTATCTAAAAATTACACCATTTTTTACTCAAGCTTAATCTTACCAGAAATACTTTGATCAGAGTCTTCGTTTTCCTGCAGTAAGTATTAAAGAACATTTTAATTTGTTCCATCAAGTAAATTTCCGTGATTAATTGCGTGGAGAAAAGCTAAAATAATAGAAATGAATAGATAAAAGATGCTTATACGTTGAGAAACATCATTGTTCGCCGTGGCCAGCAGCATTACAATGCCGAGCCACTGGATATACTAAGGCCGGGTGAACTTGGAAATGCCGCACCGGAGACTGGACAGCTGGTCGGAGGGAAGTGAATTGAAGACGGTTGTGAAATGGAAAATTATGGAGCAACAAATGTGTGATTAGGGCTAGATTTTTATGGGGACTATCTGAGTTTATATTTTTCCCGGTAGTTTTAATCTTATTTAGAGGTATTTTTTTTAACTTACATTTTAATACTCACTAAGACAAATTATCCTATGAGACGGTGATCGTCTCACATATCCTCATTTGTAAGATGGTTGAGTTTTTTTATTAGTATTACATTTTTTCAAATAAAGTTATGTTTGGTAAACTTAGTTAAAAAGGTAACTGAAAAGTTATAAGTTAGGAGCTGAAAATTGTAGAGCTGTTAAGCTAGCTGTTGTGCTGAAAAGTATTTGGTAAAATTAACTTTTTGATAAGCTGATAAATGTAATATAGACCAAAAAAAAAGATATCTTCATAAAATTTAAATTAATTTGTTTACATATTAAAATTTAACATTTTGTCTTTAAAAAAATTAACATTTTGAAATAAAAATATTAGCATAATTATGATCTAGCATCTCATAATGAAGTAGTAATATTGTTGCGGATCTCCTTTATATAATAATAATAATAATAATAATAATAATAATAATAATAATAATAATAATAATTACGGTGAAAGTTGTGGATAAAAGAGAAGAGAAAAAGGTTTTAATTGAAAAAAGTAAACATGTCATTCAGGGACGGAGCCAAAGGGGGGCAGGGGGTCAGCTGCCCACTCTCACCCCACCCCCACCCCCACCCCATATATAGTCTTTGTATGTATCTCCCCTATACTTATAATTGTGAGTTGCTAATTGCCCCTCAAAAATGGCACCTCTACAAGTCATTGATCTAAAATTGGATGGCTGAAATTTTTTGATATAGCATTGGATTTATTTTTTCTTTCAATTGCCCTGAATTTTAAAATAAATTACATGTTTGCCATATACAAAGTTAGTGGCAGTCTGGCACTCTAGCAGAGCACTTCTTGTAGATAGTTCTTTTTGGCTTTTTCTAATTTCTCACAGAGAAGATAAAGGGAAGGGATAGAGAAGGACAACTTGCCATACGGAGCGTCATCCGTCGCTACATCGTCGGTGAGGAGCAAGAACTGGTCAGGCAAGAGTAAAGAAGATACACCTTTACTGTTTGTTCTTCTTCTTCCATTTCCGGCGAACATCCGTCGCAACTTATCCGGCTCCATCATCGTGAAGGTGGCGGAGGCCTCGATGGACATGTTTTAACCCGCCAAGCTCTCTTAACTTGCGGCGGGCGTTGGCCAACACTGCTGCCGGGTTCTTGGTTTTGCGGGGAGTCTTCGGCGAACCTTGCTGACCAACGTCGATCTTCAAGGTTTTGACACGATATTTATATTATGATTGTTTAGAGAAATCTTAGTGACCACCTTTTTGTTTCGTTTTGTGGTTTTGTGTACAATGATGTTACCGAGTGAAAGGAAGAAGAGTAAGAATGAGAGACTCCACGGAATCAATTTCAGATGGACCTTGTCGAATGCGGACTACTTCTGGGCGAGTCTTTTCTCTGAGAGCCATGGAATTTTTTTTTATCAACAATGTTAATTTTGGAAATTTTTGTTTTAGAGTTAACTGACTAAAAAATTGCTATTAAACATGAATGACAATTTAATTTAAGATTTATCTATTCCTTCTCAAGTGGCCTGGTATGGTACAACCTACTAATATATACTAAATTCTGATTTCCCATTTGTTTTGCAACCTAAGCTAAGAGATACCTTTTGCATATGCAGTGAACAAAGAGGAAAATAAATATATCTGGATTAGATCATTCAACACCTTAATTGCACGATGGGAAGGAACCTTAAGCTCTTGAAAGTTGTTACGAGGTACATTTATCAGTACCTCAACAATCACTTTCAAAACTATGATTGGGTAAAATGATGAAAAACGAGTTCTAATCAGGTTAAAGATCTTATGTTTTTCTTTTGATAATGTTAAAGAGGTAGGATACAAGGGTAAAGGGGGTCGGTTCTGAATTGAGATTGATATATGAGTTGAATTAAAAAATTAAAGGAAAAAGTTTGTAGATAACAAAGATTGCAAAAGAATAATTGTTGACACATTATTGCTTATGTTACTTTATGGCCGAGTTTATTCATGGGAGTTAGTGGTCTAACCTTTGTTAAATAAAAAGTGGTATCCTTTCCCTTAACCGCTGTTAGCTTCATTATATATGTAGCATTATGCAGCTTCATTTAAAAAAAAAAAAAATTGTTTGTCCTTAATTTGATGCTTTGTAATTATGGTTCAAAGTCCTTTCAGACTTGAATTAAAAATACACAAATATTTTGAAAAATTTATTAAAATGTAATATTTTGAATGACTACAATATCTATCTCACATGTTAATGTGAAAGCTGTATTACTTTGATGCTATGATTATTACAAATAATATATATATATATATATATATATATATATATATATATATATATATATATATATATATTGAAATTGAATTACCAATAGTTTAGCAAATTATAATGACCAACATTATGATTTGAAAATATTTAATGATGGTGAAATAACATGTTTATATATTGTATATCCTTCTTTTTTTCTTTATGTTAAAATTAATTTTTTATGTTATTCCCATAAATATATCTCTTAAAAAAAACTCTTTGTGCATTTAGAATATGTGATTTTTAAAACATCCGTCACTATATGAAAAATAATGACCACCAAAAATATGTTCGATCATTGAATTAATGAATTATGTGTTAGTAATGTTAAAATTTGCCGTAATACTAAACAATATCTATATATTATATAAAATGTTTTGTTATTAATGATGTACTATTAATGTTTAATTTGTCATGGTAATATTTTGAATTATAATTGTATTATTTTGCTATTTATATAATGTATCTATGTATACATTTAATTTCTCATATAACAATATAATTATTAATATTTATATATATTGTTATTTAAAAATTAGAACACATTAATTAATTTTGGGCATGACGTTTCGCGCAAAGCGCGTGCCCATGACTAGTATATGCATATATAGTACATGTTTTAGTATTAGTATAAAAAAAAAACTATAAAATGTTAACAAGAGTGAATTAGATTAGGTGGTAGAGCACATATTTGGTAGTAGTTTGGTTAAGGGTTCAAATCTGGTATTAACATAATTTTACAATTCATTAATTATGTTTTATAGTTTGTTATGAATATTTTTTATAAAGTTTCGATGTGTTTTATTTTTCGTCCATATCCAACAATATTTACAACTATATTTCTTAAGTAATTTATTTATATATTTTTAAATTATCTCTTTTGTTTTAATGTTTCGTCACTCAAAAAAATTTCTGAATCCGTCTATACTGTTTCGCCTCCCCTCAACCAAATTTCTGGCTCCGTCCCTGATGTCACTTCTTTGAAATAATATGAACAAAGATGAAAAAAAAAGTTAAGAAGCTACTAGCTTATTTTGAAACGTTACTTAAGTATTACAATTTTCATTATAAGTAACTCTTCAATTCTTAATACGGAGTATTACATTTTGATTTAAAAGTATTATATTTTTCATCAAAAGTATCATATTTTTCGTTAAGTATTATATTTTCTATCATAACTTATAAGTAACAATTAAATAATTTATCTATGCTTAATATTACATGTTTTATCATGAGTAGATATCCAACCCTAAATATTATGAAGTATATTTTAATTTAAAAGTATTACATTTGGGAGAAGTGTAAGTTCATCTACTACCAAGTGCTCAATTCCCACCACGAACTAAATTAAAGGCTAATTAACCACACTTACATGCTAAATTTGTTCAATTGACTTTTTTTGCAGATTGCTAACAAATTACCAATTCAATTATTAAAAAAAATTAAAATTACCAAGAACATTGTGATCCAATGGTATTCGGTTTGCTCTCCTAAGTGGGAGGTGATAGGTTTGAGCCTCATTGGAAGTGGTGGGTATCCCCTTTCCTATTAAAAAATAAAATTTCAGTAATAGATAAATCTATTTGACACTTGTTTATATTACATTTTTATCATAACCCGACCCATTTCATATATAAAAATCTTTTATATCCGTGAGACAGTGTCACAATCCTCCCTCTTTAGTCTTTACTTTATTTAGTATTATAACACTCCTCCAAGAAAAGAAGTGTATAACTACTTGTAACGACATTAGATACATATAGGCTAATCATCGTCGACAAGGTTGGCCCCTTGGCGGACTCGGCTCGGCAAAAGTCACGATGACCACAAAGACGATTGCCGATACGCCGTCTCTTGTTTCAACTCTGCCACCGTGGACAGTTGCCGGAAAAGTAAGATCTTCATTATCGCTTGGCTATGCCGGACTTCGTCAATGGGAGCTGAACGAGGACAGGGATTGTGAAATGTGAACTATAAAATCATAAGCAAATTTGGCGCCTTTCGGAGGTAACCTGTAATCGCGATGATTGCACAGCTTTTGAGTCCTCATTACTTTAATTAACTACTTAATCAATTCAATAATCAAACTGTATTTTAGCGACATAGTGGAAATTATTTAACATTTATCAAAATTTTGTTGGCATTCACACTTCAATTTATCTTCATCTGTCGAACTGTTTCTAGGTCTTGCCTTGAATGGGGTAGAGTAGATAAGGCAGGCATGGAGGAGAAGTTATCTTCGGCGGCAAAGAACATAAAATCATCTCCTATTCAACAGCTATCCTATCTCGCTGAAAAATGCAACGCCATCAACCTCGCCGAGGGTTTCCCTGATTTCCCAGCCCCGGCTATCCTCAAAGCTGCTGCCATTTCTGCCATCAATTCCGACTACAATCAGTACAGGTCTATTCTCCCTTCACTCTATCATTGTA
Source organism: Ipomoea nil (assembly GCF_001879475.1). Classification (NCBI taxonomy): domain Eukaryota; kingdom Viridiplantae; phylum Streptophyta; class Magnoliopsida; order Solanales; family Convolvulaceae; genus Ipomoea; species Ipomoea nil. The sequence continues at coordinate 312,258 of NW_017617502.1, forward strand.
GATAACGAATTATGAGTCGCGGATTATCTTCGCAAAGAGGGAAAATATAACTTGCTATTAGTTAGTCTAAGCTGATTAATGTTTGATATTATTCCAGACATGTTCAAGGACTTTGTGACCTTGTGGCGCTTAGAGCCAAAGAGGGTCATGGCCTAGATGTTGACCCTCTCACTGATATTGTTGTTTGCTGCGGACAATCTGAGGCTTTTGCAGCAACGATGTTTGCAAGTATTGTCTCACAGTGCTCTTTATTGGATTCCAATGGCTTCTTAAGGAATAATTAACTTGCCCAAATTAGTAACTTTCCTGTTTTATTTAATTGCTCAGTAATTAATCAGGGTGATGAAGTCATACTTCTTGATCCAGTGTATGAGACATATGAAGTGTGTATTACATTAGCTGGAGGAGTACCTGTAAGTTTCAAAATATTGAATTCTTGGGTTGATCTATGCTGTCATGCCACAGACAAACTTTTTTTTTTTTTTAATAAATGTAATTCACAGGTTTATGTGCCTCTTGACCCTCCTCATTGGGCACTGGATCAAGAGAAACTCATTAAGTCTTTTACGAGCAGGACAAAAGCAATAGTTCTAAACAGGTATGATGGAATTGATGGGAGAGCTTTATTTTCTGCCAGTAGTTCGTACTTCTTAGTCAAAAAGGGCTTGCAAATATATGCACTCAATTTTGAAAGATGTCATTCCTTTTGGTTAATGTGACTACTTTACAATAATTTCCTCATATTTGCATTGAAATTCGATTGTACTGATTAAAAAAAAAATGGTACAGTCCTCACAACCCTACTGGAAAGGTTTTCACTAAGGCTGAGCTTGGGATAATTGCTAGAGCTTGCCAAACGCACAACATTTTAGCTGTAACAGATGAGGTGTGGAATAAATTCGCTGATACTTGTTTGATTTCCACTAGAAGTATTCTCCCAACCCATTATGCTTCCTAAAGTTGAGTTTATCTACAGGTTCACTAAGTAAAGGCCTACTGAATTATGGCAGATATTCAACTGGTTTTATTTATCATTCCCAGTTTCTGCAATTTCATTTTGTGTTTGATGTTTCTGTAGGTATACGAGCATATAACATTTGACAAGGAAAGACATATATCACTTGCCACATTTCCGGGAATGCAACATCGGACCATCATCACATCTTCCCTGTCAAAAACATACAGTGTAACTGGTACTTTTTAAGCTACCTAAAATAGGGTCATGCTTTGTTTTGAGTTGGCCTTTTCTTTGCCTTAATGATCTATACTCTTCAGTTATGAAGATCTATAAGAAATGTAGGTGCAGCAGTTTATTGATTTTATCGTGCATATTTTAGGATGGCGGATTGGATGGGCGATTGCTCCTTCTTGCATTGCTTCAGGGATTAGAAACATTCATGTTAAAATTACAGACTCTCCCCCAGCTCCTTTCCAGGAAGCTGCCTTGATTGCATTAAGGAGCCCCTCTGAATACTTCAATTCATTGAGAAAAGTAACACTCATTGGCATTTTTAATTTCTGTAGTTATAATTGTTAAAAGGTAGTGGAAGATGTTTTATGATCTTTGATAATATTTGATTTGGTGAACAGGACTATGAATCAAAAAGAGATTTCCTGGCTGAGTTGCTTGCAAAAGTTGGCTTCCAAATCCAATCAATGCCCAAGGGTTCTGTTTTTTTATTTGCAGAGCTTCCTGAAACTTGCACACTTTCTGATGTAAGTTCTCTCTGCTAATGCTTTCAGTTATTATCATCTTTTGAAAGCATTTGAACTCACTTGAGTTAATAAATATCTGTTTGAATTTCTTATCAACACTTGCATTTGTTGGGGCTATTAGTGAACTTAATTCTCTAGGCATATTAGGGAAATAGACTTATGTTCAAACAGGAAAACTGACATTTTAACGTTCCATTTCCTTGGATGTAAGTGAGAATCCATATATGAACTTCATATGTGCAACTGTGCCATAGTGCGTCCTATTGCAGTAAGCTCCAACAGAACTATAAAAATGCATCAGGACTTCATGGCTCAACCTTTACATCCAAAAGTGCTAATAAAACTCTTGCCCAGATTTTATATTCATAATAAACCATGAGATCCTACTGGCAGTTATAATTAGTAACTTGAATCATTTCAGGTTGAATTTGTTGAGGAATTAATCAAACAGGCAGGAGTTGTGGCTGTACCTGGTAGTGGATTCTTCCATAGCCACTCGTATCGTGACAAGCCTTCTCAGGTAACTTCTTCCTATGCTAGGAGGTACATCAGGTTTGCATTTTGCAAAAGCAATGAGACATTGGCTACTGCTGCTCAAAAGATTGCTAGGCTGGTGGATAGTACAGGAAGGCTCAAGCTATTTTAGTTCAACTTGAAACTTAGTCATCAGTGTTATGGAATTTGTCAATCTACTCTTTGCTCTGCTCCTCTAAAAGTACAAGTTTGGATTGTCATTCAAATGTGATTACTTGAAATCTGAATGCTGAGGCAAATGCGGGTGCTGTCTCTCTGCCTCTTTTGTTTATTTTCTTAAAATTCTTTTTACCCTATTTATTGGTTTTGTTGTTGGTTGAGGATCTTACTTTGATTTATTTTTGTCCCTTTTATGCTTGACCCCCTTTATGGATGGATAAGTATATAATATATATGATGCATTTAAACTGAGTCTGCTGCACTTTAGGCATGTAAAAGCCCAAAAGATGTAAGGTTTTATATTTAGCCATTTAGGTGGTTTTTCAGGATAGATCCAGTGGTCTAGCACATGCTTGTCATCAACAGTTCTGCTAGTCCTGAAATGGTTGACTATAGTGGCTAAGCAGTTGTTGCTAGTTTGTATAGTGCTTTCCTAATTTGTACATGAGTAACAGGAAATTTACATGGCACATATAACCTGGAAAGCTTGTGAATGTGATGGCTGAGAGGTTATTGCTGGTTTGTATAGTGCTTTTCTAATCTTTATATGACTAACAGGAAAGTTAAATGCCACATAGGTTCTGAAAAGGCTGTGATTTTGGTGGCTAAGAGGTTTATTGCTTGTTTGTATAGGGGTTTTCTAGTCTGTATATGACTAACGGGAAAATTATATTGCACGAGACGTTAACGTCTTAAAGAGGTTATTATGAGGAGTGATTCATTCAGAGCAGAATACAGGTTTCCTGGCATTTGTGGTGTTTTTTTTTTTTTTTTTTTTTTTTGGGTGTAAACCACGAGGTGTTTCAGGTCTTTTTCGGTCCGGGTCCACCCGACTAATCTCCGCTCGCTCCGAGAGACACGGAAGCTGGCTCAGTGGAAATCGTCACTTGTGGGAATCGAACCCAGATTATCCTGAAATTTCCCCCCACAAAGAGAGCTCATTTGCCACTTGATTTGGTAGTGAAGCATACACCAAGGTTCTACTTTCAAATCCATAGAATGTGACTGTGTGAATAAGATGATGCAGGTCTCTTTCAACTTAACCATAGATCTCAAGTTCAAGCTCTAGTGATGTAGCTACCTTAAAACCTCTATGAAGGAGTGCCTAGGGTTTTGGTTTCAAATCTTCACAACAATGTACATTTCATTGCTAGAATGATATTTGTGTATTGTTTTTTATTCTTTTTTTTTGGGTGACGAGGGAAACTCGCAGCTACTACCCGAGAGTGTGCACTAAGTAAACCTCGTTTTGTGATCATAGCCGGCAAATGACTACAAGGAGATAAACTAGCATAGGTTGTCCATAACTGACCGGCTCAAACTAAGAAGGCTGAGATTCGAACTCATGACCTTAGGGTTACAAGTCTATATCCTTAACCATCTTGGTTGGGTTTACCCCTATTTAGGACCATTTCTTGATTTGTGCGATCCTTACGCAGGGACCATGTTAATCTTCTCCGTATCATTCCAATTATGTTGCACCCATATCTAGTTGTATATTGCACTGTAATGTATCTGCATTCCAGCATATGTGTCCAGTGCGCCTTACCACAAGTTCTATTTATGATAGGTATAAAGCATCAAGTTCTTTTATCAACTGCAAATCTGGGAAAGCACACAAGCAAAGTGTCATGATTCATATGAAGCTCTACAGGTACAGTATAGATAGGGGACAAGGATCTTTTTTGGTGTCAAGCATCATCCTTTGCCATATCTATACAATATAAATGATAAAGGTATTGTCCGCCACTTCCTGGATAATTAGAAAAAGGCGTTTCCAATGTGACATTAGGTATTGTCTTCCCTCCCTATAAAGCAATCCTCTCACAAGCATCTCGTATTTGATTCACTCCACTAAACACAGTTTATTTGAATTAGGGTACATTTTGGTCCCTCAATTACTACTGCCTAGTTGATTTATTAACTGAATTAACCAAATGAATACTCCTAGTAATGATGTAGAAATCAAAACTGCTATTTACGCTTTGAATGGACGGCTGGAACTAATTATGAATGAACGGAGTGCATAATTAGGCTTACTGAGCAGTATTTGGGAGTCTTCCGATGGAGCAGTACGGGTTTAGGTCACTGGTTCAGTAAGCAGTATTTAGGAAGAAAAATCAATGTTCGAAACTCAGCAGTAATAGTGGGGAGATTAATGGATTATGCCTAAAGTGAGCAGATTTCTTGTGCGCACTGACATTTGGCCCACGACAGTGTGAGATATAAAGTGAGCAGATTGTGCGCACCGCGACATTTAGTCATGTCTGTTGAGCCATTTACATCCCGTCACATGTTCTGTCGAGTTGGAGTGTGGGGTTGGGGTTTCAACCTAGTGGAGAAGAGTCTTGTTTTAGAAGATAAATGAATATTTACACTGTAGATGGGTAAAAAAGTAGGAAGTGACCTTTCGGCTTTGTGAAATTTTGCTTCAAATCTCCTCCAGCCAGCTTGCCTTTTCACCTGGGGCTGACGTAGAATCCCTCAATCCATTTGCCCTCCTCGCACTGAGCAGCCGCGTATATAATCGCGGCATTCTCTCGGGCGTTGCAGAGCCGACAATGGCCTCTGAGAAGCTAGCGATGAGTGAGACGTACAACGACGACGAGCGGCATGATTCCGACGAGTGGCAGCAGCAAGATGAGAGCAAGACGAGGAGGCCGGAATACCAGCTGGGAAAAGCGCTTGCGCATAGAGCAATATACGGTTCCGGCGCCGGCGCCGGCGGCCGCCGTGGAAGAGGTAGAAAGGCTAGAAGCACGGACAACAAATCGCCGCCTAGCCGGCTGAGCAAGGTTTCCTCGGCGGATGAAGCCCAGAACAATTAATAAATGTTTATATATATATAATTATGAATCAATGATTTCATCCCATTGTATTGTACAACAGAGAAGAATATGGCATTACTTGTAACCATTGTTAATATGGAATCTTAATTAGTTCGTTTCCTTTTGCATTCTTTTCATATCGTTCTTCAGTTTTTTGTTATTTTTTGACCGTTGTGGATTGATATGAGATAGTTCATAACTTCATTGAAGAGAATAAAACCTGGTTTATGGCGGCACTCAATTTTCTACGGCGTATTGCTCTGTTTTCGCTGTTGAGTTTTCCGGCGAAGTAGTGTCACCGCCGCCGGCCGGCACTTCACTGTTAAAAGTTCAGCGCCAGGTATTTCGTTGAGGAAACGTGATTGTGTAAAGCCAAGGTTTGAAGCCATGGCCTTCATTATAACCAAACACATGCTTTGCCATCTAATCTAATTCATTTATTGTTAATATTTATTTATTTTTATACTAATATTAAAACTTGTAGTATATATACACATATACATACAACAGTTATATATGGAATGGGGGTGGGGTGAGGGGGACAATTACCCCCTTTTGGCTCCGTCCTTGTTCATCGTCATGGGTCGCTACCCAAAAAGCTTGCCAATAGGTTTCTCCTGGGTTTGGCCAAATAAACTAAAATCGCAGCCTAAAAAACCATTAGCAATGCGCAAGAGTTCCACCAGAGGAAGGCTGCCCATGAGTGGGAGTTTTATAGTTGTGGTGGTGAAAAAAAGTGCAATCCAAGTCATGGTCAAATTGAAAACCACACCATAAATGTTGTTGGAATTTATAGGGTTTACTCGGTTATGTGAGGAAGAAAGGTTGGGTTGGTTATGTGATAATGTGATAAAGAAAGAGTTATATATATAGTAACATGGAGGCAGTGGCGGAGGCACCTGCTTCCCCTCCCCACCCTTATTTAACATGGAGAAACTGGCATTGAGTGTGAGGAGTATGGTAGGTTGTAGATAGTAGTAGTACTCCAAATTAATTAAAGGAGTCTGCCTGTTTCTCTTTTTTGTTAGTTTCACAAAAGTGGCAAATTATATTGTAGTGTGGACTTGATCTTTGTGACTTCCCTTTCAGACTATTTTATGCTCTTAGCTAGCTTGTCATTTTTTCTTTGAGTGCATGCATGCTTCTGATTTTTATTTCTTGGGAAGGTGTTCTATCTTCCCTCTGATCTTCTGCGAGGTACGCCCTATATTACTCATTGTCATGTTTCAAAAAATTTACTTGGAATTGCCCTTTCTCATTATCCTCTTCACCAATATTATTTACATAGAAAGGTGCTCTATCTTCCTTCTAATCTTCTGCTAGATGTGTCCTATATTACTCATTGTCATTTTTCCAAAATTTACTTGGAATTGCCCTTTCTCATTATCCTCTTCACCAATATTATTTACATGGGAAGGTGCTCTATCTTCCCTCTGATCTTCTGCTAGGTATGTCATATATTACTCATTGTCATGTTTCCAAAAATTTAGTTGGCATTGCCATTTCTCATTATCCTCTTCACTGATGTACCAATTTAATGGAGAAGATTGAGGAAATCCAAATGCCTTCCATTAATAGACATCAACCTAAACAACATAAAGATTTACACATATTAAACCCCATACCAATAGAACCAAAAAAGATTGATTAAAAAAAAAAAAAACATAGGTTCATTACCCTTTAAATGTTAATCCATCAAAACATTTCAACACACAAAAATAGGTCAGGTTAATAAAAATAGGGGCATTTCATAAAAGGATTTAGCAGTAGCGGCCAAAACCACGTCCATGTCGAGAAACTTCCGGAACGTGAGTTGAGCATCTAGGCAGAAACGGAGGCGGAGGGCCGTTCTGGTTGGGGTTAGCTTCAGCATTTTCAATAAACATTCTTAATAGCTCCTGCAATCCAGTCAAGAAACAAGCAGCAGAAATTCCTAAGCAAAAGCTTGGAATATGAAACTTGATCTGGATTTGGCCAAATAAACCAAAACCACAGCTTAAGAAACCATTTGCAATGCACAAGATTTCCACCAAGGGAAAACTGCAACTTGCTCCCATGAGTGGGAGTTTTATAGTTGTGGTGGTGAAGAAAAGTGCAATCCAAGTCATTGTCAAATTGAAAACCGCACCATAAATGTTGTTGGAATTTGTGGGGTTTATTGACATTAGAATGTCAACAACAACACAAATTCCATTGAGAAAGCATTGACAAGCATTTAACCAATTGTCTTTCTTGTTGGTTATGTGAGGAAGAAATGTTGGGTTGGTTATGTGATAATGTGAGAAATAAAGAGTTATATATATAGTAACATGGAGGCAGTGGTGGTGGCAGTTGCTTCTGCTCTCCACCCTTATTAAAAATGTAGAAAATGTCCATGAGTGTGAGGAGTATTGTAGGTTGTAGATAGTAGTAGTACTCCAAATTAATGCTCTCCACCCTTATTAAAAATGTAGAAAATGGCCATGAGTGTGAGGAGTATAGTAGGTTGTAGATAGTAGTAGTACTCCAAATTAATTAAAGAGGTCTGCATGTTTCTCTTTTCCGTTAGTTTCACAAAAGTTGAGCTTATCCCATGACCTTTGGTCTGGCTGGCTCTGATACCAAATTAAAGCATGTGTGGCTCTGATACCAAATTAAAGCATGTGCTCACAAATTATTCGCTGGCTCAGATTCGAACCCATGACCTTTGGTCTGGCTCTATTAAAGCGTGCTCACATAGAGATTCGAACCCATAACCTTTGGTCTGGCTCTATTAAAGCGTGCTCACATAGAGATTCGAACCCATGACCTTTGGTCTGGCTCTGATACCAAATTAAAGCATGTGCTGGCTCTGATACCAAATTAGAGCATGTGCTCCATCTCAACTAAAAGCCTAAGCTGATAATTGGATTGCACATTAATGGTTATATGCTCAACACGTATGTCCTATATTACACATTGCCATGTTTCCAAAAATTTACTTGGCATTGCCCTTTCTCATTATCCTCTTCACCAATATTATTTACATGGGAAGGTGTTTTATTTTCCCTCTGATCTTCTGCTAGGTATGTCCTATATTACTCATTGTCATGTTTCCAAAAAATTTAATTGGCATTGACCTTTCAAATTATCAGCTTCACCAATACCTTTCAAATTATCGGCTTCACCAATATACCAATTTCATGGAGAAGATTGAAGAAATCCAAATGCCTTCCAACAATAAACATAAACCTAAGCAACATAAAGATTTACACAGATTAGATCCCATACCAATATAACAAAAAAATATTGATAAAAAAAACATAGGCTCATTACCCTTTAAATGCTAATCCATCGAAACATTACAACACACAAAAATAGGTCAGGGTAATAAAAATAGGGGCATTTCATAAAAGGATTTAGCAGTAGCGGCCAAAACCACGTCCATGCTGAGAAACTACCGGAACATGAGCAGAGCGTCTAGGCGGAGACGGAGGCGGAGGGCCGTTCTGGTTGGTGTTAGCTTCAACATTTTCAGTAAACATTCTTAATAGCTCCTGCAATACCGTCAAGAAACAAGCATCAGAAATTCCTAAGCAAAAGCTTGGAATATGAAACTTGATTTGGGTTTGGCGAAAAAAACCAAAACCGCAGCCTAAGAAACCATTAGCAAAGCACAAGAGTTCCACCTGCTCCCATGAGTGGGAGTTTTATAGTTGTGGTGGTGAAGAAAAGTGCAATCCAAGTCATGGTCAAATTGAAAACCACACCATAAATGTTGTTGGAATTTGTGGGGTTTACTAACATTAGAATGTCAACAACAACACAAATTCCATTGAAAAAGCATTGACAAGCTTTTAACCAAGTGTCTTTCTTGTTGGTTATGTGAGGAAGAAATGTTGGGTTGATTATGTGATAATGTGAGAAAGAAAGAGTTATATATATAGTAACACGGAGGCAGTTGCTTCCCATCGCCACCCTTATTTAACATGGAGAAACTAGCCTTGAGTGTGAGGAGTATGGTAGGTTGTAGGTAGTAGTAGTACTCCAAATTAATTAAAGGAGTCTGTATGTTTCCCTTTTCTGTTAGTTTCACAAAAGTAGCAAATTATATTATACTGTGAATTTGATCTTTGTAACTTCCCTTTCAGACTATTTTATGCTCTTAGCTAGCTTGTCTTCTTTTTTGAGTGCATGCATGTTACTGATTTTATTTTTTTTTTCTTGGGAAGGTGCTCTATCTTCCCTCTGATCTTCTGCTAGGTATGTCCTATATTACTCATTGTCATGTTTCCAAATATTTACTTGGAATTGCCCTTTCTCATTATCCTCTTCACCAATATTATTTACACGGGAAGGTGTTCTATCTTCCCTCTGATCTTCTGCTAGGTATGTCCTATATTACTCATTGTCATGTTTCCAAAAATTTACTTGGCATTGTCATTTGTCATTATCCTTTTCAAGTATACCAATTTCATGGAGAAGATTGAGAAAATCCAAATGCCTTCCATTAATAAACATAAACCTAAGCAAAATAAGTTTTGAACAGATTAGACCACGTACCAAAAGAACCAAAAAAAATATTGATAAAAAAAAAATAAAAATCATGGGCTCATTACCCATAAATGCTTATCCATCAAAACATTACAACACTCAAAAATAGGTCAGGATAAAAAAAAATAGGGGCATTTCATAAAAGGATTTAGCAGCCAAAACCACGTCCATGCCGAGAAACTATAGGCGGAGGAGACGGAGGGTGGTTCTAGTTGGGGTTAGCTTCAACATTTTCAGTAAACATTCTTAATAGCTCCTGCAATCCAGTCAAGAAACAAGCATCAGAAATTCTTAAGCAAAAGCTTAGAATATGAAACTTGATTTGGGTTTGGCCAAAAAAACCAAAACCCCAACCTAAGAAACCATTAGCAATGCACAAGAGTTCCACCAGGGGAAGGCTGCAACTTGCTCCCATGAGTGGGAGTTTTATAGTTGTGGTGGTGAAGAAAAGTGCAATCCAAGTCATGGTCAAATTGAAAACCACACCATAAATGTTGTTGGAATTTGTAGGGTTTACTAACATTAGAATGTCAACAACACAAATTCCATTGAAAAAGCATTGACAAGATTTTAACCAAGTGTCTTTCATGTTGGTTATGTGAGGAAGAAATGTTGGGTTGATTATGTGATAATGTGAGAAAGAAAGAATTATATATATAGTAACACGGAGGCAGTTGCTTCCCCTCGCCACCCTTATTTAACATGGAGAAACTGACCTTGAGTGTGAGGAGTATGGTATGTTGTAGGTAGTAGTAGTACTCCAAATTAATTAAAGGAGTCTGCATGTTTCCTTTTTCCGTTAGTTTCACAAAAGTGACAAATTATATTGTACTGTGGATTTGATCTTTGTGACTTCCCTTTCAAACTTTCAAACTATTTTATGCTCTTAGCTAGCTTGTCTTCTTTTTTGAGTGCATGCATGCTACTGATTTTATTTTTTTTCTTGGGAAGGTGTTCTATCTTCCCTCTGATCTTCTGCTAGGTATGTCCTTTATTACTCGTTGCCATGTTTCCAAAAATTTACTTTGCATTGCCGTTTCTCATTATCCTCTTCACCAATATTATTTACATGGGAATGTGTTTATCTCCTATATTACTCATTGTCATGTTTCCAGGCAGAGTGTCTAGGCGGAGGCGAAGGTGGAGGAGGCGGAGGGTCATTCTGGTTGGGGTCAACTTCAGCATTTTCAGTTAACAATCTTAATACATCCTGCAATCCAGTCAAGAAACAAGCATCAGAAATTCCTAAGCAAAAGCTTGGAATATGAAACTTGATCTGGGTTTAGCCAAATAAACCAAAACCGCAGCCTAAGAAACCATTAGCAATGCACAAGAGTTCCACCAGGGGAAGGCTGCAACTTACTCCCATGAGTGGGAGTTTTATAGTTGTGGTGGTGAAGAAAAGTGCAATCCAAGTCTTGGTCAAATTGAAAACCACACCATAAATGTTGTTGGAATTTGTGGGGTTTACTGACATTATAATGTCAACAACAACACGAATTTCATTGAGAAAGTATTGACAAGCTTTTAACCAAGTGTCTTTCATGTTGGTTATGTGAGGAAGAAATGTTGGGTTGGTTATGTGATAATGTGAGAAAGAAAGAGTTATATACATAGTAACATGGAGGCAGTGGCGGAGTTATGTGATGGTCGGATTCCAGGTCATCGTGCCATCACCCAACATCCTTAATGTTGAGATTAACATGAACAAGAAATATAAGAATAGCATAAAGTAAAGAATACAAGATTTACATGGTTCGACAATGTGTCTACGTCTACGATAGTGAAGTTATTCTTTATTAATTGTGATGGTGATAATAAAACCTCCGGTTACAAGCATACATGTATAAATATTTAAATACACATATTGTATGAGTCTTGATGACCTAACTTGCTCCATTCCTATATATTTCTTATATGAGATATACTCAACATTTGACATAAGGTCTATCACTTGATCACCTTGTGAATATCACTTCAGGCTTAATGTTGACACTCCCCATAACAGTGAAAGCAGATCAGAGCTGTAGTTGTCCAATTGCTCTTGCCTTGTTGAGATTATATTAAACACGACACACATATTGCACAGTGATGCCAGCTCTCTTGGAATTTCAAAATCCTCTTAATTCAAAATATAAATTCTACTCCGTATATTATAAAATAACTAAACATCACATATTTTTAAAAAGTAAATAACATGAAATGGGATAGTGTAGTACCGCCTTTGGCCCTGTTTGGTAACATAGTTAGCTTATTTGACCATTATTAACTATTTGACTTGGTTAAACAATCAATATGAATGTTTGATTAATTAGCTTTTTGTAATAGGTTATTGCTCCAAAATGCTAAAATTCAAAAAACTGCTCAAAACAGCTTTTTGAAAAAGTTATTCTGCATGTAATAAGCTAACAGCTAATTTACCAAACACTTTTCTACAATCAGCTAATGTTATCAACTAATCAAACCACTAACTCAATCAGCTAACAGCTATTTACCAAACACTCTTTTGTTTTTTTTTTCTTTCAGTTTTGTTAACAGCAAGCACCACCAACCTGTATCTAAGTGAGCCTTCTTGCCAATATCTTCCACACTTAAAACAGTACATCAAACCATCTTTTGGAACCAATTTTTGTGACATCTTGCAGACTTGCAGGATTTGTAATACCATTCCCCAACACTTTCTATCCCAACCACCCTATAAGCAGCAACGTAACCCAATATTCACTAGTCTGCATGGTTTAAGAAAAATTACCAAAAGACATCTATCACTCTAAATTTATTCTTAATATAGTACTTAATAAATTAGTAAAATTACTTGTCTCTTTCCAATATATATTAAACATTGTCGTGATAGCATCTAACCGGATTGAATTTTAATACCCATATAACTCTTTAAAGTATATTTCATTTAAATTATGTTAAAATTTTATATATTACGTACTGAAAAGAATGTTATATGTCCTAATTTAATTTTCGAAAATGTGAAATTTTCAAACATAATTTTGTCTATATTTTAAAATGCCTCATTCCCCGAAATTTTAAACATTATTAAATTCTCAAAAATGTAACAAGGGAGTGAAGTGCACCCTTAGGATGCCATACTTGGGATCAAGTAGGAAGAATCACTGCCACACAAGAAGAATCACTTCTTAAATGAGATGAGTATGTATAAGAAGATTGCTGAAAAACACGATCATCATTGATTTAGATGAGAAGGTAAAAACAGAAGATCACTGCCACACAGTATGCCGCAGACAATGATGTCATCATTCCTTGTTACCAATGAATACAAGAAGGGTTCCGGTTCACACAGAAATACAGATGATTAATTCTTTATTTTCAAAGAACTCGAAATGCATATGGTCATAAAAACTGCCAAAAAAAAAAGGAAAAAATTAACTCAGTGATGTGTTCCCCCATCACCATGGCCACCTTCCTTTTCATTATGCACAGCCGCTCTTAGTTGACGCTGCTCTTCCTTGTAGATCCGATTCCTGCGCTGGTACTGCATTGAAGAGAACAACCCTTGTTAGTGAAACGAAATAATAATAATAATAATAATAATAATAATAATAATAATAATAATAATAATAATAATAATAATAATAATTCAATAAAAGCAAAGGTTTTTTTTTCAGATGTGGGCTTAAAGATGTATCAATAAATTTAAATTTAATACTGTATAATGGGTATGCATGTTAAATTGCACAAAGGCGGATGTGAAAACAATGCACCCACCCCAAATCCCATCCCCAGATAAACTAATCCAAATTCACAAAAGTATTATGATTTTCTTCCCCTGATAAGTACCAAAAATAGGAAGACATTAAGCAGGAAAAGCACAAATATATTTATTTTCTAAACATTTGTTTTAATCGGAGAATTATATCAAACTGAAGAGAAAGCTGATTTTTGTGCACCCTTTTGGTCAAAAGGGCAAATCCCTAACACTGTCCTTCTTTGGTTGATTCTTTGGATAGGCATTGCTAGACAACAATAAATGTCTTTTACGAGAAAGCTTTCATGGGCTTCAGTGCCTTATGTTCAACTTTTTGTTAGGTTTCATAGGTGGGAATGAGCACAAAATTATTTTTTAGGGTTTTTAGCACTTTTGGCCACTAAGATAGTTAGATAGGTAAGAATGGTAAAAAATAGTGTCCCTAAACAGGTGTGCCAAAATCACCAACCAATTTTGCACCAAGATGGCTATTTTGATCCCTCCCATCACAGCAGTCATTAGTACTGTTTTAAACCATGTTCTAATCATCTATGTCGAAAATTAAAGTAGTGGTAACATGGGTACCTAGAACATATCAAACACACTTGTGACAATTTAACAAAATCCTATACATCAGGTCCTCAAACCACCACCTTGGTGCATAACTGCACAATTAGGGGTGATATTGGCTCAACTCTGTTACTAAGGAACTAATTTCTGGTCTTGCTTATCTTAGGGACTAAAAGTGCAATTAACCTTAAATTGTTGGGATGGTTCTTGGTGTAGTGGCCTTCGGCCTTCCTTTTAAGTGTACTTTCCTGATCTTTCAATACCAAGCTGCAACAGAAGTGTCCTTGTACCTCTCGTCCAACGGGAAAGTTCTTTGGAGGATTAGACTTAGAAGGCACCTTGATGACCAGGAAATTAATGATTTTCTAAATTTCAGCATGACAGTAGAGATGCAGGGGTGGAAGACAATGATATGGATGAAATCCAGTAGAAACTAGAAAGATCTTCCCAGTCAAATCTTTTTACACGACTTGAGAATCAAGATAATCTGAAATTTTTTCCATGTGAAGAGATCTCATATTTTCTATTTGTTCTGGAAGCCACAAGAAGGGCAACTGTTACAGGAGATATATCATACGAAGGGGGGATTTGATCATAACCCGTTTGCTGCCTTGTGCCAAAGAAACAAAGTACCCGCTATTTGTGCATGGACTTGGCAATACTGGATCATTATCAAAACAAATGTTCTTGGTAAAGTAGTTTTGTCTTCATAGGGCTAGGGCACCAAAGTGGTTCTTAGATAACCGCCCACCATCAAATTTTCCATATCTAGCTACAATAACTCCCTGCCAATGCTTCCCCTCTCTTGAGAATCCCCACAACCATTTATCTAGAAGAGCTTTATGGAAGAGCTACAGATTTTTTATATCTAGACCACCATGAGTGAGTGGGTGGGGGGGTGGGGGGGGGGTGTGGGGGGGTTGAAGTTCCTGATGGCAAGGGAACTTTTCTTTCTCCCAACCCCACAGGCAATGGCACTGGAATTTCTCCAGTCTTTTGCAACATTTGCAACAGACACCAGGATTTCAAAATGGGACATAAGATAGGTTTATATGCCTCTAAGAAATGCATTGGTTGGTGTCAAACTTCCACATTTCGAAAGATATTCCCTGTTTGGTAAAATAGTTAGCTTATCAGCCAATTTTGGCTTATTTAACCACTATTAATTGTTTAACTTGGTTAAAAAATCAATATAAGTGTTTGGTTAATTAGCTTTTTGTAACTCCAAATGCTAAAATTCAAAAAGCTGCTCAAAGCAACTTTTTCAATTAGCTTTTTGAGAAAAGAAATTATACCAAACAGCTATCAGCTAACAACTAATTTACCAAACACATTTCTATAATTAGCTAATGTTATCAACTAGTTATACCCTCTAATTGACCCAATCAGCTAACAACTAACAGCTATCAGCTAACAGTCATTTACCAAACAGGGCCAATACCTTTTCCAGGTAGATAGCGTTTTCTATGACTGGGTACCAACTCATAACATATTTAAAGCAGGTTCCAAACGCAAATCCAAATAAGTAGATGTTAAGGACCCAATTTTGCATCCAAGTGTATCTGCAAGAATCTGAAGGTTCAGTATACCCAATACTTTCTGGAGACTGGCGGTTTATTTTAGTCTCAAAATCAGATGGAAGAGCAAATGCAACAGTTTCAACTTTCAAGTGCCAAATGTTGGAAATATTTGGATCACAAAACAGGATTGAGTCATCCACAAACAGTGACTAGCCAATACAGGTGCAAGTGGGGGAAGGAAATCTAAAGACCATAGAGAAAACCTCCAGACTGAGATCAAGCAATCAGTTTATTGAGGCCTTCCATATAACAAGAATAAAGTGAAGGGGAGATAAAGGGTCAGCTTGTCTTAGCCCTCATGTAGTGCTAAAAAAAAGGCCTGAGGTACTTTCATTTCTGAGGATTGAGAATTTCACAGTAGAAATACATGTCTGAAGCCAATTCCTTCCAAACTTCATCCTCTACATCAGTTCAAACAGAAATTCCATTAACATGGTTGAAGGCTTTTTAAATGAGTAATTTGCAAATCACCCCTCGGATTTCTCTTTTTGGCAAGTAGGGAGATCTTAACAATCTGCATTTATTCCTTAAATGAATAAAAGCATTTTGCTGCTCCAAGGCTAGAGAGAGGATGCAAACCTTCAGTCACAATGCTAGAAGCTTGGAAATGAGTTTGTAAACACTTCAAATCAAGCTAATAGGCCAGCAATCCTTGATCGATAAAATCCTAGGATTGAGCAAAACTACAGATTGTTTTCCTTTAATCCGTTGAATTTTGAAGTAAACCTGTTCTCTTGAACATAGATAAAACATGGACAATAATACCTACTTTGTCCACCAGCATCACCATCAGAAAAATTTGAGTATCCCTAAAGTCAGCTTCTTTTAGGCCACGACATTGCTCTCCAATCAATTTGAACACTGAAAAGGCCCATAGATGGAGGGAGACCAACAATCAAGACTACTCTTTGCCACAATATGGCAGTCACATTTCAACATCCAACTCTAAAGCTCAATTTCATTAGCTAAAGATTTACTACTGCCCACAGCCCACAGCCCACCAATGTTGACCCTTGGCCAGGATAAATTTGGTTTCCCTTGCTAAAGGTAAATGGAAAAATCTTGCATGCTTGCTAACTCTCAGTAGGATGAACACATGTCACTTTTAGGGGGAAATAGATGAAGCAGCCCAACAAGGAGAAGATTCATTGAAGGATAGTACCAATTCCATTTTTCCATAGTGGAATGCAGGGCTTATATTAGATTATTAGTAACAGATGCCATCTCAAGCTCTTCTATTCTATTATTATACATTTCAGAAATTCCCTGGGGGACCTTGAGGGCATTGTTTGGACGTTGAAGAAATCACAGTTTAGCCAGGCTTCTTGTTTTCTTGTTCTTCATAATTATTAGACACACTCTATAATTATTTCACTTAGATATTTCACAATCTTATAAAGGTCTTTTCTTTCCAGGAGGGTGTTCTTGTAGATCATATATTTATGAACATCTTTCTTTCTCACCCACCTTGAACTCCCCTCATTGAAATTTCTCACTTCAAGATTGAGAATTATTGATGCATTCAGTTGACACAAAAAATTCAAAAACCCTAGGACATCTCCATCGTTCTCATTGCTCCAAGGTGCAAAGGCATCCTTTCACCTGATAGAACTACTTTTCTTCCCAGACTCTTTATAAGCACAAATTTGTGATGAGGTGTGCAATATGTCTCATGGAACAAATCTTTTAGATAAGCAAATAAAGAGGACCCAAGGACATGACATAACATTTGTGACATAATTACTCACTTCCAGCATTTGGTTGTTTGTAATGCCGCACCAACACATTCAGACAGTCAAAGAGAATATGCAATGTTGAATTCACTCAAGGGAGGCTACTAATCCCTTACACTTAAGCCTCGATATATAATCATCAATCCGCCATCAAATATATGATGTTCTTATGCAGAGGGATGGGCCTTCACATTTGAAATAGAACCTTCAATAAGAGTTTAAAGACTCTTAACTTACTAGCAATGAGGTATAACTACTCCCCCTATACGAAAGCTCAGGAAAAATAAATAAATAAATAAATAAAATTCCTAATCTGCAGAAAACAAACCGCCTGCATTAATTTCAATGTTGAAAAAATCACTAGGCCCCCTAGGGGGCCTGGGATGCCGGGCGACTAGGGCGCGGTTTTTGCAAAAGTGATTAATTTATCTGATAACAATATCAACAATTTTTGCAACAGTGATTAATTTATCTGATAACAATATCAACTATGGAAGAAACCGGACAACAAATTTGCGGAATCTAATCTAAAGAACCGTAACATTGACTATCAAAACTCCGTATACCGATCCCTAAATCCAAAGCTCTATACTATTTTATTTTATTTTTAAAGGCATTTAATTTCATTTCAAACCCCTAGATCACCTGGACTGATTTGGGTCAGGGAAAACTAGAAATCAAAGAACTGTAATTCGAGTTACCTAACCGAAAAATAATCCGTAAAATACAAAATTATATAGGAAATTGAAAGATGAGGCATAGAGAAGTTTAGGATGGACCTCTTTGGAGTGGTGGAGGCACTCCAGGTAATCTTCTCTGAGAAGAGAGCAGTCCTTGGGCTCTCGGCAACGAGACATGCACTCACTGAAGTCCATCCAGAAATCATAGCAGCGGCCTTTGTTTCCCGTTATCCCCCATCCCGACGCCATACTCCGCCTCCTCGACTCTCCGGTGTTTGCCGATGATGAAAACTGCGACCGGTTCAACGGTTGCCGGTGTCTAGTGGATACGAGTTTTATGGAACCGATTGAATGGGCTCCAAATCTAGAATTTCGTAGTAGATTGAAAACCCAAAGCTCATTCAGTATGGGCTCAAATTATTGTGGTCTACGTTGCAACGCAGTCGTTATAGGCAAATTATTGTATGGACCATCGTCCACACAATGTTATGTGAACCATAATAAAATGTACATTTTTAATATATTAAATGTACATTATTTTTGTACTGAATGTACATTATACAATATAATGTACACTCAGAACAAAAATAATGTACATTTCCTGAATATAATGTACATTATTTTTGTACTGAATGTACATTATTTTTGTACTAAATGTACACTATTTTACAGTAGAAAAAATATGGTCCACACAACTTGTGTGGACCATGGTCCATCCAATAATGATTGGTTGTTATATCGTGGATCGCGGTACATGTGCACCGCGGTCAAAACGACGCCGTTTAGCGGAGCGCGCATTTTTTGATGTGTTAATTACTTTTGAAATTACAGTGTATCTAAATTGACATTACAGTGTATTTAATCGACATTGTCTCACGTATTATTTTATATATTATCAAATGAAATTGCAGTTATATAAAAATGATACTGTAGTTGTGGTGAAATGAAACTGTATATAAAATGGCACTGAATAACGTTTCACATATTTGAGTGTATATTGTGCAATGAAACTGTAGTTATATCGAAATGATCATGCAGTTGTGTTTTAATGAAACTATAGTGTATATAAAATAAAATTAAATAATATTTTCACATATTTGAGTATATAAAATAAAATTGTAATTATATCGAAATGAAACTGTAGTTCTGTTGAACTGAAACTGCAGTGTATACAAAATGAAATTGGATAACAGAGTTACTTTTTTAGGAATGGCGCGAAACAGGTGTCGTTTTTTCATTAAACAAAACGACGTAGTTTTGAAGCTCGGTGCATAATCGATTATGCACCACGGTGCACGATATAATTTGCCGTTGCAACGTGAACTAAACCAGAAAAAATGAATTTTGAAAAATAATTTTCTTTTTAGTGTTTGGTTGCATTTTAGAAAACTATCTTGTGTTTGGTTTACTTTTTAGAAAATGAACAAAATTGTATAATTAAACATTAGTTTTATTTTTTTAAAAATAATGTTATTTATAAAAAAATTTAAAACAAAGAACAATGATAAATGATTTCATAAAAACAATAAAATAAAATAAAATAAACAAAAAACAAAAGCCAAAACCCAGATCTAGGTTCCGTCAGAAACCAAATTTTTTGGTTTCAACTGGTTTCCATCAAGAACTAAGGATTTGTTCCTTACAGAAACCATTTGTGACAACCCAAAAATTTATTTTATAAATTCAGTTTTAAGAAATTTCAAAATAGTCAGTTTTCACTCCATAAAAATTTTTGCAATGAAATCGGTGTTAGAATAAAATATTTTGAACCATTTTTAAATGAATTCAACACCGGAACATGAAGCATGGTGAACCACACACCACTCCAAACCCCCTTGTCTGATCTTGTAGAACAACCACCAAATTACCACCTTACCATCAACCAATCATTGAGTATCTTTCTAGGGTTTTGCACCCATATAAAAGGAATAGTAAGCCAATATTTTCTCCTGATTCCACTCTTTGCTTCCCACATCTTTGAGCTCTGCAATCACAAGAAGAAAACACAGTAAGTTTCTTCAAGTTTTAGCCTTCATTTCCATACAGTTTTCTTTCTATTCTCTCTATCTCTGAGGACTTAGTAGTAAGAGGGTTGTGTGATTTGTTTGAGATGTTTAGGAGGTGAAGGAGGGTGTAGCTAGCTTGGGAAGAAGGTGGTATCCCAGCCAAGAGAAGAAGTCTACAAAGGTATAACCCCATGGACTCCCAAATCTATTTTTAACTCTGTGAAGTCATTGTTTGTGCTTAGACATGAGTAGAAATGCTAGAATAATGTGTGTTTGAGCTAGTAGAATGTGTTATTGCTGAGCTTAGATGTGTTGTTGATGTTTTGGGAGTGGTTATCTGCCTGAAAATGTCTTACAGGTGAAGAAGAAGCTCACTGGTGCACAACACAGTGTGCACCAGATGAGAGGCGGGACTAGCCAACGGCCCTAAGAGAGAGCCGTTGGCTAGGGCCGTGGAGGAGCGGCCCTAGGGCACGGCTCTAGGCAAGAGCCGTGGCCCTAGGCCGCCGCTTGGCAGCTCCAGGCGGCGGGGCTCCTCAAGCCCCGTTGAGCAGGAGCTGTGCAGTGGCCGGGCCCTTGCGGCTCAGCTACGTGTCGTTTCGGACCGGGACTCGCGGGCCCTTGAGGCTTGGACACTCGTGGCCGTCACGACGCACGTTTAGAATTTGATTTCATTGAATTTACAGTAGAATTGAGTATTTTGTGATAGAAAATGTGAAGAAGAATGTTACAGAGGTTGTTTGTGAAGGTTTACAGTGGAGGAAAATGCTAAGTGTTTGTTTTGGCTATTTATTTGAGAAGCATGAAAATTATATGAATGTTAGATAATGGAATATGATCAATATTTGTTAAGTTTTGCTAGAAAAGCATGTCTAGATGTCTAATTGACTTGTTGAGATGATTGCCAAGATTATTACAGTTTACAGAGCATGTTTTCAGTAAATAAGATTAAGTTGAGCATTTTGAGTTCAATAGCATGTTGAATACTTGCTAAGTGTTTGCTAATGAAGAATTGCTAAATTATGATTTATGAGCATGTTTATAGAGTTGTTGAGAATTTACAGTGAAAAGATAATTGAAGTTTATTCTACAGTAAAATGCATATTTGAGCATATCATGTTTTAAAATGAATAAATGGTCAATGTGAGCCTAAGTACTATTTTCAAATACTCATATCTATTTTAGAAAGTCATTCTCTTGTTGCATTGAGAAATTGTTGAGAAGTTATGTGCATAAGTTTGCATAAGTAAAGAAGTTGCATGAGATATATATGCTATCTATTGTGAGGCAAATAGTATTTTGGAGGCCCGTTAGGACTATGTCCTTTCGGAAGAAAAGAGCAAAGATCGGTTAAAAATCGACAATAGTGAAAGAAAGAAAGTAAAGCAAGAAACGGACATTGCGATCCGATATCATGTAACGCAACGTATTCCCACGTTACGAGGTTGGAAACTATCCGCCAGACTTGGAATCCTGGTTAGGGGATGTGCACACTGATAGTTCGATACTTGATTCCACAGAGTTTAAGAAAAGAACCAAGAGAGTGGTTCTACGGACGAGATGAGTATTAGGCTGGCTAGATGCCGAGCCCAGATAGGTCTATCCACCTTATGAAGAAGTCCTACATCGCATATGATTAAGAAAGCAATCGAGTCAAGAGACTCAAGAGAAAGAAATCGAGTCAAGAGACTCAAGAGAAAGCAATCGAGTCAAGAGACTCAAGAGAAAGAAAGCGAGTCATTGTGACTCTAAGAAACCTCCACATGAAATAGTATTCGTTTACAAAAGAGTGTATATGTATATCTATCTATATTTATATTAAAAGCATCATGTGTATTTTTATTGCATAATGAGTATGATTGCACTAGATTGCATAATGAGTATGACTGCACGAGATTGCATAATGAGTATGATTGCACGAGATTGCATAATGGTATGATTACACTAGAATACATAATGAGTATGATTGCACTAGGTTGCATAATGATTATGTGATTGATTGTATATTGAGTATATAATTGCACGAGATTGCATGATGAGTATATGATAGTACGAGCTTGATTTGAGATTATGTGATAGCACAAGATTGCTCGTTGGGTTATGTGTTAGCATGAGATTATTACTGAGTTGTTAGATAGACTTGAGATCATGGTTACGTTAAGTATGTGAAAGTATGAGCTTGAAGTTAAGCTAGATAATCGTGAAAGCATGCCTATTTGGTGATTAGGTTGCAAGTATTTAAAAACCCTGTTGAGCATGATAAACTGTTGTTGATTGATTGAGAATGTTTGATCTTAGTATGTGAAACAAATATTTTCCATAAGTATATACTGTAGTACTTTACAGGGTTGAGTGGAGTTATACTTAGCTTTATGCTAACGGGTTTGTTTTCTACTTGTTGTTTGTTAACCCCTTTCAGGTGGGCCCAGTTCGTGAGAGAGAGTACGAGTTAGACTAGACTAGCATTAGTTAGTTTTTGTAGTCTAAATTTTTGATGTTGATTTACTCTTTTGAGACTTGTAGATGACTACCCTATGTTTTTTATGGTGCTGGATACCGGGGTTTATCCCCTAGTTTGATTGATGTTTAGTAAGACTTTTATGTTTTAGTTGTTATCCTTAGCTTGTACAATCACCGTGAAGGGTGATTGTGACGGTGACACCTCTACTGAGTTCTTTAGTAAATTTATTCTGTTGTTTTAGTTTATCTTTAAAGGTTTAGTCTGTTAATTAAGTTTAAGAAAAGTGGAGTGTTACACTATTGATATGGCTTCATTCGAAGATGGAGTAGGCTACGATAGAAAATTACTTCCTTCAAAAAAAAGTGAACTCATAACTATTGATATGGCTTCATTCGAAAATGGAGCAGGCTACGATAGAAAATTACTTCCTTCAAAAAAAAGTGAACTCATTTTAAAAAAAAATGACTAAACAAATTTTTAACTTGCCCCACTAACTAAGTGGAGATTTTCAACTTCCTCATCCACCCTATTGCGCACCTACCAAACAAATTTTTTAACCAATAAAGAAAATTTTTTATTTTTAGTCTCTCAATTGTTCTCTACTAATTATTTTAATATCTAACTTTTTGTTGTTGCAATATATGTTCAAATTTTTTTTAAAATATATATATAAGTTACATTTTTAGTTAATTGAGTAACATAACCATTAAACTATGTTAGGGCCAAGTTTACTTAATTAATATATGTGTGTTTTAGTAATTTGCTTTTAGTTTTCTTCTTTATAGCATCTTTAGTTTTGATATTTCATATGCAAAATAAAGAATTGACAACCTACTTCATTAAATTTTCTCTTTTCAATTATAGTACAACATTCATGTTTCCCCCTATACAAACCTATTAAAATTAAATTCACTATTTTAAATATGAAATACATAATTTGAAGAGGGTTATAAGAAAAAAATTACTAAAATGTTGATGTACTCAATAAAATCCTTAAAAAGTTTAATAGTTTTTTTACTCTAAGGACTATTAAACTTGCAACTTATTTAAAAGTGACTAATAATGAATAGTTGAGAGACTAAAAATTTATTTTTTCATATTCTCAAAAAAAAAAAAAAAATTAGTTTTTCATAAATAGATTATAAATTAATAAAAATAAATTTAAGTGATAAAGAAAACTTATGTGACTTTAATGTTCATCTTAATTATAAAAAAGAATTAGGGATTTCAATTCTCATATACAAACAATACGGGATAAATCCGTACAAGTAATATGGATCCATCAGACAAAACGTATCAAAGTTGTTGGATCCCATTAATGTCGCAAATTATGCTGTGCAACCGAATGCACCATGCGCATGGTGCGTTCGATGCAAAACGACGTCGTTTTGGTTAAAAAACGCGCGTCCCACTTAAAGAAGAAATCAAGTTCGATTTCCGGCAATAGCATTTTTATATATCCATAAATTCATAATTATATATCCACAAATTCATAACTATATATCCACAGTGAATGAATGAAGTAAAAATCCACAATGAATGAACTAAATATCCACAGTGAATGAATGAAGTAAATACCTACAATGAATGAACTAAATATCCACAATGAATGAATTAAATATCTATAAATTCATAACTATATATCCAGAAATTCATAACTATATATCCACAGTGAATGAATGAAGTAAATATCTACAATGAATGAACTAAATATCCACAATGAATTAACTAAATATCCATAAATTCATAACTATATATCCAGAAATTCATAACTATATATCCACAATAATGTTATTGCCGAGAATCGAATTTGATTTTTTTAAGTGGGACGCGCGTTTTTAATCAAAACGACGTCGTTTTGCATCGTATGCACCATGACATCATAACTATTGCATTAATGTACCATCGTATCAGACAAAACCCAATTGTCGGATGTCCGTAAATTATTGTGTAGATCATGATTTAAATTGACGTCGTTTTGATGTAAAAAAAAAAATTAAAAAAAAAAATTGTTAGACAATAGTGGTTCTACGTTTATGTGTTAAAATAATAAAATTTTTGAAATAAGATAATATATTTTATAAGTTAGAATAATGTAGTTTATTATTTTTTTTTTAGAGGAGAATAATGTAGTTTATATGTTAGAATAATGTACGTTATGTGTTATAATAATGTATTTTATGTATTAAAATAATAAACCTTATGGGGGTAAGATAATGTATTTTATGAGTTAGAATAATGTACTTTATGTGTTAAAATAATGTATTTTATGTGTTAAAATATTGAACATTCTAAATAAGATAATGCATTTTATGAGTTAAAATAATGTATTTTATACTTTAAAATAATATATTTTATGTTTTAAAATAATATGTTTTTTTTGAAAGAAAATAATATGTTTTATGAATTATAATAATATGTGTTATGCTTTAAAATAATGTATTTTAGGTTATTTTGGAATGTGATTTATACCGCCACACAGCTGTCCACGCAATAATACTCCTTGGATGCCAATATTGCACTCGTTCATGAAATAGGCCAAATCTAATTTAAAGATGTAAAGATGTGAATCAAGTTTGGACCCCGCGCGGGCATCAGACAGGGTGATGCAATGTCACCCGCTATTTTCGTGCTTTGTACGGAAAGGCTCAACTAGCTTATTATCTCAAAAACGGACAGACAGTAATAAGTGGAAAGGCATCAAATTAGTGCCTAATGAACCTATCTTAACACATTTTTGTTTTGCAGATGATATGGTGCTTTTCACGGAGGCCATGATTGCTCAAGTACAGGTGGTTGTCGAGAGTTTTGTAGAATGTTTGGGCAGAAGATCAATTTGAGCAAATCCCAAGTGTTCTTCTCAAAGAATATAGGCCCTGAACTAGCGGATGAGATCGCAAATCGCCTGAATATCACCAACACCAAAGACCTGGGCAAATATCTGGGAGTACCATCCCTCCATGGCAGAGTTACTTCCAATACCTATTCGGATTTGTTGGACAGAATTTCTGGCTGCTTGGAAGTGTGGAAAGCGAAGACTTTGACTTTGGCAGGGAGAGTAGTTTTAGCCAAATCAGTATTGAACGCTATCTCAGCTTATACCATGAAAACAGCGGCCCTCCCTAAAAGCCTATAGCGGTTGTTGTCGCCAATGGCGTTTGCATGTCCTTGCAAAAATAACCATGTTTGGTTGGTTGGTTCGGCATGGAAGAATCCTCACAAATGCGGAGAGGTTCAGACGCAATCTAACGATTAATATGTGGTGTTTTCATTATGCAGGTCAGAGAGACTGTCCAGTTGCACCAACGCACAAGAGCTCGACTGAGCATTATTACAAATTTTTAAGAATAACCAAGAATTTCATCCTCACAACAGAACTATTAATTACAAACTTTATTTGTACTCCTCCCATCCCACCCATTTTGTATGAGTCACTGATGCATTTGAAATTATTTACCGTACGTTTAACTAATATATAGAGCTGTACAAATTAAAAAGATTTTACCGTACGTTTAACTAATATATAGAGCTGTACAAATTAAAAAGATGAAAATTGATTATTCAAATTGATCAACAACCACCAAATTAAAGTCCAAAACAATCACAAGATCAACCTGCAATAATGTACGAAGAAAGAACAAAAACAAATGACATGGAAGAACAAATCAAAACCTAATTAAACTGAAACAAACATATATAGAAACAAATTAATTTTTTTTTAACTTGGAACTAAGAAGCCGGGCTCTTCACTGTTCATGAGAAGCCTTCATCCATCTCATTCTCCATAACCCCTGGAATGATAATGCTTTTCAAAAGTAATTCTTGGTATATGCTCAACCTTCCAATGATCTGGTCCTCCCTCACTCATCCTTCCAATAAGTTCTTGAGTCGGGTCTCCTATACACAAGTATTTCAAATCAATGAGTTCACCCAGCCCTTCTGGAAGCACTTTTAGATTTTGACATCCACTCAAAGTTAGTGACTCAAGATGTTGCATAGCTCCGTCTCCTATATGGCACTTTCTAATTCTGAAAGATATCCACAGCTTCTTGAGTCTCGGAAAGCTTCTATCACTGCAAATTAACGTGTCTTCAACATACCTGCCGAGGGAGAGGAACTCCAGGACTGGCAGTTCCCCCAAACAATTGAAGAAATCCATGTTTACAAAACATACTTCTAAGTTGATTGAGCGAAGGTATGCAGCATCACCAATACTAGTAAACCTTGCAGATACAACAAACCCAAAAAGCTCCAGTTTCTCTAGCTGAGAAGGTGGGGAGAAATTACCGAATTGCAATATCTCATCATCAGCCGTGCACATCGCCCAAATCATTAGAGACTTAAGCTTTCCCATTTGTTGTGTAGAAGCACGAATATCACTCCAGCATTCCGCTTTCGTAAACTCAACTTTCAACTTAGTGAGTTGTTCACTGATGTTTACTAATTCTGTTGCTTGAATGGGAGTAACATCTATGCCATATAATGTTTGAAGTTGAGAAAATGTGAAAACTTTATCTGGCACTTTTAATTCTGTTCCAAAGATGTGTCTCAGCTTCGTAAGCTCTGACACGCATTCAGGCAAACGCTTCAAATGTGGATTATCTTCTACATCCAATGTCTGTAGATTGTGCAATCTTCCCAAGGAATCAGGGAGCTGACGGATCCCTGTTCTTCGCAAACTGATGTACCTAAGATTAATTAGATCCCCAACCTCATTAGGTAGACTCTCCACACTATCAGACAAACCTTCTAACACCAAAACCCTCAATAACTTAATGATTGGGAGCAGCTGAGGGAACGGAGGATTGAAATTAGACACTCCACCGATGATGAGTGTGCGTAGCTTAACATTTTCGCAATTGACAAGTTCAACTATAGGCGGCGCCACATTGTCCACGCTTACCAAACGCCTTTGCTTCGGATCACGAATGCTATTCTGATCCAAGATTTCAGCAAACATTTCCCTGCCAAACATTAAACAAGCCAAATCACGGAAAAGGTCATGCATTTCAATTCTATCAAAGTCATCATCAATTTCATCGGGAACAATCTGCAACAGGCTTCTGTTTCTGAGCTGATGGAAGTAATCCCTTGCTATGTCCTCTAGTGTTCTTCCACGAAGATCCTTCTCAATGACAAAGCCCTCCGCAACGCACATGTGGATCATGCTTTTGGCAGGGAGGTAATAAGTTTTGGGGAAAATCGCACAGTATAAGAAACAATACTTGAGGTGATTCGGCAGTTCATCATAGCTCAACAGTAGGGCTCTATTGATAGAACTTAGACTGCTTTCACATTCTGTGTCCAGATTCTTGAGAGCGTCCCTCCATTCTTTTGGATGATCGCCCTTTCTAGACATCAACCTACCAACAGCTAGGATGGCAATAGGCAAACCATCGCATTTCCTAACCAATTCTTCACCGTGCTCTTTAATCGTGTTATTAGGCCAGGCAGCAGGGGTTCCACCTCCACCTCCAGCAGATGTACTGGCTCTATCCGAAGAGGTTCCACCTCCAGCAGATGTACTGGCTCTAACCAGAAAAGCAGCTCTGCAAAAGAGACTACATGCCAAATCAAATTCTAATGGCTTCACCTCAACATAATGAGGTATAACCCCACCCGCAAGGAAAGATCCATCAGCTATCTCTCTGTGACGGCTAGTGATGACAATTGAAGATGCATGACCGCCTTGAATTTTGAGTTTTTTCAAGAGATTATGATCCCAAACATCATCCAAAAATAGAACATACCTCTTCCCCTTTAAGTAGTTGAGGTACTGTCGTTCAAGCTCATCTCTATCTGCATTCTCGAGCTCTGAAGGAGGCTCTTTTCTATCATTTTTGTACAGCCCATTGATTATTGTCTTCAACAGATATTTAATATCTGAGGAATGGTTCACATCGGCCCATGAACAACAGCCAAACCCACCATCATCCTTGACTTTTTCATAGACTTGCTTCGCCATGGTAGTCTTCCCTGAACCGCCAAGTCCCCAAATCGTAATCACCATGCTACAATCTCTACAATTCACAATGAGATCTGTCATATCTTTGACCTCATTGTCGATCCCCACTGCTTCAAACCCCTGTGAATATCCACGGTCCCAGTCTAATGACTCATTATCTCCCACATTTGTGTTAAGTTGTATGTCGCACTTTGATTTTTGTTCTTCATGATCACGCAGCTTCTGGTCGATGGCTTTTAGCTGCAGATGGAAGCAAATCTGCATCTTCACCCTCTTAGCGAAGCTCTGTAAGGTGGCGATGAGGGACTTGACTTCACAGAAATTGCAGGGAGGAGTATTGCGCTCAAGAAGCTCCATATCCACCATGATCTCCTCCAGCAAATCCTCAAGTTCAATTGAGTTCTTCCTCAGTTGAATCACCCAAATCTTTGCTGACGCCCTTTCTTGTTTCCCCCTACCCAAATCCTCAGCATAGGCTTTCAAGTTTGCTAGCCGGTCCATGTATCTTTGTATCTCAGGCTTGATTTGACAGAGGAATATAACTTCTTGGAAAACTAGCTCCTTGAACTTTTCAAAAATAAAATCAAATACAGCACCAGCCATAAGTACAGTTTCTCTGGTATGTATTCTGGAAAATCAGAGTGTGTAAAAGGAGTAATGCTCAGGGCATCTCCAACCAAACATAAATAGGAGGGAAAAGATAAGAAAATAAATGGGGAGAGAAGAGATTATTCTCTGACCAGAGATAATGAGAGAAGTTTATCTTCGAAAAAAAATATATTATATTGTCCTTATATTAATCAACTATTGATTTTTAAAAAAACTATCTATTTTCTCTTTAAATATATTATACGAGTACCAAGTATTTTTCTCCAAAAAAAAAAAAAAAAGAGTACAATTGGTACGAAGTACTATTTTTCTATGGATAACCGACTAAATAATTGCATGACAACAGAAACCCCAGTAATAATTACAGAGCATAAGCATACCAAATATAAATAGATTAGATTAGAAGCTGAGCTCCTAAAGTTTGTAAAGGAATTTAATGGTCACATAGGTGTTTCCAAACTTCCAGCAGTCTTTACACTATGATTACTAGACAGGTGAGCATTCTAGTTTGTATGACTAGTGTCTACCGAACTGACCCAATTGTGGGAGTATGCAGCGTGAAAACATAGGAGATGGGCACAGACAGCTGCATTTGCCTTTTGGGGATAACACCATCATCATAAAATTGCCCTAGACTTTCTTCATCAAAAGGGAATGACTCCCGGAGAAAGAAGAAACACTCCCTAGCCAACTTTTCAACCTGAAAGACCATCCATCATACACACACTGTAAATCGCACGTCTATTCAAGGAAATGAAAATAAAAACAATTTCCCATGTGCAAGTAGTGTGCAACCCACGTGCATTTCCCAAAAGAACAAAGAAAATTTGAACTACATTCGCTTCTTGAACCCGAATGCACACCCCAGATCCCAGTTCCCCTTCTCTTTGTTCCATTACCCATTGAGAGGGGTATAACACAGAGAAAGAGGGGGAGAACTAGTATATTTGTCTAGGCAAAAAGGATTGCTGAAATGTAAGCATAAGCCTAAATCCAAGTCCTCCCTTACTATGTGCAATCAAGGAGCATTAATGAGATGCCTGGGCATGAAAATGTAAAAGTACTGTCCACATGTCAACAGGACTCTGATGATTATGGAAGGAAAAGCAATACCTCTTTGACCACAGCTGCCAAACTTTTAGCCACTTCACTGTCCAAAAAATCATTTTGACCCAAAAAAGGCACAGCAGTGCACTTCCATATTTCATGGTCTTGTTCAAGGAGTTTGTTAATAATTAATGCACCAGCAGCATCCTCATACTGATCAGACATTAGATCACATGTATGCTGAAAATTGTTTGCATAATAATAAGATGGCAGGCCATCTGAATTAACCAGAAACTCGGGTCGATACCGATGAAGAGAACCTAGGATTTCATCATCTGCAAGAAAACTGTGTTCCATATAAAGGAAAACCAAATCTATCAAATTCTCTATGCACTTGGTAATTTCATCTCCTTCAGTAATCCCTCAAGTGCATCATGTATTATTCCATCTTGAAAATTTGTTGCAGATCCTGCAAGGAACTCATGCACATTTCCTTCAATGCTGATCCAACTACAACCGGGCTGCTTGGTTACCCCGCTTTCCTTCATGGAAGATCTCAGCCCTGAAACATTGTTCCAGTGATGATCTATGGCAAATGCATTGGACAGCATCACATAGCCAGCAGAGCTATGTGGATCCACCTGAACAAGCTTGGAAGAGATGAAATTGGCAAGTTCTAGTTTGTTATGAAGCAGGCAGCCAGCGAGCAGAGCCCCCCACACGAAATTGTTTGGTTCAAAAGGCATCGAGGTAACCACTTCAAGCGCTTCTGCAATGCAACCCATTCGAGCAAGGAGGTCAATGTAGCAAGCATAGTGCTCTAGTTTCGGGGCAATGGAGAAGCGCTGGCTCATCATCTCCTTGAACATCTCCCGGCCTTTCTGCAATAGTCCTGAGTGGCTGCAAGCACATAGGATGCCAAGGAATGTGCCAGCATTTGGTTTCAGATTGAGCTCTAGCATTCTGGCAAAAAGTCTCACCGCATTCTCCCCTTCACCATTGCTCGCTAGGCCCATGATCATGGCATTGAATGAGACCACGTCTTTTGCAACCATCTCATCAAACACTTCCCTCGCCCTCTCCAAACTCCCACATTTGGAGTACATATCTATCAACGCGGTTGCAAGGTTTTTGTTTGAAAGTACTCCAACTCCCTCTCGTTGCTGCCTCGATTTCATGTGCTCATGGACCGAAACACCAAGGTCCAAATCACCAACTTGAGCACAAGCTGAGAGCACACTAACCATTGTAATATGGTTGGGACTACACTTCCATTGCTCTGACATCAACCGAAAACGACTTATAGCCTCCAAAGCACATCCATTTTGGACATAGGCACCAATTATGGTATTCCAAGAAACCACACTTCTCTTCCCATCAACTGATATCTGATCAAACATCTCCCCACTCTTATCAACCTCTCCATATTTACCATACAAATAAACAAGAACAGTTTTCACAGAGTCAAAGCTAAAATCTTTCAGATCATAATGGTTAACTGTGTCTGATAATTTCCTGATCCAATTCTCAACCTGTACAAAATCAAGATTAGAACAAGCAGATAGTACACTAACCATAGTATCCTTCTCAGGTCTCAAATTCCCCTTAACCATTGACAAGAATATTGACAGAGCTTTCTCAGATTGACCCGACTTGGCATATCCCGAAATCAAACAAGTCCAGCAAGAAATCGCATCCTTTTGAGGCATTTTGTCAAACAATTTACAAGCAGAGTCGAAATCTTTCAGGGTCTTAGCGTACACGCTCAACAAACCATTACATACAAAAGAATTAACTAAAAACCCAAACTTTACAATGTGGGCATGAACCTGCTGAACATAAGTTGAATCACTGGTGCAGGTACAAGCTTTAAGGAGAAAAGAAAACGTCAAGTCATTGGGAGAGAGGAACTTTAACTTTTTCAATTTTTTATACACCAAAAACGCATCAAAATATAAACCCTCTTCAGACAACACTCGGACAATGGCGTTGAAAGGGAAAAGATTGGTCTTCTGCAGGTGATGGAAAACGCGGAGAGCTAGCTTCGACGGGTACTGGCCGACAAGGCGAGTAGCTACGAGGTTGTCTTGGTGTGCGCCAATACGAAAAACACGAGCGTGGATTTGGAAGAGATGAGAACTGGGAATCCGGCCTTGTAAGAGCTGGGAGAGACGGGCGAAATCTGAATTGGGTGAAAGCGAGTGCATGAAATGATAGAGAAATGGCCAGATAGAAGAAACATGCGCTCTCGAGTTGGGGAAATGAGAACGCTGGAAAATGTGCATCATCCTTTGTGTTTGTGGCTTCAACAACTACAATTTAAAAATAATAATAATTAAAAAAAAAAAAAAAAAAAACATGTTACATCTTCACCCATAAAAAATTATTGCTCCCGGAAATGAGTAATCTAGTAGGTTCCAACTCAACCCATTCATGGCAATTTATTGTGTGCACTAAATCCACAAAGTGTTGTATGACCATAACAAAAAAGTACATTTTTAATATACTAAAAATACATTATTCGTGTACAAAATGTACACTATATAAAATAATTTACTTTCATTGAATACAATATACTAAAAGTATATTATTTTATACTAAATGTACATTATTTGATTTGATAGTATGGTTCACACAGCTATGTCAGTTATGTGGACCATGGTCCACACAATGAGTTCTACTACATGTACTCCCAAATCTTACCATCGTTATACCATGCACCACAGTGTACATAGCAATGTGCGCCTCACGCCTCCCAAAACGACGTCGTTTTGTTAAGTTGTGTGGGGAATTAACGCAACAAAAATGTATGTGTATTCAGTTATAAAATTTTGTGTTTTCAGGTATAAAATTCTGTACATTCGAAACAGGAGATTTTTATCCTTTCAGAAAAGATAATGTGTTTTCAGGTATAAAATTCTGTGTTTTCAGTTATAAAATTCTGTGTTTTCGATTATAAAATTCTGTGTTTTCGATTATAAAATTCTGTGTTTTTAGGTATACAATTCTGTGTTTTCAGATATAAAATTATGTGTTTTCTATTATATAATTCTGTACATTCGAAATATGAAATTTTCAGTTATAAAAATCTGAGTTTTCAGGTATACAATTCTATGTTTTTAGATATAAAATTCTGTGTTTTTTATTATACAATGGTGTACATTCGAAACATGAATTTTTTTTAAGGAGTTAACGGCAAACACGCAAATGGCAACTTTATCACGCAAATGGCAAAGTTGCAAATTGAAGGGGCAACTTTGGTCTTGGATGATTAGGCCAATGCCAATCAGCCAAAATACAAAACGCTGGACACTGCAGCGTTTCTACATAGCTGATAGAGTAAATGGCAACTTTATCCCTTAATCACTAATCATTCAGTAACATACCTTCGCTGCTTCGCATCATCTCGCTTCCTTCGTGACTGCCTTCTCTGGTCTGCCTTTTCTCTCCACCGTCACACGCCATCTCCGATCCACCGCTTCTCTCCACGGTCTCTAATCCACCTCTTCTCACCTTTACGGCTTCCTTCTCCGATCCACCGCACCATGCCAATCATTGCTACCCTCGCTGATTGTCGCTAGTCCTACACACGGTGGCATCTCTTCAATTCGCACTTCGCAGCTCAAAATTAGTGCCTTATCTTCAATTAGTGCTTTCTCTTCAATTTTCAATTTAGGGATAATAATAATAATAATAATAATAATAATAATAATAATAATAATAATAATAATAATAATAATAATATAATCTTCTCAAAATAATAATAATAATAATAATAATAATAATAATAATATAATCTTCTCAAAATAATAATAATAATAATAATAATAATAATAATAATAATAATAATAATAATAATAATAATAATAAATTGTAAAAATAATTTAAGAATTAAGAAATTAATAGAATTCCCTTGATGCCCTTATAGGTCATTTTACCTCCCATCAACTAAAAGTAAACAACTAATTTACCAAACACTTTTTTATAATCCGTTGATACAATCATCTAGACAAATCAACTAACTCAATCAACTATCAATTATTAGTTAACCAAACCAGCTATAAGCTATCAGCTGATTGCCAAACACCCCCTATATCTAAAATTGCATGGTTGGTCCTAAAGAGTGGAAGATCACGTGGTAGGATGGCACGTGGTAAGATCGGGCAATTTATATCTAGTTGTTTAATCAATGGATCAATCAAAAATCATATATATTCGAATGATTATTTAAAATCCCTTATAATAGAGATTTACATATTTTGTAGTGAAAGGAACTGCAACCTCAGTTTTTATGTTTCTAGAATTTAAAAAGCAGTATGCTGGACCAATTAATATAGATGCCAAGGAAAAATTTCCTTTTTCTAAAAAATCTTTCAAATTAAACAAATATCAAAATAATCTAACAGCAATTTATTACCACTTACAAATATCAATTTTGCTTTATAATAGTATTACGATAATTTAAATAAATTGAACAAATGATTTTTTTTTTTTTTTACCGCGAATAGTGTTAATTTTACATTTAGATAGTAGGATTAAATTAATTAAGAATCGTAACATTATTCGCGGTTATTTAAATATTAAAATTGTTGTATAATCTTTAAATAATTCAAGTTTACATAATAATGTTCTTTTTAATTTTTTAAAATTATTACTGTAAAAACAATTTATGTATGTATTGGAGCATAAAAATTTTAAAAATCTTATGCATGCAAGTGAATCGAACCCATATACATATTTCAAATGCAAAAAAAAAAAAAATAAATAAATAAATAAAATAAATAATAATAATAATAATAATAATAATAATAATAATAATAATAATAATAATAATAATAATTTCATATTATTATCTAACCCTATAACAAAAACGATGTAATGCGTACAGTAATCAAAATATTTAGATCGAAAAAAATTAACTTTCGCGATAGGATTACCTTTAATTCTGTCTGAAATCGTGATTTTGAACTTTCGCAATGTAGGGTTTCTTTAGTCAAAAACAGTAACGACTTCCGAATCAAACGCAAGTATTGTGTAATTTTTGGGGTCTTGTGGATTATTTGGGAAGTATAAAGACGATTTAGAGTTTGATTTTGGAAGGGTGGAGCGAAATTGCTAGAAAACAAAGTAGAGAGATATGAACAGAGATGCTGAACGAGGAATTAAGGTAAAGAACAGGTGGCCTCAAACCTGTTTCTTCCATTTTATACGTGGGTCATGGGCCGGGTTTATTTTTGGACTTCAGAAATATTTGTTGGGCTAGGTCTGAGAAACTATACCACCATTAGATGAAACATTTTATATATTAGTTGGGCTATATGTTTCACTTATTTAAAGCTAAACTGAGTAACAATCCTTTCAAAAAAAAAATTGAGTAACAATAAAATTTTAAAATTTGTGTCCGTACATGGCACAGGTCGAATACTAGCCATGTAATTTTGATTTTTTTTTTGAAAGCCATGTAATTTTGATTAATTTGTAATACACATTCCCCTTATATATATTCAAATGTTAATAAATATTTTATGTCTTACTAATTACACATTCCAAATTTCTATATTTAATCTATTATGTATTATATATTTATACTAAATTTTAATACCAAATTATAATAGAAATCTCATTTCTTATAACTAATAAATAATACAATATTAACTTCTTATAATTCTTATAATATATTATTCAGATAATATAACATGCATTTTACATGTAATTTTTCGTGCATCGCACGGGTATCATGCTAGTTAATTTTAAAGGACAAATTCACCCAATGGTGTGGATCACGATTAAAAAGGACAACATTTTGATGTTAAGAAAAAAAAAAAAAAAAAACTTACTCCGTATACGTGTTAGAATAATGAATATTCTATGATAAGATAATGTATTTTATAAGTTAAAATAATGTACTTTATGTGTAAAAATAATATACTTTGTGTTAAAATAATGTACTCTATATGTGTTAGAATAATGAAATTTCTGGGGTAAGATAATGTATTTTATGAGTTAAAATAATGTACTTTATGTGCTAGAATAATTTATTTTATTAGTTCGAATAAAGTATAATGTACTTTATATTTTAAAATAATAAAATTTATGAGGTAAGATAATAATGGAGAAAATATCATTTTTATTCCCTCAACTATAATATATGTATCAATTTTAGTTCTTGACTATTAAAATTTCCAAATTATGTGCATGACTATTTAATCTGTATCACATTTGGTCATACCGTCAAATTTTCCAGGCAAGTCACCAGTGAGGCTAATTTATTTAATTTTTATTTTAATAATTTTTAAATTAAAAAAAAACTTTAAAAAATAAAATAAAATAAAATAAACGACGGTCACCCCACACCCTCCTCCTTCGTCTTTGCTGGAGGGGGGGGAGGGGGAGAGAACGCCAACCACCCCCTCCTCCTTTGTCTCCTGCAAAAACGAAGGAGGAGGGTGGGGTAGCCGGCATTTATTTTATTTTATTATTTTATTATTTATAATTTTTTAAATTTAAAAATTATTAAAATAAATTTTAAAATAAAAATTAGATAAATTACTCGGTCATCTAGTGACTCGGGCGGAAATTTTAACGGGACCAAATTTTTATTTTTATTTTCAAATAAAGCTTTATAAATGAATGCTATCAATTCAATATATAATTTCCTATATGACGGTCCAAATTTGAGGGAAAAAAAAAAAAAAAAACGGTGTTCTAAATTCATTATGTAAAATTTGCATGAAAATTTAAGGCTATGAATTCATTATATTAGGAATTTTGATTTTTTTTCCCAAATAAAGCTTTATAAAGGAGTGTTACGTTATGAATTCATAAAATGAAATTCCTATATAATGGTCCAAATTTGGAAAAAAAAATTGAATTTTTAAAATTCAGTATGTAATATAAAAATTTAACGTTATGAATTCATTATATTAGATTTTGATTGTTTTCCCAAATAAAGCTTCATAAAGGAATGTTATGAATTCATTATATATTTGGGAAGAATGAATTCATTATATAAAATTCCTATCTAATGGTCCAAATTTGAAAAAAAAAAAAAAACAAAAAAAAAAAACACATGAATTTTTTTAAATCAGACTTGTATACAAATTTAAGGTTATGAATTCATTATATATTTATATTATATTATATTTTTTTCCAAATAAAGGGTTATAAATGAATATTATGAATACATTATATAAAATTCCTATATAATTTTCCAAATTTAGGGGAAAATTGTATGTTTTAAATTCATTATATAAAATTCGTATAAAAATTTAAGGTTATGAACTCATTATATTGGATTTTTTCTACCCAAATAAAGCTTTATAAAGGAATGTTATGAATTCATTATATAAAATTTCTATATAATGGTACAAAGTTTGGAAAAAACTTGAATTTTTAAATTTCAAACTTGTATAAAAATTTAAGGTTATTAATTTATTATATTAGATTTTTTTTCCAAATAAAGCTTTATAAAGGAATTCCATGAATTCATTATATAACATTCCTATTCCTATTTAATGGTCTAAATTTGAAAAACAAACTTGAATTTTTTAAATTCGAAGTTGTATAAAAATTTAAGATTATGAATTGATTTTATTAGATTTTTTTTTCTAAATAAAGCATTATAAAGGAATATTAAGACATATATACATGCACCAAAGTCTACAGTGCATTGTGAACCCTAGTCCATGATATAAGGATTCAACAAATATATAGTATATATGCCTAAGAATAATTTTTGTTTTTTTGGGGAAGGGTATCTTACAATAAATTAAATATGGATATTTATATTTATGTTTATTCAAAATAAAATGTCCTTTGTCCTTGATATAAATTTATACATTAATTTGTGAGATTTATCTCTAATTATATACATTTACAATAAACTAAGAACCTTGTAATCTGGCGGCACCAAGTTACTTTTTTAACTTATCCCGCCTACCAATCCCAAATATTGTGACGAACATTTTTCATGATTGGTTTAGTGAATTGTTAAAAATTCATGATTCTAATGGGATAATGTATGCAGCTGCAATTCTATACTACATATGGCGGGCAAGGAATCGTGCGGTTTGGGAAGCATGTCTTCCGCGACCGGACGGGATTATACAAGTGATGCTGGCAGCCGTGCAATCTTGGTGCCAAGTTCATCCGGACTGCCGGCCGGAAGGAAGCGCCACGGCAACAGCACCCCAAACGCCCCAAGCCGTATTCCATGCATCCCATGCTACGCTACAGCCACTGCCGGATGGGGATCAACGGCTAGTATGCTACTTCGACGCAAGTTATCACCATGCAACGAACAAGGCAGCGGTTGGGGCGGTAATCATCAATGGAGAAGGCGCTTATGTCTCGGCCTTCGTTACTATGCTGCCTGAGTGTTTCTCACCACTCATGGCCGAGGCCGTAGCATGCAAGGAGGTTCTATCATGGTTACGAGACCGGGGCGAACACTCTGTAGACGTGTATACAGATTGTTTAGCGCTACAACAATACTTATCATCGACTACCTCAGTGCGTTCATATTCTGGCTATGCCATAGACAGATGCAGGACTTATATAGCTTCGTTTAATTATTGTCATATTAAATTTATTCCTATATCAGGTAATTATTTAGCTCATACTTTAGCAGCTACTGCTTCACATTATATTACTTCGATGTACTGGGACTATGTCCCACCTGACACTATTTTAGCTTATTTTGAGTAAAATGCCACACCGACCCCTTTCAAAAAAAAACTTATCAAAAAATTTAAATTAGTCATGTCACAATAAAAGTAACCTATCACCAATAAATTGAAGATAAAAAAGAGTGGTTTTTGGGTGACGAATTCAGTTTGGTCAGTCACGTGCACGTTCTAGCGCGTAGCGGATGTTCAGGAAAAGGTTTTGACAGGTGGGGCCACTGCTATTTATCTCCCGAAACGCGCGCGTATTGCAATACCAGAGTAGACTGCTTTGCTACAGCCTGCCAAAGCGAAGTCTTGCTTAGCACTGTAAACCACAGTCTTGCTTGCTTCCTTCCTTCTGATCACTTCTTTCGCCGGCGACGAAGAGCCGGAGGAGATGTCGACATCACCGACTTCATCGCACTCTTCTTCACTACCGGAACCGTTCTCATCGGGTTCCTCGTCTTCTTCATCAT
The DNA here is from genome assembly GCF_001879475.1 of Ipomoea nil. Lineage (NCBI taxonomy): Eukaryota > Viridiplantae > Streptophyta > Magnoliopsida > Solanales > Convolvulaceae > Ipomoea > Ipomoea nil. The sequence goes on from NW_017617502.1 coordinate 351,518, forward strand.
CGTCGACGTTCCCTCCTTTGCCTATAACCGCAATGAGGGAAAAAATCGTCGGAAAAATCCTAGAGAACCGCGTCACTCTTATCGTCGGCGATACTGGCTGCGGTAACGTCTAGCATTCTTTTTCCTCTCATTTTTCTCCTTGCGTTGGGCCTTTGTTTATGTGTTTTTTTTAATCTTCATTTTTTACTCCGTATAGTTGTTTCCCCCCGTATTATCCCCGTAGTTTTCATTTCTTTGCATCTCTATGCTAATCGCTGTTCAAATTACACATTTATAGTCATAGAACTATCCGACAAGAGTCAGGAATGACCGAACGATGAAATTTCAGATAAGTAATCACAAATGAAGTTATCTTGTCACTGGCAGGTTCACCTGGACGGAATTGATTTTATTTCCAATCGGAAGGAAATGAAAGGAGAATTATGCCTTAGGACATGAGAGATCAAAGTAGTAGTAGTATGTGAATGCAATATTTAGTCTCCAGGGTTTGGCTGTGAACATATTTGATTTCAGTATCATCAAACATGACAATGTTGATTGCTTGAGAATGTAGAAAATCTTCCAGTGCTAATTTGTTCTGCCAATAATGCATCCATCAATACAGAATATAATTATATATGATGATGCCTATGAGTAGTTGCTTACTGATTTTCTCTGCTAGGGTCAAATCCTGTGAACATATTGTAGGAATGCATAAAAGATGATTTCTCATTATTGTATTCATTGTTATGAGTCAATTGACATGATCAGCTTATTTATTTCTTTACTTTTTGTTTAACAATAAAGGGAAGAGCTCCCAAGTCCCTCAGTTTTTACTAGAAAAGAATTTGGGACCCATACTGTGCACACAGCCAAGGAGATTTGCAGTAGTAGCTGTTGCTAAAATGGTTGCAAGGGCTCGCAATTGTGAAGTAGGGGGAGAGGTCGGGTATCACATAGGGCACTCAAAGGTCTTCTCTGCAAGGTACTCTTGTTGATCAATTGACAGATGTGTAACTCATCCATGGTCTGGCTGAATCACATTCGCTTTTTGAAATCAATTTGCTTCACTTTCTCTCCTTTGCCTGACAAAATAATGACACTTTAATGGAAATCTGAGAGAGTAGTGCTTTGGCTTCTCTGTATGTGTTTCTTGACTTGGTATTATGAAACTAATTTACTCTTTCAAGGCAGGTCAAGTACCCTTGTCTTGGCACATAGACCATGAATTTGTTATAAAAAGAAAAATGTGAGCATGTTTGATTGTTCTTTATTAAAAATTAGAGTTTGCTGCTGTTGGATTGTTCATAACTTCGTATAGAATATTAACATGCTTAATACATAGAATAGATGTTAGATTAAGTTACCAAAAGAAGAAGAAGAATAATAATAATAAAAAGATGCTAGCTTAGACTATGAACTGCAAATGGAAAGTCGTTGTCATTGACCTTATTTCTCTTAAGATAAGATTCTTAAGATCCTTCAGCATTTGCTCTGAATTTATAGCATTTATGCTTACATTCATCATTGTCTTTAAGGAAGGTTTATCAAGGTTAGCTTGCATTCTGGCCTAAAAAATGATGACAACATGTATAGTTAGAAATGCATTCTATGGAATAATGAAGAATCTTAATTTTCTATTTGATCTACCTTTCCCTCTTCCAAGATACTTCTTTTAAAGTTCTTCTCTACCACTCTGAAGTGAATTATACTAGATATGTATATACTTCAGCTGTTAGGCAAAAGCTGCCCTTTGGAAAAAATACATGGATTTATGAGAGTATATCTATTGCAATTTATAGAATTCATTAAGTGGGATAATAATTTTGATTTTTCGCATCATAAATGTGAGTATTGAATGTATTAAATATTTTATTTCAAATTCTTAATTAAAGGGCTTTTTTGGGTAATGCTGTTGTGAAGATTTTTTGCCACTTTCATCCTAGTAGTAAAATCTTTAGAAAGTCATTCTTAATTATGTCACTGTCAATTTTAATCCTTGACTATTAAAATTCTTACTTTTATACGTGACTTTAATTTTTTTTATTTTATTTTTCCACTTTCTGTCCTTCCAACCTAATATCTGGTGACCACCTACCGGGAAGTGTCACATGCTAGGTGCGACACTTTTTAAGGGTAAATCATGTTTTCTAGAGAGCAAGATGAATAGCATCTGGTGCTTACTGGAGAAGGAAGAAAAATTTATGTGACTTCCAGAAGGAAGGTGGTCACCGGATTTTAGGCTTGAAGGATGTAAATGGGAAAAAAAAACATATCAAAGTCGTGCATTAGAAGTGCTGATTTTAATATTTGAGGACCAGCAGTGGCAAAAGTTCATGTTATAAATTTTGTTGAAATTATTGAATGTGACAGTTTTTGTTGGATATCTCAATAGGATGACAGTTTTTAACGTACAGAGGGAATGAATGAAACTTGCCTCTTTATCTCTATCCTTGCATGATCTATCTGCTTTCAGCAGCTTTTTAAATATATATATATATGCTCGTGCACACACACACATCTCATCGTGTCAATATTTTATTGCAGATCAATGATTGTCTTCAAAACTGCTGGAGTTCTTTTGGATGAAATGAGAGAAAAGGGCTTGAAAGCACTCAAGTACAAAGTTATTATTCTTGATGAAGTGCATGAAAGATCTGTGGAGTCGGATCTTGTTCTTGTTTGTATCAAACAGTTTTTGATTAAAAACAATGATCTGAGGTTAACTCTACTTTGATAATTTAATTTATTTTTCTTTTTCCAATGTGTTTTTTTTTTTCTTTTTTCTATCACCTGATCTTATAACATCCAAATTTTCATAAGAGGTAGTAGAATCAAATGTGTGGAATTTTACATGCATCATGAACTTATGGATGATTATCTTCATGCCTTGTAATAATTGTAATAAGCTTGAACTTTCAGGGTTGTATTGATGTCTGCTACTGCTGATATTGCAAGATATAAAGAATACTTTGGGGATCTTGGTAGGGGTGAAAGAGTAGAGGTGCTAGCTATACCTAGCTCTGATCAACATGTCATCTATCAACGAAAGGTTTTATATCTGGAACAGGTATTGTGTGTATCTTTTGAATAATTGAATTACTATTTGGCACAAGTCCCGTGTATCAAAACTCAAAAGGATGTCTTCTTTTTCAATATCATATCTTAAGCAAAATTTATCTATCCATTTTATGAATTTTACTTTAGGCCTTTAGCAATATGAATGATGGATATCCGATTACATACAAATACTTGGTGTCTGCTCTTTTTATTAGTGCGAGTACTTGGCATCTGCTCTGCTAATACTTCACTTGACAGGTTGCTAAACTTCTTAAAAGGGAATCAGAACATTTATCTTCTGATTATTGTTCTGGGTCAAGCCCAAGCACAGCAGAAGCTGAAATCAAGCCTGAAGTGCATCGGCTCATACATGATTTGATTATTCACATTCATAAAAATGAACGGGACATTGAAAAGGGAATTTTGGTCTTCCTTCCAACATATTATTCACTGGAACAACAATGGTTCTTGTTGAAGCCTTTCAGTAATTGTTTTAAGGTTCACATTTTACATCGTAGTGTTGACATCGAACAAGCTCTCATGTCCATGAAAATCTTACAGTCACACCGAAAGGTAATCTGTCATTCTGTCTTACCTTGGTTATCAGTTCATGCTTTCATGTTCAATCATGAATCATGTCAAGTTCTGTACTTTTTATGATATTGAGGTACTAAAGCTGGATGCCGTAATTTAATTCCCCTTCAACTGATTTTTTGCAACCTTCCATGCAATTGATTTCTTTCTGTTCCACAACATTGTTACAGGTAATATTGGCTACAAATATTGCAGAATCTTCAGTTACAATACCCAAGGTGGGTTATGTCATTGATTCGTGTCGTTCTCTTCAAGTTTTCTGGGACAACAATAGGAGAACTGATTGTGCAGAGCTTGTCTGGGTCTCAAAATCTCAGGTAACTAGTGAACCATACACACACACATATTTTATACTCGTTTTGTTTCTCATATCAAATGTTTATCTGCCTAGGCAAACCAACGACAAGGGAGGACTGGGCGTACATGTGATGGTTTTGTGTATCGATTAGTAACAGGATCATTCTACAACCAATTGGAGGATTATGAGCCTCCGTCAATATTGAAGTTATCTTTAAGGCAGCAAATACTGCTCCTAAGCTGTGCTGAATCTAAGGCCATCAATGACCCTAAAGGTATATAGCTAATATTGTGTTCTTTTGGTTTCTGCTATATGCCACTCTCACCTTGCATGTAATTTGATGATCTGTTTTCAGTATTCAATAAAAATCCTCAAAACTTATACATATTTCCTTTTAGCCTTGTTGCGAAAGGCGTTGGACCCTCCTGATCCTGATGTTGTTGATGATGCCTTGAATTTGCTTGTTCACATCCACGCATTACAGAAACCATCTCCAAGGAGCCGACCTGAGCCTACATTTTATGGAAGATTGCTTTCCAGTTTTACTCTTTCATTTGATTCTTCTGTACTAATTCTCAAGTTTGGGGCCATTGGAATGCTACGTGAAGGCATTATCCTTGGTATATTGCTTGACATGCAGCCTCTGCCTATTCTTCGTCCGTTTGGACAGGATACTTTGGTACTAGCCATTGATTTTTAAATTTTCAGATGGAAAGTTTTGTTTCACTATTCAAACTATTTTATTCTCGTTAATGGAGGTTATTGGATTACAGTTTATGGAGTTAATTGATAACTATTTCACTGGAAATTCTAAGAGCACTGGGTTAACTGGTAGAAAAGAAGTGATATGCATGGGAAACTTATGCGCTTTCCAGTTTTGGCAATGTGTTTTCAAGGTAAAATATCATTTTTTTTCCCTAACTAGTTGAAACCCTTGTGGATTGGAGACGCAATGTAATCACTAGTCATTTGTATTTTTAATGAAGGACAAGTACCGTCTTGAAAGGTTGCCACTGCTTTTAAAGCATGACATAACAGACGAAACACAAACTCTACTTCCCAAAATCGAGGAAGAATGGTGCTCAGTTCACAATCTTGTTCTGTCAGCACTGCGCCAAGTCGCTGAAATATGTAAGGTTTTCTGATTATTAAAATTTATAATTATTATTGTAGATTTGGTTTTCCTTTATATGGAACACATTTTTCTTGCAGATGATGAAATCATAGGTTCTCTTCATCGGTATCGACCTGAGTTTCTGGTTAATTCAGATGGCCTGCCATCTTATTATTATGCAAACAATTTTCAGCATACATGTGATCTAATGTCTGATCAGTATGAGGATGCTGCTGGTGCATTAGTTATTAACAAACTCCTTGAACAAGACCCTGAAATATGGAAGTGCACTGCTGTGCCTTTTTTGGGTCAAAATGATTTTTTGGAAAATGAAGTGGCTAAAAGTTTGGCAGCTGTGGTCAAAGAGGTATTGCTTTTCCTTCCATAATCAGAGTCCTGTTGACATGTGGACAGTACTTATTCCTTCCTTGTTAAACAGATGAGAATGCAGTCTTCTGAGAATATATCTGGAGATCATCATGATGGTCATATCACTGGGGAGGCTTCACTTTGTAAATTTTTTATCAAAGGCCGGTGCAATAGGGGCAGCCAATGTTTATATTCTCATTCCTTAGAAGCAAAGAAGCCTGTTTGCAAGTTTTTCTTTTCTTTACAGGTATATCTTGTTTCAGATCTAGCATCACCCCACATGTTTTACTTGCTGTCTTCAAATTCCAATTAACAAAGTTATTAAACCAAACAAAAACAGCTTCAATATCCTGACTAGCCTGCTTGTTAAGTTGATGTTCTATGTTTAAACTGATGTCATGTACAACTATAGTGAATCCCTTTTATGTGTATGTGTGTGCATTTGCATTCTCTCTCTTTCCTTGGTTTTGCTTTTGGGAGATTTTAAGTTGTACTCATTCTGTTGTGTTTTGGTTATAACAGCAAAGTGGGGTCGATGTACTAAGATTTAAATATTTGTTGATGTCATTATTGCTTCCCATGTCTGATGTATCTAATTTGTTTTGTTGACATAATTGCTAGGGTTGCCGAAACGGAGATTCATGTTTCTTTTCACATGATTCAGTTCCATCTTTTTTATCCCATAAATCAGGGCCATGCCTCCCAGAAGATCAAGATACTAATATTGCATTTTATTTGCGATTTTTTCCTGAGCCTTCAGATGGGTGTGTCTTGGTGCTGGATGACACAGATTTATATTTTTCTTCAAATATTGCATATCATTATAAGCCATCCTCCATAATCGCCACCACTTCTCTTCAAGATGAATCTACACTTGACCAAAGGCCAGCTGGTGTTAGAGTTCTCTGGGGTCTTCCCCATCCTCAACAAACAATTATGCCCTCCTCTAGAGAGAGTGCCATTCCATGGAATGATGTCAAGTGCTTATTATGGTTTCCTAGGTTTGATGCTGAACATTTGGAAGAACAGAAAAGCGTAGTACAAGCCTTTTTCGAGCATTTAGCCATCCGGATGCTGGAAAATGTCTTATATGGAGTGGAAGTAATCATAACCATGAATAATATTCACTTTTCCTATTTCCAGGTACTTTTTACATTTTCATGCCCAGGCATCTCATTAATGCTCCTTGATTGCACATAGTAAGGGAGGACTTGGAGGCTTATGCTTACATTTCAGCAATCCTTTTTGCCTAGACAAATATACTAGTTCTCCCCCTGTTTCTCTGTGTTATACCCCTCTCAATGGGTAATGGAACAAAGAGAAGGGGAACTGGGATCTGGGGTGTGCATTCGGGTTCAAGAAGCGAATGTAGTTCAAATTTTCTTTGTTCTTTTGGGAAATGCACGTGGGTTGCACACTACTTGCACATGGGAAATTGTTTTTATTTTCATTTCCTTGAATAGACGTGCGATTTACAGTGTGTGTATGATGGATGGTCTTTCAGGTTGAAAAGTTGGCTAGGGAGTGTTTCTTCTTTCTCCGGGAGTCATTCCCTTTTGATGAAGAAAGTCTGGGGCAATTTTATGATGATGGTGTTATCCCCAAAAGGCAAATGCAGCTGTCTGTGCCCATCTCCTATGTTTTCACGCTGCATACTCCCACAATTGGGTCAGTTCGGTAGACACTAGTCATACAAACTAGAATGCTCACCTGTCTAGTAATCATAGTGTAAAGACTGCTGGAAGTTTGGAAACACCTATGTGACCATTAAATTCCTTTACAAACTTTAGGAGCTCAGCTTCTAATCTAATCTATTTATATTTGGTATGCTTATGCTCTGTAATTATTACTGGGGTTTCTGTTGTCATGCAATTATTGAGTCGGTTATCCGTAGAGAAATAGTACGTATACTCTTAATCTCTCGATTGTTCATAATGGTGCACATTCAATCCTTCAATTATAAAATGTCAAACTAGATGTGTAATATTGTGGACAATTGAGCATTGAATTTGTTCAAATTTAATAAATAGGGATCAAATTTCAAAAGGGGAATGACTTAAGGATTAAAAGTATAATTTCTTTTAGCATAAAAAAGGAATATACATGTGATACAATTTTAGAGCACTTTTCATGGAAGTTTTTGGTTGATTTGGAGAAAATAGAACATGACTATATTGTAGGAGAGAGAAGTTTGAAAAGAAACCCGTTAGATGTGCTCGTAATGGGTCTTTGGGAACGGAATTGAAGAATGTCATGGTTGTGAGTGCTGGGGGTTAATGACTGAATTACTGAAATGGGAAGAAATGAGAAGAAAATGATAAAGATGAAAATGTTTTAAAAAGTGGATAATATAGAGAAAAACTCATTTGGAACTTTCTTATCAGAAATGCAAGTCTCATAAATGATTGTTTTAAAAAGTGAATAATATAGAGAAAAACTCATTTGGGACTTTTTTGTCAGAAACGCCAGTCTCATAAATGATTTTTTTTTTTTTTTTTGTTAAGATACAAGAAACTCATTTGGGACATGCATTTCTCCTATAATACGAGAAACAACAATGATTAAGGACATGTGTTTTTTTGTATTTTAACCAAAAAAAAAATCATTTTAAATTTTAAAGATACAAGAAACTTATTTGGAACATGCATTTCTCATATAATACGAGAAACAACAATGATTAAGGATAGCGTTTTTTGTATTTTAACGAAAAAAATCATTTTGAATTTTAAAGAAACTTATTTAAGACTTACATTTCTGACAAGAAACCGCATGTTCTAAATATGGATGACAATGGGTCGGATGTGAGTTGGGGAGGGCTACATCCATCACCCGACCCACTTTATATTTTTTCCATCCATCCCCACCCCCAATTCGCATCGGGTGGACTTTTTCAAAATCCACCCTCAATCCCACCAGATGCGGATGCCCACTACGGGTACCCACCACTTATAATCTTATTATTTATTTTTTAAATAATATTTAAATTACTTACACATAATAAAATAATAAAATTTATTACTTATACTAAAACATAAAATAATAGAAATATTTAAATATAATAACTAAATTGTTAATTTTAAAAAATAGTACAAATTTACATAAAGTTATAAAACTCTTATAAATAACTACATGGTGGGCCGGATGAGGTTTTAGGCGGGGTTTGTACATAGAACTCGAATCCAACCCGATCCACCGTGAGTTTAATTTTTTAAGACTCACACCCGACCCATCACCCACTACCAAAAAAAAAAAAAAAAAAACCGACTCACATGAGGTGGATTCGGATGAATATCCGCGGGGTAGATTGAAATTGACATCCCTAGTTTTAAATGAATTTTTCTTTATATTTTATTATTGTTTTTTAAAATTTTCATATTTTTGTCATTCATTGCTCCAAGGAGGCATTGCGAATGGATGGAGTTCCTTAATCCACCAGCGGAAATCTTGGATATGCTGGAAGTTGATAGAGCCAAGAAGGGTTTGTGGAAGAATTCTGATTGTATAAACTATAAACTAGTGATAGTTGGGTACCCCCTCCCCCTACTCCAAAAAATATGTTCCTATTGACCCATGACTGATCGATGACTTTGTGCTGTATATATGTTGTATAAAACTATCACAAGTCAACACTCAACAACAATAATTATAACTCCATCCATCCGCCACTACTTTCCCACTCTTCTCCCTTTGCTTTCTTACATTTGGAATTCCTGTTTCCCAATGTTTCACAGAAGAGTTAATTTTATTTATATATTTTTTGTTTCGAAACATCTTTCTTAGTCTTAGTATTATCGTGACGTGATTATTTTTATCATTCGTTAATAAAATTATTAAAATATCATTAAATACAAGGACACTCCGATCTTTTTTATAGTGAACTGGCTCGCTATATTTTTTATTTTTTGAAAAAAATGGTGAAATAAACATCTGAACTGTATTCAAGAAGTCAATTATGTCCTTAAACTTTCAAAGGTTGCAATTAGAACATTGATGCCTAAAAACCGATTGGTGACTTGTAATTACAGGTCACTAAGGTACTGGTGAACCTTCAGTGGGCCTCTTACCATATTCTGACCAAAAGCACCGGCGAAGGAAAAGGCAGCCAACCCACACTAGCAACTGTTTCGGCAGTTTTTTTCGGTCGAAATATGGTTGAAGGCCCGTCAGAATCCTAGTAACCTATAATTACATGTTACCAATCTATTTTTAAGTCTCAATGCTCAAAATTAACATGTTTAAATATTTAATTGTAACTTTTAAAAATTTAAGTACCTAATTCACTTCTGGAATAAAGTTTAGGAGTTAATTTTATTATTGGGTATAAAGGAGTGTTGATTTATAGAAATGAAATTTGAGGCGCCAGGTGTCATGAGGAAAGATGAATAGGTCCGGCGGGATTGGTGTAATATCCAGAAGCAGATTCGAGAAAGATCTATATAGATTTTCGTCCATGTCAGTCATTGTCTTGTAGAATCTTCTTCCTTACACATACGCCGGAGAAGAAGAAGAAGAAGAAGAGGAAGAAGAAGAAGAAGAAAATTTCCACATTTCTTTGTCCACAGAATTGAGAATCCTCCTTTCATCAATGTCGCCCAAAGTTCCACCTGCTTCACTGCACGCTCTCGACACCTGTACATTCCAACTGCACAATTGGAGGCCCTTTCAGATTCACACTCGACCCCCAGACTCCGATCCACCTAAGCTCTACTCCATTCACACCAATGGCTTCCTTAACAAGCGCCCTTGTCGTGCGGATCGGGCTACGTCGTTTCCGTTCGACGCCATCGACTTCTCCAAGCTCAGCTTGTTCGACGACGACCGCCCTCTATCTGCCCATAAGCGCGGCGGGCTCCGCTGGCGCGCTCGGAAGCGCCGCCGCCGCGGCGGGTCGCGATCGGGCAGCGATCGAAGTGGGACCCGACGGCGGTGTTGTTCCGTCGGGGCGTCGGCGGCCAATGGGACCTGCTCTGATTTCCTTGTCGCGGCGGGGACGGACTCGAGTGGGGAGTTGTTTGTGATTGGGGATACGAATTGGGCGTCGGATGTTAGCGAAGCAGTCAGGAATTCGAGGCAAGAGAGGGAACATGGGAGCGCAGATAAGGAGAATTTGAGCTTCGCCTTGCAAAATGGAAACTTTGACAGTCTGGGGTTTGAATCGGGCTATGGAAGTGAACCGGGTTATCGAGGCGATGCCGAGTTAGGATACGGTGATGAGTTCGATGAAGAAGAGGATGATCAGCGGATCTTATTCTGGTGCCATGAATTTGGAGGTATAAAGCTTTCGCTTTCCTGAATTTCAATTGCTATTTCAAATTTCTTTGATGAGTTTTAACTTAGTTTTAATTGATTGATGCTTTAAGATGTAGTTTGCAGCAAGTATTCAACATTAGATTGCTTCTTTGCTCCTTGAATGGTTAATTGATTATGGAACCAACTTTTTTCAAACAATGAAACAGTGCTATTTAAACACAAATGACTATTAGAATGAGCAAAAAATTGTATTGTGGAATTTTATGAAAGAGTTGCCTAAAGATTATTCTAAAATTGTTAGTCTGAAGTCCCAGTCAATTGTTTTTAAATATTATGTGTAAAGGTTCTTTTATTGAACTTTGCACTTAAAATTTTCTACTGCAATTTTTTTGTTGAAGCAAAGTTCTTCTTTTGAATCTGAATGAGTAGGGGAAATGGTATATTGGTTAATCCATAATACGTTTGGTGCTTGATTGCCTATCATTCTATCTAGCACAATGGGTGGCAATTGGCATCAACAGTTCAATTTTTCTTAATGCAATGAGTTCACAATGAGGGCAGTTGTTTTCTATTAATACTGTTGGGATATAGCATCTCATATGGGGGGTGTTTGGTAAATACGAGTAGCTGTTAGCTGATTGGGTTAGTGAATTTGACTAGTTGATAGCATTGTAGAAAGATGTTTGGTAAATTAGCTGTTAGTGATAGTTGATTACATGCAAAATGACTTATCGAAAAAGCTGCTTTGAGCAGCATTTTGAATTTTTAGTGTTTTGGAGCAATAAACTGTTACAAAAAGTTAATTAATCAAACACTTATATTGGCTGTTTAACCAAGTCAAACATCTAATAGTGGTCAAATAAGCCAAAATTGGCTGATAAGCTGTACTAAACAGGGCCATTGTATTAGTATTCCATGCTGCGATGCGAAACTGAGTGTAGACTTCTCTAGTCTACTCCTACCAATTGATTGTTGATTGATCTCTTGTATTGACAGTGTCAAAAAGGGAGAAGGTTGGTGAGAGTACATTGCAAAAAGCTCATCATAGATGGCGGCGAAGGAAGCACAATTTAAAAATGGTAGATCTGATGAGGTAGCTGCTTCTATTATTGGCATGAAGTTTATTACCTGTGTTATCCATCATATATGTGAAAAAGTGTTGCAGTTTTGTTTGCTATTGTTTGTAATGTTACTTTTTGACATTCTTTTCTATTATTTCAAACTGAGCCTCCCCAGTATTTTACTAATGTTAGGAGAGCTTAGGAATGTCACCCATATGGTTCGGTTCTTTATTTCAAGAAAACTCTTGAACTGTAACTTGTGCCTTGTATTTGTACTGAGATTCAAATCTAATTCATCACAATCCAGTCTTGTAATTTCACAGCAGTGCTAAGCAGGCTTTGGTTATAATTTTGTCATTCGAAAACTCTTTACTTGGAGTTATTGCTTCTCTTCCCATATATAATTTTTCTAATAGACTGAGGACTACAAGTATATACAATCATCAGCGTTTCCTTTCCGAAATTTGTGTGTAAAGTGGATATATCTGAGACTTGAAAGTAGAGTTTTGTGGCTTAATTTTTCATAATTGGATGGTAATGAATTATGTATTGATGTGGGGTTTGGAGAGTTGTAACTAACATTAAGTGTTTGGTTGTTTGTTGTTTGCGGTATAAGGTATGTATTGTTGTCATCTACAAGAGGAGTTTGACAGGGAGAAGCCTCTTTCTTTAACCTTTTCTTTCTGTGTGAGTATTTCAGAGTACTTTGAGATTTTGAGTCTTAATACTTTGCAGAGTGGCTCTGATTACAGGGGCTTTGCTTCAACAAGTCATGTAAGTAACTGGCTGCCACATTCTAATCTTTGTTGTTGTATAGATAATATAGCATGATATGTACATTTGGTGTTGCCAAAAGTGAGTGAGGGATGTTGTACATGCTTTTCTTTATAAAAAAACATCTTTTCTTGCCTGCCGCCAATAGAACAGCATCATCTAGGTGATTCAATTCCCTGTTGTTAAAATCGGCCTAGCGGGCTTCCCTGTTGTTAAAATCGGCCTAGGCACCCGCTAGGCCGATGGAATTTTACCTTTAGGCTGATATTAGTCGGCCGGTTAGGCGGCCTAGGCACCCGAGTCGGCCAATTTGGTGCCTGAGTCTGCCAAACTCGGCACCTAAGTCGGCCAACTCAACCGAATGTTTTTTTTTTTTTCCCCACCTAGGAAGCATTAGGTGCTAAATGCCCCGGGGCGTCTAAGTAGCGCTTAGCACTTTCTAAAACATTGATTCAATTGATTTGGATGATCGATCTGATCACTAAATTCTCAAGATTCATGTGATCCTTATGCCTGGTCCCTGGTGGATACAAGTACATAATAAGAGTTTACTGTGCACATTTGATTACAGTATACCCAATTCTTGACAAGTTTGGTAGAGAAAGTTACAGCTTTTAATTTGCCTGGTGTTCAGGGCCAGTGCTTATCATGTTTTTTTTTTTTTTTTTAATAATAATTATTTGTTAGAATAATGAAACTTTTGGAGTAAGATAATGTACATTATGTGTTAGATAATGTACTTTATGTGTTAGAATAATGAAATTTTTGAAGTAAGATAATGTACATTACGTGTTAGAATAATGTGTTTTAAATGTTAAAATAATGTACATTATGAGGTATAAAAATGTATATTACGACAAATCGCGTGAAAAAAATTACACGAAACAACATCATTTTTCAACCGTGGTCCACGTAATTGTGTGAACTACAGTCCACACAATAACTATTGGAAAGGTTGTTACACTGGCAGAAAGGTTATTGTGAAGTGTGAATTGAAAGGCTGCTGCTATGCATGTGCTTGTCTACTAGAAATCTAGAATGAAGTCGTGGTCCAAGTACAAAGGTTTGTTGTTGTGCAAGTAAAGATTATCAAAGTACCAAATTTTGCTACTACATTTATCAAAGTACCAAATTCTAGTAAGTGTATATATATATATATATATATATATATATATATATATATATATATATATATATATATATATATATATATATATATCGTTTCACTTGAGATGGCTTCTTGTAATGTTAGGAAATGATTCAAAGCGGAGTTAAAGACAAGTTAAAACTACTTGCTTGCAAATAGCAAATACGACAAGTAAAACAAAGAACCAAGACTTAGATGATTCAAAGTAAGATGCCAAAAAAGATACTATGGATTAGAGATTAAATCAAGCCGTAGGGTACTTATTTGTCGCCTTCTCCAGCAAAGAAGAAGCTAAGGTGACCAATTGGTCTGCCTTCTCCTTCGCCGGAGAAGACAACTAACTTGGTTGCCTTCTCAGGCGAAGGAAGAGGCAGAACAATTGGTTGTTTCCTCCCAACGTGACCGGCGATCATCTAATCGCCCCAATAATTATTGTTGAAAAGTGTAAAAAAGATCCCGAAATTTTAAATAACTTGTAATTATAGGTTACCATACGGTTTTCGGGCTTATGACCATTTTTCTTTTAAATAATGGAGGTATGATGAAATCACAAATATACTCAAAAACCGACAAAACGTGGGGAATGGGAGTCTTGCGTAAGATGAAATCGAGTGCGACGCGCAACCGTCTAATGAAAGACTACAGTCCCAATCCGGTCCACTTCGCCTTAGGTGGACCCAACGCCACTTTTCCAATTCTCTAATCGGACGCTCGTTGTCCGCACTAATTTCTTGGAATCTGTTGGACTGTCATTCACGCTAGTATTTTCTATTTCTCCCGTTTAATATGTTACAGTATACTTGTTTCGCACATGGAATCGGAATCGGAATCAGAAGGAGAATCAAACACGTTGTAATAGTAATGAGTTTTGGTGAAAATATTTTACATGTTTGGTAGTAGGATAAAATTGAAATGATTATGATCTTTGGTTATGTATAGCCATATAATAAGAATAAATGTTTTAAAAACAGAAAAACCAAAAAATCAAAGCAATTGATCGTAATATAGTGACATCTAAAGCACCAATATGAATTAAAAAAAAATCAAAACAAACATCTCAAAGCACTAACTCAAACTTAAAAATCAATTACCAATTCAAACACTCTTGTGCTTAACCACCTACAATTCAACATCATTCCAGACTTCTAGTCCACTCTTTGAGACGATAGTCGGTGTGAGGATACCCTCTCACACACACTCCATTCTATCACCACTTTACACAACTTTCAAAACTCCACCCGTAAGGTTGCGATTTTTGGGATTTGATTTTTAAATAGTCACTTAAAATGTTATTTTATGCTATTTTTCACACATTTTTAACTAGGAGAGTCCGATTCAACTTTGATCTAACTCAAATCGAAAGTAGATCACAGTCAAAATTATACCTCAAAATAATTACTTAAAATATTAATATATACTAATTTTTCAACGATAATGTTACATTAGAATGTAATTAACTGACTATGTATTATGTAACTAGTGCATTTAGTAGAGCAGTAAAGTGTAGCATTATTCTAAAATATAAGATTAATTGTACATTAAATTTATATAAAATATTTTCAAGTCAATGGCATTGGATTAATGATAATATTAGTTAAGCGTGCTTGACAACCAATCTTTCTATGAAATTAAATTTATAATTTTGAGAAGTTATTAAAAAATGAAATAGTTAGAGTGTAGGTGCATCTGCATCTGCCCGTTGACTTGTGAAGCTAGAAAGATAATTGAGCTTTTGAATCACTCAAAGGCAACACCAAATTGCCTTTTGATTAAGAAACAACACACACGTGCCGTATTGTATCGATCCGAGAAGTGAAATCAACCAATCCGTATAGTCAATGATTGCCCGCTTGAGCAACTCAATTGTTAAAATTTCGAAAAATTGATCAAAAATCGAATCTCACCAGCAACAGTGTGGGAGCAATCTTTCAAAGTGAGGGGGACTTCTTGTTGCAGTAAGCAAAGGTTTAGTATCTGTGGTTCAGTTGAGTTACCATGATTTACATTCTTCCAGATATCCTATCAGGTCGGGATTGCAGTAAGCAAGGTTTAGTATCTGTGGTTCAAATGAGTTACCATTATTTACATCCTTGCAGATGTTCTGTCGGCCCGGGATGTGAGGGGCCCTTGGGGTTGGGATTTAACCATTTGGGAAGAAGGAATGGATTGCTGTTGAAGTTTAATATTTTCATATTTGTACGCTAATCCGATCCAAACATAATAGTCCACATTATATGTTTGGAGTAAATATTAATTAATCCGAAGTAAAATTAAAGTTGTGGGTTGTAGATTAGTGTTGGTTGAGTGTGACTCAAATTACCGTACATCAAGGATTTTGGAACATGATTTAATTTATCTGATCTCTTGAGACTTCTTTTGTTCTTTTCCCCCCTTAAATATTAAGTACAACATATTTTATGTGACATAAAAAATATTAATATGTTTTTATTTGTTGGGGAAAAGTGAAAAACAATAATAACCCTTAAAGCTCAAATGTCGATCGATAGCTGGGCCAGCTCAATCATAATATACAAGATTAAAGATGTTATATAAGTGATCGGATTTCAGTATATCACACTAAGATAATATTTTGTTTGACCATGTGGTCAAAGTTATGTGACAATATTTCAACAATTTTATTGAGCCGAGGTGTAGGTTTCTTGGGGCAAGGGATTTCGCCTTATTGGGCCAATGTAAGGATTTCGAAGCCCTCGCCAATGTTATGGGAGCTCATATTTATACAAATTTAGTGAGTCATACCAACATATGTTAATTGGTCAAATTAAATTTTGTCAAGTGTATATTCTTTGTTTTCTAAATATAATTGTCTGGTTTGTCATGCAATAAATTTTTCAATCAAGTTTAAAAGACTCAATTGGTCAAATTGATCTTAAGTTCAACGTATATCTCAGTCTCGACCAATTAATAGATTTTGATCTAGTTCTTTTAAAAGTTTGTAGACAAATTTTATTGGGTCAAATCTAATGAATCTTGGAATTATAATTATAATTGGTATAGTATCATATTAGGACATATATAGATGTTCATGCAAATTGTTGCATACATGCATGGCAGAGACGTGACTATTATATATGAGTGCTCATGTGCTTTGTCAACCTAAAGGAATAATCGAACTGCCATTTCTTGCCTTCAAACTTCACGCTATTTTACAATAGTATGAATCGGATATTTTAACGGCCAAATCATTACATTTTGCAAAAAGTAGGTGCAACAGTAAAAATGAGTATTAAGTTAAAAAATAATGGTTGGATCTCAGTAGGTAGAAATTAACCGATACCAATGGTAAGATCTCAGCGCCCAAGATCACTCATTCTGTGACTATTGTAAGTCACCTACTCTTAGACATATATTTCTTTAGCTATCTGATTGTTATATAATACTTAAAACGAATTAGTGATGAGTAGTTGGACATTAACAATTTAACCATATCGTTACATGGTAAGTCACAATACTACGTTTCGAATTGAGCAGGACTGAACTCGGTCAACCCGATCGACGCCGGTAAATTATTGTGTGGACCATGGTCCACACAATGTTATGTGGACCATTACCAAAATTACATTTTTAATATACTAAATGTACGTTATTTTTGTACTGAATGTACATTATATAAAATAATGTACACTCAGAACAAAAATAATGTACATCTACCGAATACAATGTACATTATTTTTGTACTGAATACAATGTGACACAACTTTTGGAAGAATGATTGATCGACGCCCAACAATAATAATTTCTTTTATACAATATTAAGGCTCTGTTTGGCAAACCTAGCTGAAAAGCTATAAGCTAGGAGCTGAAAGCTGAAAAGGAGCTGAAAGTTGAAAAGCTATAAGCTCAGAGCTGAAAACTGAAGAGCTGTTAAGCTAGTTGTTACGATTAAAAGTATTTGGTAAAATTAGCTTTTTGATAAGCTGATAAATGTAAAAAGACTAAAAATGACATCTTCATAAAATTTAAATTAGTTTGTTTACATATTAAAATTTAACATTTTGTCTTTAAAAAAAAATTAACATTTTGAAATAAAACTATTAGCATAATCATGATCTAACATCTCATAATGAAGTAGCAATACTGTTGCAAATCTCATAATAATAATAATAATAATAATAATAATAATAATAATAATAATAATAATAATAATAATAATAATAATAATAATAATAATAATAATTGCGGTGAAAGTTGCAGATAAATTAAAGGAGAAGAGAAAAAGATTTTAATTGGGAAGGGTAAATAATGTCATTTCTTTACAATAATAAGGATAAAGATGAAAAAAAAAAAGAGTCAGGAAGCTAGGAGCTTATTTTGGGACATTACCAAACAGAGCTTATAGCTTATTAGTAGCTTAAAATAAGTTATAAGCTCCTAAATAAATTCTGCCAAACAGAGTATTAAGTCTTTTTCTTTTCGGTTCAGACAATAATTTTGTAAAAAATAAAATTTAATGTGTGGTTTGAATGAGTACGTGATAGATGTTCACCTAATTAGCGTGGCTGCTATCGGTTGGCAAAAAAAAGCTATTGGTCATATACCAAAAGAAACACCTTTCATTAAAGCAAGAAGTTTGAATCTTTTCTAATAAAACACAAATATTATTTTCTCTTCTAAATTTACAATAAATTAGACGACCTTATTTTCGTGTTAAGTAATTATATATTTAAAAAAATTAATTAAGTACTGTTACATAAATAAATATGTTAATATTTATGTGTATTTTTTCTTAAAGTAATGTAGCATTAAGGAAAGTGATAATTGTAATTTTATTCCTTTAATTATGCTCATTCTATAGATTCAATCAATGAATTATTACCTTAAATACACCATCCATATTTTCCTTAAATTATTGTTAAAGAGGTAGTTTTAACCATGCTACTTACAGAATCCATCATATTCAATGAAAAATATTATTTTACACATATTGTTAAGGGCAACCAAGTAATTTTTATATAATTTTCTCCCTTTCCCTCTAATAGATCACCTCTTATACATTTTTTTTTTTTGAATGCACCCCTTATACATTAAACACATGAAAATTACTAAAATTTCTTTTTCTAATTACGAAAATTGTAAACCCTAAATGGTTGTATATCGTGATTGAAGAAAAATTTAACTTTTAACTAGAAACAAAAATGACAAGGATGAAATTGATTAATTAGGCCATGAGAGATATTGAATTGTATGTTCAAATATGTTTAATACAACAGTTTTTAGAGAAATATGATGAATTATGTAAGTAGGCTTGTTAAAACGACACATGCATGTTGAAGATAATTAAAGAACAAAATATATAGGATAATAATTCAGTGATTAAGTCTAATGTGACATAATTAAAAGACAAATTGTCATTTAATTTTTCCTAGAGAAACTTTTGATTTGATAGATAACCGATCACAATACGTCATATCGTGTAAAAATTTTAGTACTAAAAATAACTATATCATTGCCTATATAAAAAAAAATATATATATATATATAGTTTATGTTCGCACTGACATCTCAATTGATTTTTGAGTGGTAGATTGTAGTCAAGGATATATGATGGAGCCCTAAGAGTCACGGTATGAGAATTATATCCAATGTACATGATGGGCTCCTTGTGAACAACATGCACGGGTCTTCTCATCTAATAGGACGTTGAGTCTCTAGTGAGCAAAAATATATAATTTATTAGTCTTTATTTGCAATATATTTAATGGTTTATAAATATACAAATGATTGTAATTATAGTATACATTTATTGCATTAAAAACTATAATTTTGCAGTTACATTTTTGGAACAAAAAGTGGATCTCGAATTATTATTATTATTATTATTATTATTATTATTATTATTATTA
The DNA here is from genome assembly GCF_001879475.1 of Ipomoea nil. Taxonomy (NCBI): domain Eukaryota; kingdom Viridiplantae; phylum Streptophyta; class Magnoliopsida; order Solanales; family Convolvulaceae; genus Ipomoea; species Ipomoea nil. Next base: position 371,028 of record NW_017617502.1, read on the forward strand.
TTATTATTATTATTATTATTATTATTATTATTATTATTATTATTATTATTATTGCCATATAAGGGTGGTACACTTAATTATTTCAATTTTAAAATACCTCATGCTTTTTCGGTTGTTTCCAAAAAGGTTAAATTTTCAATCCCAAGGGTCACCGCGCGTTGACTCGACAGAGCATTTGAGAGCGTTAGATCCTCAACCCTAAGGGGGCGTTTGGTTCAGGTTATATAAGATAACCAAGGTTATATTTGCTTGGTAATATAAGATTCTCATATTTAGTTCAGGTTATATAACTTTTCCAGATAATGTCAGATAACCTCCACATTAAGTTTTTAGCTTGGAAGAGAATGTGAGATACCCTCCAATTTCTTAGGTAATCTCACATTCCCTTGTCTGATTACTAATGTTGGGCTTTGTATTTTTTTTTTTATTAATTTATCTTATTATTGTTGTCTTATTTACATATCTTAGTTTTAAATCAAACACAAGAATCTAACATTCCGTGAACGAAACGCCCCCTAAGGGTCCCCACACATAGACCTGACAGAGTGTAAATCAGCTGAACACAGAGACTAGATCTTCGCTTACTGCGCACTAGGAGCCACTCACTTTGAGAGTTTTTTTTTTTGGTAATCTAACATTCCGTGAACCAAACGCCCCTTAAGGATCCCCACGCATAGACCTGACAGAGTGTAAATCAGCTGAATACAGAGGCTAGATCTTTGTTTACTGCGCACTAAGAGCTATTCACTTTGAGAGGTTTTTTTTTTGTTTTTTTGTTTTTGTTTTTTTTAAAAAAAAATAACTTTTGGAGGTTGTTCCCATACTGCTGCTGGTAAAATTTGATCATGGGTTATTGTTCTCAAACTTCACCTAAGTAATCAACAGAGCTGCTGATGTTGTAACCTCATGCTTTTTCTAAGCCATATATTAGCTTCACATCTTCCACGCTCCGGACACCAATGTTCGCCCTTGCAATTCCCGTTGAGATTTTCTCACACCAAAATAGCTATCTATTGTTAACATATACTCTTATTTACTTCCTCGAAAATGTCTTGCATTCATAAATTGAGATGCTTTACAAAAGGATTGTTACTTTTTATAGATATAACCTGGATAAAAAATAGCATAAATAATTTATTACGCAAATTCACTTTTTAAAAGCATTTTGAATTTATTATAACAAAAAAATTAAGTGAATTTATTATGAATAAAAATTGTGTTTATACTCTTATAGGTTATTTTAGATACAATAACTTAAAAGTAAACAATTAATTTACCCCAACAAACTTTTTTTTTTACAATCAGCTAATAGTATATCAAACCAACTAACCTAATCAACCATCAGCTAACAGTCATTTGTCAAACACTCTTACTAATTATGTGATCTAAAATATGTGATAAGAACAATTTTTGCTCACAAAAAGCGAAATTCCTCGCTCCAAGGGTCCCTACACTCTGGCTTAACATGATGGTAGAGAGGTAAATTGCAGTTACTCAATGGCCTCTTAAGCGGGAAGACCAGTGCCTAGTGACCACAAAGAACTCATCACATTAGGTGTAACTCCCATACTACGACTATCAAGTCTCGGTCTTGTGTCTTTGCCAACAATCTATCACATGATTTGTTGGTGCGGACAAGTGATAAAAACAATTATGCCAATGAATATTAATGAGAGAGAAAAAAAATTAATATTTATTTCACCCAATGAAATTTTTTAAAAATAGTTAATGAAATATTTGAACTTTTTATGGTATTCAGAGATATGCAATATTATTGCCCCTTACATAAATCATTTATTATTTATCACTTCATGATTTCTTTAAATGCAGTTTTATATTTAATTATTATTCCATACATAGATTTGTGAGAATCAGTTAATTCACGAGTAATCAATCAATATTACATCAAACGTGATTTTGATTCGGAAGAATAACATTTTTTTTTATTTTTAGAAATGAGAGAGTACTTTTTAACTTTTCATAGTTTAACATAAGTTGTGATAGTAATAGCTCTTTTTTTTTTTTTTTTTTTTTTAGTTTTCTTTGAATAGTCCCCAAAGTATTATTTTTCAAATCTATATATAGAGTAGTGAAGACCCCCCAAAGACAAGGCAAGATTACGGAATGGGTTCCGAGTTGATATTCAGAGGACAGGAATCACATCCCGTCACAGACGCTTATACTCCCAAGCCTCCCAAGCCATGGCTCGCCGTGATTCGCCCCATTCGCTATATTCTCCGGGAACAGCGTTTACTTTTCCTTGTCGCCGGCATTGCCGTCACCACCCTCTTCTTCGCCCTCCTCCCCTCCTCCTCCTCCAACGCCGCCGGCGGCTATGACGCTCTCTCCGACGACTCGTACTCGCTAGCTCGCCCGCACCGGCTCGTCTACCAGGACGGCGGGATCGGGGCGTTCAATTCCGGCGGGAAGATCCCGCTGGGGCTGAAACCTAAGAAGGGGTTGAGGATCGTGGTGACGGGCGGCGCCGGGTTCGTGGGGAGCCATCTGGTTGACCGGCTGATGGCTAGAGGGGACAGCGTGATCGTCGTCGATAACTTCTTCACCGGCCGGAAGGAGAACGTTATGCACCATTTCGGGAACCCGCGGTTCGAGCTCATCCGCCACGACGTCGTCGAGCCGCTGCTGCTGGAGGTCGACCAGATCTACCACCTCGCCTGCCCTGCTTCCCCTGTTCACTACAAGCACAACCCCGTCAAGACTATTATATCCTTTCATTAATCCAGATTTATATTAAGCACAGAGTCTGATTCAATAACAACTTCTAGTTATTCAGTCCAACCAGAAAATTACTTCACATTTCTCTGGTTTTCTGATTCTTAAATGATTTCTGCAAATTTGAATTGGATTTGAAAACCTTAATTTGGATTCACAAGACGAATGTGGTGGGGACTCTGAACATGCTCGGATTGGCCAAGCGGGTGGGTGCGCGGTTCTTGCTAACCAGCACCAGCGAGGTTTACGGCGATCCTCTGGAGCATCCCCAGAAGGAGACATACTGGGGAAACGTTAATCCGATCGGTCAGTTAGTCTCCTCCTTACTTTTTTCCGGCCGTAGTTAGTCGTGAAATCGTCTTGCCCCGCCGAGGGGTGGTTGACGGTGCACGTTAGCCTCAGTCCTGGTCGAGTTAACTCTTATTTTAAAAGCCGCCCTCGTATTTTTCTCTTTTCCCATTTCATCATATTGTCTAGAATAATATTTTTGGAATTTTGTTTTTGCTAAATGAACTAGTCCGTAAAATTTCGTCCCCATACGTAATCACATTTGGTCACTTGGTCATTGATTATTAAAAATTTTTAATTAAGTGCATAATTATGTAATTTGTATAATATTTGATGTTTAATTTTTTAGCCAACTATTGTCAAAAGTATTTCTCCAGAAAGAGCACTGCATCTGCTTCTTTCGAAAGGAGCACTTCTGACAATAGTTTTGTTGAGAAATTAAACGACATGACCAAATATAATACAAATTATATAATTATGCATATAATTAGAAAATTTTAATAGTAAAGAATCACATGTGAGATTCATGTATAATAATTAGGGGACCAAAAATACAAGACAAAAATGTGTGTGAGACTTTCTCAAGGATTCTTGTTCGTGAGACAGGTTGGGTCAGGATGATAGGTAATACTTATACTAGCAAATGTAAATATTAAATCAAGAATAAAATGTTTATTACTTATATAGAAAAATGTAATATTTTTGCATCAAAAGTATTATATTTTCCTTTATAAATGCAACATTACCTGTAAGAAAAAAATATAATACTTTTGATGAAAAAGTAATACTTTTACATCAAAATATAAAAGTGTTACGTTTACATATTAACTAAATCCAACCCATAACCTCCCACATAATACAAAAAATAAAAAAATAAAAAATCTTCATACCAATGGACCACGAGGTCCTTCTTTTCATTTTGGTTTAATTTCATTTAATCGTAATTGGCGGGTCTACTTGTTGTACATTTTGGTTTAATTTCATTTAATGACAATTTGAGTGGGATACTATAAGTACATTGTCCTTGCCAAGTGTCACACTCTTTTTGCTTCAAATTTCTTTCTCTATGGACCAAACTTTCTCTCACCGCCGTCTTTTGTTTGAGCACTTCCATTCAAACTCTTCTTTTTGCCCATTCGTTTTATTTTAATTGGACCGCACACATAAATTTTACAATACCGTAGACCGTAGTATTTTATTTTTCTATAGTACTGTACTACCTATATTTTAATTTTTATATTATTCTTTACTTAACTTGACATGTTTTATTTTATTTTTAAAAATAAATTATAATTTGTATTTATTTTTCAAGGATAAATTTCAATTTTTATCATCAATTTCTAGTAATCAAAGAATGACAGTAGTGTGGGGAAATGGTTACATACAGGTGTTCGAAGCTGCTACGATGAGGGGAAACGTACGGCGGAAACTTTGACCATGGACTACCACAGAGGTGCCGGCGTTGAGGTTACTTACTTTATCATTCATATATATGTTGCGCTCTAGCTACCACGATGCCTGCCTATAACATGATGTTATGTTGTGCGATGGTCATTCAACTGGACTATAATGTACATGAATCGAATTAAACTAAAAACTGAATTCATTAGCTAGTCTAATTATGACTTTGTAAAACTCATATGTTCTTTCTTGTTTTTTTTTTTTTTTTTTTTTTCAATGTGAAACTCTTAACCGTTATTAATGAAATAAAAAAAAAAAATTGTGTTGATCACATGTAGGTAAGGATTGCCAGAATATTCAACACCTATGGTCCGCGTATGTGCATTGATGATGGCCGTGTTGTCAGCAACTTCGTTGCTCAGGTAAAACATTATATTGCTGTTTTTTAGGGGTGATGAGGGAAACCTGCAGTCATTACTCGAGGGTGTACACTTGGTAAACCCTACCTTATAATCATAGCTGGCAAAGTAAATCAACCTAGTGTACCCGTAATTGAAATGCTCAAATTAAGAAAGCTGGGATATGAATTTACAAGTTTGTATCCTCAGCGATATAAACCTGCCCAGCCAGATAACTGAGGAGTTTTTTCTTTTTGCAACTGTTGCAGGCCTTAAGAAAGGAACCTTTGACAGTTTATGGTGATGGAAAGCAGACAAGAAGTTTCCAATTTGTGTCTGATCTGGTGAGGACTTTTGCCTATTCTAATTTCAATTGTTCCAAGCTAGCAAATTAAACCTCATCTCATAATCATAATCATTTATTTATAAGGTGGAGGGCTTGATTCGGTTGATGGAAGGAGAGCATGTTGGACCTTTTAACCTTGGAAACCCCGGAGAATTCACAATGCTTGAACTTGCCAAGGTAATAAGAGGATGGATATGATCAATGTTGAAAAAATCACTAGGCACCTGGGGACCGATTAGGGCGCCTAGAACGCCAAGGCAGGTGCCTAGGACGCCTAGGAGGCCAATCGATTAGCACCTAGGCGCGATTTTTGCAACATTGGATATGATAGATAAAGGCCCTGTTTGGTAAAATGGCTGTTAGCTGATTGTGTTAATTAGAGAGTATAAATAGTTGATAACATTAGCTGATTGTAGAAAAGTGTTTGGTAAATTAGCTGTTTGCTGATAGCTGTTTGGTATAATTTCTTTTCTCAAAAAGCTAATTGAAAAAGTTGCCAGGAGTAGCTTTTTTAATTTTAGCCTTTTAGAGTTGCAAAAAGCTAATTAACCAAACATTTATATTGATATTTTAATTAAATCAAACAATTAATAGTGATCAAATAAGCTAAAATTGGCCTAGGCCAATTTTTTACCAAACAGGGCCAAAGATTAATGTTAGTGTTAGTTGGTTCTTATTATTTATTTTCTTATTTGAGCTAGTTTCTGTGATTGTTACCGTAACTTATTCGTTTGAGGCGGTGGGCGCAGGTGGTCCAAGAAACCATTGATCCAAATGCCCAGATAGAGTTCAGGCCAAACACAGAGGATGACCCTCACAAGAGGAAGCCAGACATTTCAAAGGCCAAAGAATTGCTGGGTTGGGAGCCCAAAGTGGCTCTCAAGAAGGGTCTGCCCAAAATGGTAAAAGACTTCAGGCAACGCATATTTGGAGACCATAAAGAGGATAGTTCCTCTTCTTCAGTCCTCTCCAAGGAGTAATGTAATTATATAATATCACATTTCACTAAGTGGGATAAGCCAGATAGCAAGCAGAACTATATTATATTGATATCCACCGTACCATAATATTTTTTGTGTCTTAGACTAAATGCAATTTCCATGTTTTCTATAGACTGAAAGGTTGTGAATTTCTTTCCTTTAATATACTCACTTCATATACATATATTGGCTTAATTAAAATCTAAATGTGTTTTTTCTGAGATAAATATCATTCTTCAGACATAATTTATACATATATGAGCTCTTCACCTTTTTTTTTTTTTTTTTTTTTTTTTTTTTTTTTACAAAAGAAAGGGGACACCCAAATTACTAAACACCTCCACTAAGGCTCAAACCTATCACCTCTCACTTAGAGGAAGAATCAGATACCATTGGATCACAAGGTTCTTGGTTGAGTTTTCACCATTAATGGGGAAACATAATAGTTTTAGTCTATTAATTATACCTATATTGTAGACAACTCAATCTATGAATTAGAAACAAATTTACCTTTTAATTATGTGTAAAATGATCCACTTAACCCACCACTAACAAATTGTGCTAAGGTTGAATACTTTCTCAAACATTTTGAGTTCAAAGAATCTAAACCCCCACCACCAACGTTCAAACCTTTGACCGTAGGGATGGCAACGGGGCGGGGCGGGGGCGGGGAGTATACTCCCCGCCCCCGTCCCCGCTACCCCGACCCCATCCCCATCCCCATCCCCATACCCAGTCAACTCATAGTCAAAGTGTGAAACTAGTAGAAATAAAAAGAAAAAAATTGAAATGACAATTAAAATTCAATTTTTTTAATAACATACGAACTAATAAAGTTCAAATTCCAATCCGAAAGAGCAAATATATACTAAAAATAGTTTAACATTCAAACATTATGAATTATATTGACTTAATTGTTGTTACTTATTGTTGTTATATACACAGTAGTACAGTAGACGTATTGTTCCAATGTATACACATTCAAATATTCTATTTCCTAATCCTAAAATAATATTATATATATATATATATATATATATATATATATATATATATATATATATATATATATTATTTATTTATTTATTTATTTTTTTCGGGGACGGGGCGGGGCGGGGAGTGGTATCCCCGTCCCCGTCCCCGCCGGGGAGTTTGTGAAATTCCCCATCCCCGTCCCTGATCCCCGAAAATTTTCCCCGTCCCCGTCCCCATCCCTTACGGGGGCGGGGATCCCCAATGGGGACGGGGCACATTGCCATCCCTACTTTGACCATTCATTTGAATGAATAACCGAGATGTCATCACACTAGCTACATGATAGTTAGCAAACTTTTTTTTTTTTTGGACATTAGAGTATAGCTAAAACTTAAAAGTTGTTATTTTTGGTTTCTACTAAATATTACTGGTTGAAATCAATATTACTCCGTATAATTCTAAGTAGTTTGTTATTTCAATTTCTATAAGTTAGAGTGAGTTTTCAATCTATAAGCACTTTTAGTCATCGTATAAGGATTCTTTTATTGCGAATTGAAAATTGATCTAACAAAATGTACTTGTACTCATTAATACAAAATAGTCAAATTTGGCATCACATCGCTAATTATGTTTTTCATTTCAAGTTTTCACGTAAAAAGTTCTTGTACTATTTTATCTATTTCTCATGTTTCCTTCTATTATTATTATTATTTGCATGGATTTCGACTAATAATATGATACATGATGGGGTAGAAAATTTATATTCCATAAAGAATTAAAGATAATGCAAAATTAAAATATTACTTTTTAGTTTCATTTTATTGATTTACAAGGATTAATTCAAACTCTTTTTAATTTATTTTTGTATTTAATTAATTTAGTGTTATTCAATATACAACGTACTTTATATTATTTTTGTAATGTCTTTCTCTTCGGTATTCTTTTAATAAGAAAAAAAAAAAGTGTTAGTATTTTTTGTAACTTCACGATTCATTTTCCTTTTTGTTAAATTAGCTAAAATTATCAAAATACCACTATCCTTCTCATTTGGAAGAAACACTAAAAGGCAGTTAATAAAATAATCTGTTAAAAATAGAATACTGTCTGTGGGGTTCGAACCCACGCGCACTTATGTGCAGAAGATCTTAAGTCTTCCCCCTTAACCACTCGGGCAAACCAGCTACTTGTGAACAATTTTGCTGAGAAAGAATCAAATTAACTTCTTGAATCTGAACAATTTTTTTCAAGCTTCTTCTTCTTGTTACTGGTGGCAAGCCTGCTTTTGTTCTATTTTGTTTTTCCCTGGAACTATTCTGAGTAATTAATGACATTGTTTTTCTTCCATATTTATTATTGCACACCTTCACCGAACGCATAGTTAAATTCAACTTTTTTCCGGGGACACCATAGAATCAATCTAGAGGCCTGGCAAGGGGATGATGGCTAAGGAAGTATCAGCCAACCTCTTTCTCTTTCATGAAGTTGATATGAATCGTGTTCTTGATTCTTGAAGATGACCCGTGGTCTTATGAATAAAGTTTCTTTATTCTAAGCAAACTGGAAACAAACCAATCCCCCTTCGATGTGAGCCTTAAACACGCAGAATTAAATGGCAGAGCCTTAAACATGATCTGGAGATTTAGAGGAAATCCAGAAATGAGGATAGAATCAAGGAAACTTTCACTACTACTAACATTCAATGGCAGAGCCTCCAGCCCACTCTTCAGGCGTTTTTATGTTACTCCAAGGGTGTGTTAAAAAGAATGCTGGCTGTGGGGTTCGAACCCACGCGCACTTATGTGCAGAAGATCTTAAGTCTTCCCCCTTAACCACTCGGGCAAACCAGCAGCTTGTGAACAATTTTGCTGATCAAGGTTCAATTAAATTTCTTGAATCTGAACAAAAATTAACTAGGGACATATGTGAAATGAATGGCATTCTACCACTAGATTTTTTTTTTTTTTTTTAAATACTAAGGTGTTCTTAGCTTCGTCAGATTAATTATAATCTCATAAGACCATGTTCGTAGAGCTACGAGTTACACAATTAGCCTACCAATTTGTTCCTAGTCTTCATGAGAGCTTGGGAACTAAATTAATGTATAGGCTATCTGCTAGGTAATCATAGTATTCTCCATGGTTTTCATGTGTTCAATGAAGGCTTGAAGCCATTGCACTTTGTTTGACCTTGTTGGCTTGATGTGTCTATCCTTCATTTTTCCTATGCACTAAAAACAACAAAAAACACCCAAAAGGCAAAGATATTATAAGAATTTTAAAATTTTATGCATTTCATTATAATATCAACAGTTTTTCGTTGATACAAAAAATCAATTTTTTTTTTTAAACTTAAAAATAAGCTAGCAAATTAAGAAAAACAAGTTTCACCTTTAAATAATAACATAATATTGGATATAGAAAGAATTAAAAAAAAAAAAAAGTTAATGTTATTTTTAACCTCTGAGTAGTATGTCACTGGCAAGGGATAAGGGTCAAGCAGACACGCTCGGTTTAGGTTGGTATGATCTATACTTATCCTGCACGCAGACGGCTTTGGCACAAGTACAACATTGGCTACCCAATCAAGGTAAAATAACTTTCAAACATGACAGGCCACTGATAACATTTTAACATTCTTTCTACAAGTTCTCGACAATTTGACATCAGGTGCCTTTGCTTCTATTTCACAGGCTTGGTAGTCGGGGACCCCTACAAGAGATGACATATGGTTGTCCGATCAACGCCGAGCATATCTTCTGGTCCCTAGGCAAAAATGTCACTATAACCAATTAAAACCTTCACAATCTGGTCTCTTAGGATGATTGACAATCCCTTCCCAATTTTCACGAAGCAATAAGGTTGATTGGGGTTCAAAACGATTTCCTCGATTTAAGAGAGTGGCTCCGGATGTTCCCTCTTCCCTTCTTCTCACCACTTGCTTATTGTATTAATTCTAGAGAACAAACCATCTTGTTTTTGGATGGCTCTCACATAACATCTTTGAGTTGACCGAAGATTCCCTCTGACATTCGCCAAGGTGTGAAACTTAATGCACAAGTGGGTCATAGAGATGATGGCTCCTACCTTAGTGATACTCGTTTGTTTGAGTATCACATTGTGTACGCACTCCAATCGCACCACCAAAAATTCCATTGTAGTTTGGAGTACCCTCGGTGGTGTTCCTAGCTCAACTTATAGTTCCACCATGACTTCATATTGTATTATGTCACTAGCAAAACCCAACAAAGGCGATAGAACCGATCGCAGGGTATTTAGCTCAATATTCTACTTCTTAAATACATTCATATATAGGACGTTCACAGTGCTTCATGTATTGACCAAGACACCTTTGATGTCAACTCCCATGATATCCATTGTAACGATCAGCATGTCATTGAATTGGTCAGCAGCCGTGAGTAAATCACCATCGGTAAAGACAATGGGGCAATTTTCCTTCTTTTATCCTTTTTTTTTTTTTTTGGTGAATTTGGAGCCCTCGAGAGAGAGCACTATCTAACCCTTAAAAAGGAGGTGTTGCAAGCGTCCGCATGAATGAGATCCGTAAGCTCGATCGGGGCATTTTCAAGAATGGTCGTTCCCCAATCCATCACCTGGCCCATATTAGCCAGCCTGTCCGCACACTTGTTTCCTTCCCTATTTATGTGAGAAATCCGGGTATTTGGAATTCTTTCCATGGTTTCCAAACAGTCTTTAATGAGAGTGTCCATTGTGTCTGCCCGATTGGCTCCGCCCAGAATAATAGCCACCACGGCTGCTGAATCCATCTCTACCCAAACTCTGTCGAGACCTTCTTCCAGGCAGATCCGTAGACCCTCCCTTAGGCCCCACAGTTCCGCTGAGAAGGTATCGGTAAGGCCGACTTTAGTGACAAACCCTTTAACCCACATCCCTTGATCATCCTGAATAAGGCCCCCAGCACTAGCCATACCTGTACCTGATTTCGAGGCCCCATCTGTGTTCAGTTTTAGCCAACCGGGCTGAGGAGCAGTCCAGTTAATCCATCGATGTTGGCCCATGGGTGCGCCTTTATTTTTTGCTATAAAAGTTCTGGCTTCCATTGCCATGTTGCGAGTCGATTGAATGATGTAGGTAGCCGACTCTCTTATCCTGTTGAAAACAATATTGTTTCTTGCTTTCCAGAGGTGGCAAAGAACGTACACAAAGGTTGAGCTCCAGGACGTACCATCATGCATGGTTCTGTTACTTTGACAATTGTTTTTTATCCAAGCATTCAACGGGGAAAATCTCTCCAAGTCCATGCCTCCACCTGTCTTAGTGATCTCCCAGCAATCCACCGCTAACGGGCATTCCCGGAATAAGTGGGACGCCAATTCTTCGTCTTCCCCGCAGCACTCGCAATGGCTGTCCGTTGTCAGGTTTCGTTTCTTCCTCTCTTCATTGGTGAGGAGTTTATTTTTTAGCAGGAGCCAGACGAACGTCTTGACTTTTTCCACCACGTTGAGCTTCCAAACCCAGTTCCAACCATCTTCTTCAAGAGCAGTACCTGTAATGTGATGATAGGCCGAGTTTACCGAAAACATACCTGTGTTATGACCTGGCCAAACCAGTTTGTCGTGGGTGTTGTCGTCCAAGGGGATGGGGATGGTTCTGATCTTGTTGATAAGGACCTCCGGCAGGGCCTCTTGAAGTTTAGCAATGTTCCACCGGCGATTGGAGGTTATGAATCCGCTGACCTTCGTGTTAGCGAGGCTTTCCGGGATGTCAATAGTAGGTTCGAGGCCAAGAGGTTTGTCGTTAATCCACCAATCTGACCAAAAGTCTAGGGATTGACCATTTCCCACTCTCCATCGGGCACCAGTTTCAATTACCGTTCTACCTTTGAGGATACTTCTCCAGCCCCAAGAGGCGTTCGAGGGAGCTGGGGATGTGAAGAAGTTGTCGTTTTGCACATATTTTTGTTTTAAGGCTTGCACACACAATTTCTCAGGATTTTTTATGACTTGCCAGGCTAGCTTCGCTAACAGAGCCAAGTTAAAATCTTTAGCCATGCGGAGACCCAGGCCCCCTATGTCCCAAGGGGTGCAAACTTCCTTCCAGTTGATGGGATGAATTTTTCTCTTTGTGTCAGTTGAGCCCCAAAGGAAATCCCTGCACGCTTTGTCAATATCGTTACACGTACCTGTTGGCAGGGCCATAGCTTGCATGGTATAAACTGGAACTGTGGCCAAGGCGGACTGAACTAGGATTCTCCTACCTGCCAAGCTTAAGAAACCCGCTTTCCAATTTGACAGTTTTTTACGCATATTATCCAGAATATAAGAGAAATGATTTTTAGTAACTCTCTTTTGAAGGATGGGGATACCCAAGTACTTACCCAAATTCTCCGTTACCGGGATGTTAGCTGTGGATCCCACCAGACGCTTGATCCTGTTAGGGGTGTTAGGAGAACAGTAGATAAGGGATTTAGATAAATTAATATGCAAACCTGATTGCCGAGAGAAGGTATTTATGCAGTCCATGATAGTCTTAGTTTGAGCTTCTGACGCCTCCCCAAACAGCATCAGGTCGTCTGCAAAGAAGAGGTGGGACACGCCTAGACCTCCCCTGCTCAAGTAGATAGGTTTCCAACTCCTTTTTCTTGTTTCCACCTGGATGGCCATGGATAATTTCTCCATGACTAGGATGAATAGATAAGGTGCTAGCGGATCCCCTTGACGTAACCCTCTCTCCGAGGTAAAAGCAGGAAGTTTACCCCCATTCCAAAGGATACTAATCAAGCTTTCTCGGAGGGAGAAGAGAATGAACTTTATCAACCTTTCTGGGAACCCAAAGTCTTTCAGAGTTATTTCTAAGAAACTCCAGCCAATGCTATCGTAGGCCTTGTGGAGGTCTACCTTCATGACTAGCGTGCCTTTTTGCCTCTTTTGGTTCTCATTCCATGTATGATTTCTTGCGTCAGCACAATATTATCCATCGTAGATTTTCCCGGGAGGAAACTATTTTGGTGTGGGCCCACAAGTTTATCCATAATTGGTCTCATCCTGTTGACAATAACTTTGGAAATAATCTTAAAGATCACATTTAACAAGGTTATAGGTCTGAAATCGGCCGCACTCTCAGGATTATCTTTTTTTGGAATAAGCGTGACAAAAGCTTCCAGAAGACTTACCGGTACCTTACCTGTTACCAAAGCTTCATTAACGAGATCAGTAATGGGGTTGCTGACCACCTCCCAAAAGTCTTGATAGAAAGCTGCCTGGATTCCGTCCGGGCCCAGGCTTCCCATTCTTTTCATACCGAAGACTGCTTTTCTGACTTCCTCCATATCAGCCCGCCTAACCAAGCTTGAAGCTTCAACTGTGTCTAGTCTGTAACCATGGTGATCAACTGGAAGGTTCTGCCCCTCAAGATTATTCCTGCGAAATAAATTAAAAAAGAAACTAGTTACGTGGTCTTTAAGGACCACCGGATCTGAGATCCACTCACCGTTTAGTTTAAGAGCCCGGATTCTCCCTCTGTTCCTTCTTATCACCGTGGACTTGTGGTAGAAATTCGTATTTTTATCACTATCCTCGATCCAAGCCCTCCTTGATTTTTGGAACCAAAGAAGTTCTTCTTGTGCCAGGGTCAAGTTGAGCTCTTGGAGAAGCTTATGTTCCAAAACTTGAAGGCCACGAGCATTATTGTACCAAGGGGATGTTTGGATCCCTTTGATACGACTTTGCAAGTGTCTTTTCTTTTTAAAAATATTTCCAAACACATCCTCGTTCCACTTTTTACTCTGCAGAGTCACTTGGTTGATAGCTCCCACCACATTACCTGAAGTGTCCTCCCAAGCTGATCGCCAAATTTCCTTGTACCCAGGATGCGTGAGCCAGGCTGCCTCGAAACGGAAAGGTCTATCTTTCCTCTCTGGTGCCGAACCCGCCATGCTAACGAAGGAAATTGGATGGTGATCGGAGTGAGTTCTAGTGAGAACCCTAGCTTTGGCTTCAGGGAAGACATTTTGAGCCTCTAGGTTCCAGAAGACTCTATCTAACTTTCTCCTCATGACTGTACGGCCACCAATCTGCCGCAACCAGGTAAAATTAGGTCCCGTCGAACTAACCTCCATGAGGCCACACTCTTCGTAGGCATTACAGAACCTCGATAAGTTATTAATATTCACTTGCTCGTTCCCCCAATGTTCATTGAGATTGGCGATGTCATTGAAGTCCCCGAGCATGACCCACGGCCCAGACCGAGAGTTCCCGAAGTCCTTGCAGTCCTTCCAAAACATTTCTTTGGCCCTTATGTTGGGCCTAACATACGCGAAAGACAGATTCAGATAGGCCACCCCACCCTCTGTCACCTTACAGTGAATGGTCTGAGAGTTGCTTCTTACCACCTCTAAGTCAAGAATGCTTTTTTTCCAAAAGTCCACCTGCAAAACCAAGCGCATTAACCATAAACGAATTATCGAAACCCAAATTACACAGTACTTTAAGAAGTTTGTCGGCTTTGTTGGTTTTGGTCTCCAAGAAACAAATGGCCCCCACCTCCCTATCTGAAAGAATGGATTTGGTGTGATGAATAGTTTCCCGATTCCCAACACCCCGACAGTTCCAAGAAACCACTATCATTGGGTAGAGTTGAGGGGTAAGGAAGTTTGGACACCGCCCTCCTTGCGCGTAGTGCTCGGATTTTGATCCACTCTTATTCCATCTGCCGGCTGAAATACCAGCTCTCGCCCAGTCATAGAACCAAAGATGAAGACACGCTCATCCTTTTCGTGGCTAGGAGCCACATCCCTCGGCGTAATTCTGGCAGAACCCGCAGTCTGTTTCCGATTGCCCGAAGATTTAGGAGTTGTGTTATTTTTCCCAGTTTGTTTAGTTTTTCCAGGTTTCTTCTTTTTCTTGTTTCCTTCTTCCACAAAGATTGGAGTATCATCCAGTTCACCAACATCCTGTAGAACAGAGAACAGATTAGGATTAGAGAAAGAGGGAGAGGGGGCACTCACCGTCACTGCAGCCACGGCTTTTTTGCCTTTATCCTTCTTCCTTCCACCATCTTGTTCTGTCTGGGGCGGGTGTTTTGCCGCCGGCTTATTACCGTCGGCATGAGAAGGTTTAGGGGCCTACATATTTCTGATTGGCTTGGACCCCTTGTTCCTTCCCTTTTCATTGGCTCTTGAGTGTTTGTTTGAGACTATCATCCAAGTTTCATATTTTTCAGGAACTTGGATGATTTTTGGGCCTTCTTCCTGACCAACATCTTCTACCTGCATCCCTGCATCAGGATGGGGGTCGGAAGCTGTGTGATCTGGAGCCATCGTTTTGTTGCAGTTTGTCGAGACGTGCCCGACCTCTCCTCATCCAAAGCAGATGGTGTGAAGCCCTTCGAACGAAACCTTCTGGAACACTTCATCAACCACTACCATAGAGCCTAAAGGTTTGCGAAGGTCGATCTCCACAGCAGCCCTCGCAAATCTCACCCTTTCGATCCCCGCCGTGGTTTTATCCACCTTGATGGTCTTCCCCACTGGCTCAAGGATCTTTTTTATCACGTCTTCGCGGAACAGTTCAACCGGCAGGCCTAGCATCCGAACCCACACCACCATGCTCTCCAATTTCGCAGTTTGAGGATCGAAGTTCCTCCTCCATCGTTGGGGGATGATGTAGCAGTCGAAAAGTTTCCACGGGCCATCCAACAAAACATGTCTATAGTCAGAAGCTAGATCAAACCTCGCCATATAGAAGCCCATGCCCACATCCAGTAACTCAACCTTACCCGACCTGTTCCAAAGTCGGAGAAGGCGTTGCTGCAGTAGCATGAAAGCCGGCGGCTTTCCCAGAAATTTGAGGATCAAAGCCTTGTGCCAAGGCCTCTCCAGTTCTGCACGAAGCTCTTTGGGAATTTTAACGACGGGAACCCCTTCATAGATGACATTTTTAGTCTCCTCCAGTTCTATCACTGATCCATCTTCCAGCCAATCCTCGTCCACTTTCTCAGACATGGGATCATCTCCCATCAGCGCCGAGTCCACCGCAGCTTCCGCAAACGACCTCTTGAGGATTTTAACCCGCTTGTGTGTAGGTTGCGACTTTCCAGCCTCCCCTTCCACCTCCGGAGAGGAGGTCGCCGGCAGCGTTACAGCCGCGACATCCATGGAAAGAAACCCCTCAACGGAAACTTACCAAACCAGCGTCGACGTAGAGAAGAAAATACTTAGAGAGAGAAAGATTCGTTCAGTACCATTCGCTAATATTATCATTCACAATAATGTGTGATGATTCACACATTCCAAATCATCATGGTATTTTCTATTACACATACTCTCTTCAATGTACAATATCAAAATATTATATTTCTTTTTCAAAGTCTCTCATCGCTTTTGAGATAAATCATAGGATGTATCATAATTTCTTTGTGACAACTAGTAAAGCAAAACTTATAAACTTATTTTAAATTGATCGACTAGTTGAGTTGTACACTAGTACTTGAAGAGCGTGTTTTATTCATAATACATAGATGCGTGTTTGTATATATCATAAAATTGAAGAACATTCCTATTTTATTTCTCTTTTCATTCTATAGACCAAATTATTCAAGTTTTTGCATGAATAATCTAGCTCGAGAGTTGAGACATTTAAGCACATAAAAAAAATTTTAATTCCATGTATAAATTATTAATAATGAAATTTTTATGGTTGATGAAATTGATCCCTTTTTATAAAAAATAAAAATAAAATTGAATCATTGCCAAAATATATAATATAATTTCGCCAATGCAAAATGCTTGATGAGACCATTTCATGGATTCTTATTTGTGAGACGAATCAATTTTTTTGTAAATTATACACATTTCCTCAATCATTATAACTTTTTTTCATAAATAAATATTCAACACTAATGTAACATTTTGATTTAAAAATTAAAAGTATTAAATTTTTAAACAAAAGTATCATATTTATCCTTATAAATATTACACTTTCTCTCATAAATAACCATCAATCAATTTATCTCTAATTAAAATTAAACTTTTTATCATAAGTAAATGTTTAACTCCTAAATATTACATTTTGATTTAAGGGTACATTTGCAAACCATAAAAATGACTTCCGAAAGTCATTTTTCAAATTTTCTCGTGTTTGGCTACTTAAAGAAAATAAAATCAAAGAAAAATATTCATCTATCTTTAAGCTAGTTTATAGATTATTATTATCATCATTAACATCACCGCCATACCACCACAACCCACCACTTATTATTATTATTATTATTATTATTATTATTATTATTATTGTTGTTGTTGTTGTTGTTGTTGTTGTTGTTGTTGTTCTTCTTCTTCTTCTTCTTCTTCTTCTTCTTCTTCTTCTTCTTCTTCTTCTTCTTCTTCTTCTTATTATTATTATTATTATTATTATTATTATTATTATTATTATTATTATTATTATTATATGTTCAATTTTTCATAAAATGAACCAAATAAAAAAAAAACTTTTTTATAACTTTGAGCCAAACAAAAAATATAATTTATCAATAATCGGACAAGGCTATTATCTAATAATTATTATGGAAATTAACAAATTAATTGTATGGATATTAAAGTTCGTTTGGAAAGTAGGAAAATAATTTTTGGAAAATGAGTTATTTTTCAAAAAATATTTTTCTTTTCAATATTTGGCTGCACATCAGAAAGTTGTGTTTGTGTATTTGATTCATTTTTCAGAAAACGTCTTTGCGTTTTTGGTTCATTTTTTGAAAAATGAACAAGAAAATGAGTAAAATTGTATACTTCAACATTTTAATTTTTATATATTAAATAAAAAAACATTTTTATATCTCCCAAATTATTACTATATGAATCTAATAATTATTATGGTAATTAAGCTAATAATTACACAAATAATATTGTAATTGACTAATAATTATTATTGTAATCAAGCTAATCATTACCATAATAATAGTATAATTACAATTATGTAGTAATAAGTGTATAGCTAAAAGGAAATTTATATTATTATTATTATTATTATTATTATTATTATTATTATTATTATTATTATTATTATTATGCAACAATAAAATAAAATTACAATAATAATGATATTAATAATAATATAATAATAACCAAAACAAAATTATAGACAAAATAAAATATTTAAAAAAAAAAAACAAAAAACAAAAAACAAAGGGGAGCCACACAGGCTGTCCTTTGTAAATCGGGTGGGATTATTTTGATCCCACATAAAAAAATGTTTGAAAAAAGGAGCTCTTGAACTCCTCTATATAAGAGGAGCAATGCTCCTCCTCCAAAAATAATTGCTTGCCTATAATGCATGTGGGCAAGTATTGATAAGTCAAAATGCTCTTATATAAAAAGTCTTAATGGCTTCTTATTTTATTTTGTTTTTAAATTAATTTATTTATTAGGGGGTTTTGGGAAAAGATTAATCTTAATCTTTCCCCAAAATGTATAAGTGTTGTTTTTATTTTTAGCAGTTTGGAGGAAATTGTAGAGTTATTAAATAATTATTTTTAGTGTTTTGATTAAAATAAAACGTTAAAATGACGGATTTGTTAAAATTTTGACAAATTGGTCAATAATCAAACATGGTCATTATCTAATAATTAATATGACAATTAACAAATTAATTGTATAGTTATTAAAATTCGTGTAATCGCAATGTATAATATTTTATGTTCTAATTTAAATAGTTAAACATCGACTCAAATATTATTAATATATTACAACAAATTCATTCTGTGCATCGCACGGGTGAAAATACTAGTTACAAGTAATAAAAATACATATATTTTTCATACATTGATTTTGTTTAAACAAAAATAAATAAAGAAAAGAAGAATAATATATTTAAGTGCTATTAGATCAATTCACATCATTTTTATGAACATTGAGTATTGTTTTTTTGAACCTTAATTTGTTTGTTTTATTAATAATCATATAATATTATTTTTATGAATTTAAGTTTATAAACATATATTTTTATACATTAATTTTTATTTTTTAAAATAGATTTATTATCCAAGCCCAATCCCAGTAAAGTGTATCCTAAACACTAACAGGGCATTTGGTTGAAAGTGGGAATTACGTGGTAAAGAAATTACAATTATGTGGGAGAAAATTACTGGGAATAAAGTGAGAATTTAAATTCTAGTGTTTGGTTTACAGGAATAGAATTACTGGGAATTTTAATTCCAATGTTTGGTATACATGGGAATTGAAATGGAATATGTAGTATAAAGTCCAAAATGTCCATTGTTGTTGTGGTATTAAATTTAGGTTAAAAAAGGGAGGGGTAATTTTGTCTCATTACTAGCTAGCTTCTTTTTTTTTCCCTAAAATCCCAGGAATTAAAATCACAGGGGGACATAAGATTTTAATTCCATGAAAGTGGGGGAATTGCAATTCCATGGAATTGCAATTCCTTCCAACCAAACATAGGAATTTTAAGGCCTTTGGAATTATCTGGGGATTAAGTAGAAAATGAATTTAAATTCACTCCAACCAAACACCCTATAAAGTGTAAACTGATAAAAAATAGAATTAAGAAAAATGTAAACTGATAAAAAATAGAATTAAGACAAATATAAATATTTAGGAAAGTGGTACTCGATCATACAAAATTACTAATTACAAAACCCTACCTGAAGATTCACACAGCTCTTACCTAAATATGGAGAAGAGTTTCTGTCATCGGTTTCTACCTGGCGACTATGAATTGCTCATGATTCTCTTGCGCTTTATTACTGGAAAGGGTTGGTTTAACAGATTACTGGAAAGATTTTGATGCGTTTAGTTGATTACGAGTGTTTTTGTTTCACAGATTTTAGTATATATTTTGTTGTGTTTGCTTATGCATGTATGTGTGTAATTAGTGTTAATCCTGTAACGATGTTAATTGTGCTTTAAGTATGAAAAACTTGGTACTTGATAGTTAAATTAAACGACTTAATTTCGATCTCTTACCTAAGCTAAGCTAGCTTTTCTATTTTGATTTTGTTTAAAGGAGAAGTTGAGGCTGAAAATGAAATGGCTGGCTCTTTGGCTTATATCGATCAGCTTTGCAGATTTCTTACCTCACAGAGGCATTAGTACTTCACAAAATTGTTTAGTTAGGGTTTTGAATCTACATGCATGTACAATTTTGTCCAAATCATGTCAAATCTACACAATATAATTATGGCTATGTCTCGCTCTCAAAAAAGGATAGAGATTACCTCATACCAACAGGTTGGTATATATCTATCTATGCTTTACTGTTTTCATCAACATTGTAAATGGCATGTATGAATAAGGTATAGAGTATATATACTTGAGATGGAGTTGTTTAATTCTGGTTTCTTTTAACTGAATCTCAGGTTTAATTTTAGTTTCTTCGTTTTTGTTATATGTTATATTATCTAGTGAAAACAGGTTCTTAGTGTTTTTGTAGCATGACAAATCTAGTGGTTTCGTGTTTGCCTGTAGGTTATATATGGTCAGTTACGTTGTAGGATTATATTTTTCTGGTTCATGGCGTGGTCCATGCCAGCCAGCAATTTACAACAAAATTTTGTTGTTGAAACATATGAAGCCCTTTTACCCAAAGGAGATTTTCTTTCATCTCATCTGACAAAGGTGAAGGAAGCATCATATCATTTCACAGCTACATACTTTAATTTCATTTGAGAAAATGCCATGGCTCTCAAGCAGACATTCAAAGTGAGGGCAATTCCACATCTAGTGATACTGGATGAAACAGGCAAGGTTTCAAGTGGTGAAGGCATTAGACTCGTCAAGCATTTTGGGGCCGAGGGCTATCCGTTTACAACAGAAAGAATTCATTACTTGAGAGAGGGAGAAGAGAGAGCTAAAAATGATAGAGTTCAAAAATTATGAAACTAGAGGAACGAATTCTAAAGACAAACGGCAAGTAAACCGACAATGAATGAAGCAATTTTTTGTTGGTTTTGTTTTTGTTTTCTATTACTTTATTTAAAAGTATTAAAATAATTTTTTAAAATGTAATATTTTAATAGGATGACCGCAGGCGATAACAAAAATCGGAGAAACAGGTCAAATTTTGTTGAATTGTATTATTTTGGATAGTTCGAGAACATAATTGTAATTTTTTTTTTACTTAAATGGTCCAATTGCATTTTTGTATGTAATTAGGTGACTAATTTGATCATTTTTCTTAAAAGAGTTAATCAACGATTTAGTCCCTCAATTATTAGCGAACTATTAATGTAGTCCCTCAATTGCTTATTCATCGATTTGGTCCCCGAAAATAATTGTTTTTAGTCGATTTAGTCCCTCAGGCCGTAGTCCGTCAACAAGCCGGCGAGAACTCCGGTTAACCATGGGCAATTTGGTCTTTTCACGCCATCTTCTTCATCCTCTGACCGAGTACTCTTCAGTTCCAACTTTCCGCATAATCCGTATTTCCCAATTAACTTTCTACCAAACTTAAATAATATTTATAACTCCACAACTACAAATATTATTTAAGCTTTCATGGTAGTACATTTGAAACATTAATCTCCATAACTATATAAAATTTCCAACAGTGATTTTCATCTCAAGCGGTCTTGGTCGATCGTCCTTTGATGAATTTAAGTTTATAAACATATATTTTTATACATTAATTTTTATTTTTTAAAATAGATTTATTATCCAAGCCCAATCCCAGTAAAGTGTATCCTAAACACTAACAGGGCGTTTGGTTGAAAGTGGGAATTACGTGGTAAAGAAATTACAATTATGTGGGAGAAAATTACTGGGAATAAAGTGAGAATTTAAATTCTAGTGTTTGGTTTACAGGAATAGAATTACTGGGAATTTTAATTCCAATGTTTGGTATACATGGGAATTGAAATGGAATATGTAGTATAAAGTCCAAAATGTCCATTGTTGTTGTGGTATTAAATTTAGGTTAAAAAAGGGAGGGGTAATTTTGTCTCATTACTATCTTCTTTTTTTTCCCTAAAATCCCAAGAATTAAAATCACAGGGGGACATAAGATTTTAATTCCATGAAAGTGGGGGAATTGCAATTCATGTGATCACTGTTGCCGCTATTATGGATAAGCGCGCCCTCCAAACCTCCGAAGATAACATGTATAACCTACTTCCTAAACAAGGGAGGTGGTCGATGACTATCATGCTCCGACTCCTTTGACTTAGTGTCTTTATTGCTTTTCTTAAAAACTTTCTTCCAAGATTTCTTCTCCTAATCCTTCGTCACAAATTGAGCCAGAATTAACTTTGTATCTTCAATATCATGTTCCCTAACCCGGTGAAAGGCGCAATATTTGGACTTATCTTCCCCATCTCAACTTGATTCTGGTTACTGGACCATATTGCACGATTGAATGTAATCAAATACCTCAACTAACAGTCTATTCAAGAGGGTGAAGATCGGGACAACACTCTCCTGACCTCTCGCTAACTAATCTCCATGTCTTTGATCCACTAACGATCCTTTTTGCTTGGGCAGACTTTTTCTCGTCGTTTGGCCATGTTCACCTTTCATGTACCAGCATAATCTCTTGCTCAACGCAAATGTTTAAAAATTAAGTTGGACAGATTACATGAATTTGACTTGTTATTTGTTAAGGAACTAATTGCACTTTTTTTCCAACAACATTTTCACGGGTAGTTAACTAATTAAGTGGCTAATATGAACCCTTTTCCAAAATACAAAAGCTCCACAAACTGATACACATTTGATTCACTTAAGCATGATTACAAAATCTCCCTCACAAATCTAACAAACATCCCGACAAATTCTTCAACTAAGAACAATACACATAGCAGCAATAGCAAGACTAGTAGTACATTATAAGGAAAAGTCAGCTCTAAAATATCATACAATGAGTCCACATTAAACCAAAATGCCATATTGCTCCTATGCGGGGGCCAGTGCCAAGAGAAATATTGTTGCAGTAGTTACCTGCATAGTAGAAAGGCATTACAAACTTATACCAAGTACTCACCTAAATGTGATTATCATGAACAAACAACAGTGTCACAAAGATGTAGAAGAACTAAGTTTTAGGACATTGCACAAGAAGCAAATATGCTTGAAAAAATTGGTCTGCCTTCCAACAAAATGATTCAGACAAGGCACAAATCCATACGGAATACAGGTACACAATCAGGTTATTACATTTACCAATCTGACCAGCACTTTGCCCCTTAATTGGGCCGGCCCGGAGCGAATGGGGATTAATCTGAGTATGGTACAGGATTAAAGGTGCTCCTACAATTAGGGCCTGCTCAGACACCTTATGACTTAACCCACCCCCCCCCCCCCCCCCCCCAAAAAAAAAAAGTACTAACTACTAAAGCACAAATAAAGATCTCAAAAGGTAAAAGTTTATGGTTGTATTTCTCCACAAAAACACATCTACAAGGCACTCTCCATGCTAACAACCAACCCAATTTTCATTTCATTAACATTAGTTGATCTAGCAGAGATATGAAAAGGGTAGTGCCACATTTCAAAAATAAAAAATGATATCGAGATTCGAGAACAATAAAAAAATACCTTCTATTTAGGATTTCTGAGAACAATGATCACTGAATCTCCACGAAGGAACATCTTGCTAATAAACCTGTCCTTGTTAACAGGTAGTGCTTTCTTTTTCCCTTTGCCAGTCTTTGGAACCTAAAGGTGAAGTCAAAAAATATAATAAATGGGCAAAGTTCTAACCAGTAATGTTTCACAACATCTAAATCAGTCCAAGGAACTAACCTCAGTCCACATCTCTCTAACATTTTCCAGCACCATATTGCAGTGACGATCAAAAGCCCTGACACGGCCCAGAAGCTTTCTGTTGTTACGGCAATTTATGAGAACCTGAGGGCCAGAAATAAAGTTAGAAACATATGCAACTCGGATATTTTTATTTCCAAATGCACTATTTCATATCATATATGTGCTTAATCTAGCAGTTAAGGTTCAGCTGTAATTATATACCAGCCTGCAAACACTTTGACACATGTATGTTTTTTTATTGAGTGAGATGTAGAGGGTTTTAGATCACTATGAAATCAGATACCTGAGTGTTGTTTCTAACACTCATCATAAGAACAGAAAGTGGGCCAGTGTTGAATTCCTCTTCCTCATTCTTCGCCTGTCAGGAACAATACAGAATGGAATAAAATTCAACCATCCCACAATCCAAAACATTTGTTCACAAAAAAACAAATAAATAGATCAATTACATAAATAAAAGGAAGAATACATTAGTATGCTTAATAAAGAACTACTCTACAGGCAAAATCATTAGGAAAACTGAAAACATGATTGGAAGATAACCGAAAAGTAATTAGTAAAGATGGCATAATAAAAACAAATCATGAAAACAGAAGGCTAACTTACAGGGGCATCCTCTTCCATGGGCCGACTGCATATATCAAGAAAAAAATATATAAAAAAAATAAACAATTAGTAATCAAGATTACATAAAAATGAATGAATAAATAAATAAATAAATAAATAACTCCTAGAGTTAGTTTTTATGTGCTAAATGAGTTACAACAATACAATGTCAGAATATGTGAATGACTTCCTCACACTTGATCATTGAAGTAACCATCCATGATGCCATTAGACGTCTATCTGGAATAATTAGGAAACTGTAAACCCAAATTTCTAAAGACACCAGCTTCTCCATTCAGTAAGAAAAAAGTGGTTTCCCCTGGTTATGGTTTAAAGTTTAAGATTATGCTAAAGAAAACTGTTTCTCATAAATCATATAGTGTATAGAATTTCAATACGACCTACGGAAAGAATACCCATCAATATCAACACTTTTAAGAAGAAGGAAAAAAAAAATGGAGTTAGAGTTAACAGATCAACTAACCTCATCTTGGATCGAATAGGAGGACTCCGAAGGTAAAAACTGCAAGAAGAATCAGAGCACGGTTTATAACAACTATAATTTTCGGAAGATAGATCGAAAAGCAGAAACCGACCGAACTTTAGAGCAAAATCGAGAGCGAAACTTACAGAATAGAGGGTTTTACGGATTAGGGTTTTGGAATCGTCAAATTGAAGAGGAGCGCGATTGTAAACGGCTCTTCTTAGTCTTCGAGACTAGAGTAGAGGGAAAGCGATGAGATTAGAAACATCTCAGTGGGCCTTATGCAAAACTATATTGGGCTTAAAGTCATCAGCCCATTACAGCTTTTATCAATCGTTATGCCATGGAACCGTGTTCACCAGGATGGTGAACACAGTCCCAAACGATAACGGTGTTCGTAAGTGGCACCGTTATCTTCACCAATTTTTTTCTTTTTTAGTTAATAGCACGACTTTTCTTCTTTATTTTCACAATTCGCGGTTTCACTTCCCATTCGCGCAAGCTTCTTCAACACTCATAAATTATGAATGTACATGCATGGATTTATGAATGTGCAGTTATGAAATTATGAATTTTCAGTTATGAGATTATGAATTTACAGAAAATTCATAATTACATAACTGTAAATTCATAATCTCATAACAGAAAATTCATAATTTAATAAATGTAAATTCATAATCTGAACATAGAATGCAAAACATCGTTAAGAGCACATTAACTAAATTTTGTTTTTTCCCTGTAAAAAAGACGCTATTTTGGAACGTGTTCACAAAGCATGGTGAACACGTTTCCATGACATAATTTGCGAGCTTTTAATTATAATGCAAAATCAGTTACTCGCCCATCTGTTTTACTGGTCCAGTAAATTTAGAGTTTTAATAACTTTTGTATATTTTTAAATGGTACATTAAATGATTAAATACACTCTCGAACTTTATATGAAAAGTCAATTAGGTCATTAAACTTTTAAAATGTGTAATTAAACACATTAAATATCATTTTAGTACATCAAAACTTAAAATCGGATAGTGACCTATAATAGCAGGTTGCTAGAGTTCCGACGATGTTCCAACTACCTCAGTGGGGAGGGGGGGGAGTCTTCGATTGCCTTCTTTGAAGAAGGCGACCAACAAGTCGCTTTGTCCGATGCAAAAAAGCGACCAATGGGTCACGCCTTCTCCTTCTCAATCGATCGAAAAAGGTGACCGGCGACCATTTGTCGGTTGTCGGTCGTTAGGTTTCTCCCGGAGGTAATCGGAGCATCGCCGAAACCCTAGTGACCTGCTATTACAAGTCACTAACTGATTTTTGGACTTTAATGCACTAAAGTGATGACTTGTGCTCAATTATCGTTACTTTTAAAATTAGTTTGGAGACTTAATTGACTTTTCGTATGAAATTTTGGGGCATATTTGACAATCTATAAAAATCATTAAAAGTTTATAAATATAAATATAAACTTTTGTTGACTCATACAGATTCTACAAAAGTCTACAAAATTTTATAAAAAACCATTTAAAATGTATAAACATATATTATTTTAAAAGTCAATTTGTTTTTTTTTTTTTGTTATGAAAGTCTTAATTGAATACACCCTTGTATTTGTGGTATAAATTTGACTACGTTTGATCAGAGTATTAGACTAGGTACCTGAGGTTATTGTTTGATTTATACCAAATACCATGATTGATGAAACACGGCCTCTCACTCCGCTGGTAACAAAAACACTGTATAACTCTGCAGGTCTTCATGCAAATTAAAACCACAAAACAACGGATTATAACTAGGATAAATTTAGGTGGTTTTTGTTATTCCATTTCCTTCAAAAACAACGTAACCACGATTAACATTGTGCAGGATAATAGTAGAGGTTTTAGGTTTATGTTTAATGTTTAATTATTACACTGCAGATCAGAATCGTAGTGGTGGAAGCGACGGCCCTTCCACCCACATAAATAATTCCCACGATGTGTTGTACTCAGTTTCTGGGCCTTCATTGAACGGCCGGGAGATGCCATTTTGGCGATCATCATCTCGTCGGGAACGCTAAGGTTGTTGTTTCCTTGGAAACTAGTATCTGCAGATTCTACAGACCGCTTGTCAAGCCATGAAATGATATCGGAGAAGACAACCTCAATGTTCTCATCAGGCTCCCCAGATGTCAAACCGTGCCACATTCCTGGGTACAATTTTATGGTCTTGTCTTCACTGCTGGCTTGTTCATACAAGGCCTTGCTAATCTCTGGATCAGTCACCGTATCCGCTTCCCCGTGCAACACGAAAAATGGGAGCGTAATCTGACAAAAGCAGTCAAATATTTTAATTTCTGGGCATGGTATGATGAAAACATGCATGTAGGGGAGGATATGGAGTTGTACCTCATGCAAACTTTCCTCAAGGTTCATGCTAGTTCTTAGCATTTCTAGAGCCGTTTTCAGCTTGGGCTTGTGTTGGTAGATCAACTTGTTGCTTCGAATCTACGACTCAACATATATTAACATCAAACATTTACCACTATGCTAATAAAAGTTGTAACTATATAGTACTGAAGGTCGGGATAACTTTAGTTTCTTATTATAGACCGTCATCACATTTTCTAGAAATAGGTTGGTGCTGGATTTGCCTCTTCACCAGCCTTCGCCCAACAACCCCTAATCACCAATTGATAGATTAGACCCTTTAGTGACCTCTGCCCCATAAGATTCGTGAAAGGGTAGAAATAATGTATGCAATAATACGATATGCAATTCAGCTTGATATGGTAGCAAGATGCTAGACTCAGCCCTCTTTTCGCCTCCTAACACGTACAACGCAAGTGTAAATTTATTTCTTTATACTTGCGTAGTAGTCAGTACTACAGTCCGATTGCAGATGACACTAAACTGGAACCCAACACAATATAATAATGTTTCTTAATTGATAACTAAACCAATTATATACGGAGTATTTGAAGTGGATGGGTCACCTCTTCTCGTTTGACAGGGTCCTTGAAAGCTAAATCGATGACGTCTTTTGTGGGGACTATCTTCCATTTGGGAATGACGTCTTCCACCTTGGTTAGCAAGCTTATTATCAATGGATGTGGCTTCACCTTCTCTGATATCTGCCCGCAAATTCATTAAAGCGTTTAATTTTATAAAATTGAAATATACAATTAAATACGTTATCACATCGTTGATTAATTGTACCTTACACATAGGAGCAACCAAAATTCCACCATGCCAGAAAGAAGGATCCTTCTTGTGTATTAGGAGAGCCACCGCCCCTCCCATTGATTCTCCATATAGAAATCTTCTCTTCTCTCTGTATTCCGGTTGCGCTAAAATTCAACACAACAACACAACTTCAGCTTACCCATATATGATGAAACAATTAATACATTAAATAGTTTGTGACGAAATTAAATATTTAAAGACGTATAAATAGCATTTTGACTCTTTATGCGTCATTAAGTTAAGAAAGTATGTATAGACAAATATTACATTATAATAAAATCAATAGAGCATTTTTGGATAAACAATAGCTTTACCAGAAATTGATTTGAAGAAGGTGGTGCAGTCATTTACAATATTTTCGAATCTTTTGATGTAACAACGGGCACCCATTGACCATCCGTGCCCTTCATAATCGATTCCGAACACTGCGTACCCGTAACTTGCTAGCGTCTTTCCCACAACTACTCACAAATAAATATATCAAAAACTAAAACTTTTTAGGGTTTATATGACAAAGACACTCATCTTATGTTCTTACTTGGTTGTTAACCTAATTAAACCAACTAAGCTAGATCTTCAAGAATATTAGATAGATGTCGATTACAATATTTTTATTTACGAGAAAGCTCATAGTAGCTATCCGAGCAACACTTTGAGTGAAGTCTGCTTTAATCCTAGTTGACAAAGAACAATAATGAAATAAACTAATTTAGATTACCTATAGGCTATAATTGACCAACACAAACTAAGAATACTAATAAGCAACTTTCATAGAGGTTAAACTTAAAATCTTGTGGTTATCACGCAACTATCTCACACCATAGGTGTAATTTAAATAGTTCATAGTCTAATTATCAAAATTTTAATTAAAGATATAAAAATCAAGTATAATTAAAATGATTGAATCGCCGCATATAGAACGTGGCCTTACTACTACTGGCTAGAAATAGCAGTAGTATTAATTACCACTCACCAATAATAATGCCATTTTTTAAAAATTTATTGCCCTTCCCCCGTTTGAGTCTCCAACCTTAAGGAACCCCACATTCTGATCCCGATATAATATTTGAAAAGATATAAATTACGGTGACTCAATGACTCAACATATATGACTAAATGTCAGTGCGCACAAAGGATCTGTCCATTTTGAAAATAATCCCTACACTGTTGCTGCTGAGATTTGGACTTTAATCTCTTCTCTCAAATACTACTTACTGAACCAGTGATTTAAGATCGTACGGATATTAATTTATTGCCATGTATGAAAGGGGTGAAGCTATAATAATATAACACTGCCACCGACTAAAAAGCAAATGCATTGAATTTAAGTCATTCAACAATCTTACCAGCAGCAATAAATGAAAAGGAAAGCAAGTCTTGTGGAGAGAGATAAAAATTAAATGAAAAAAAAATTGTAAACAGGCATGGTGGATCAGCTTGTAATTCTGTGAAGTATATGAAATTAAGTGAGGACAGTTGGAACAGGGTTTGGATGGCTTCAACTCTACCCATCTGTTAGACTGTTACCCAACATAATAATAACACCATTATAATATAAGTAATAATTACACTTGGTACAACTTTAGTAAAATAAAATGTGATACTATTTTCAAATTTATTCTTCTGAGTACAAATTATTCAACATAAATATATAGTTTAACTATCAATTTAAACTTTTAATTGAAATAAAATATATTTTTTAGTGTTGGAGTTGCCTATGTTAACCAATACAAATTAAGAGTTCGTTTGGGAAGCAGTAAAATGATTTTTGGAAAATATTTTCTAAAAAATAAATCATTTTCCAAAAAACATTGTTATTTTCGGTGTTTGGGAGCACAACAAAAAACTGTCTTCGTGTGTTTGTTCATTTTTCAAAAAAATGAGCAGGAAAATCACAAACAATATCATCAAAGTCCAAATGTAAAAATCTAAATTTCAAAATTCACAAACAATATACACAAGTTCTACTCTGTATTAGCATTATTAGAATTCACAAACAAAATAGGGGTAGAAACCCGTTGGCCTCCAGTTTGGTGGACTGGTTTCTGGAAGTTTACGGCTATGAGTTTTCGTCCACAGCCGGAAACCATTTCAGATGAGGCGGATGGACTATGGAGAAGGATAGGTTAGAAAATGACTTTCCCTAAATAAAAAATAAAAAAAAAAGGAAGTCATTTTCTTGAAATCTTGGTCATTTTCTATTGAACAAGGCTTTGTTTTCCATTAACCTTACATTTTTCTCTTTGTCAAATACTGTTAAGCCAAAAAATAATTTTTAAAAATTATTTTTCAGATTTTCAAACACTCCTAAAAAGTAAAAACTATAATTTAGACATTGTAAAAAGTTTTTTTTTTAATAATTGGGATAGATTGGAATAGATGGACTACTTTTGGACAGTTTTACTATAATATTTTAAAATAAAAAGTTTGTTACAATTAAAAAATCAACTGGTATGGTTGGTCAGCTGTGAAGTAATAGAGGACAGGTGGAACTTGGAACAGGTGACGGATGCCTTGAGTTCAGTACAATGTTTGTTCATCCGTTCCTTTGCCTAATTAATTACATTTGACCTTTTTTTTTTTTTTTTTTCCTTTAGATCACGAAATGTCTTAAGTAAGTTTTATTTATAGGTATTTCAAATCAGTCTAATTAAAGGATAAAATGCTAGTAATATTGTTTTTTTATACGATGTGAAGTTTTTAACTCCTGACATCTCTTAAGAGAAAAAAGTTCACGATTACTCTGACCAACAATACTGATTTATATTTGAACATTTTAAAGTCTAAAATTAGAAAAACATTTTTTTTTTCATTTTTGTCTGTTTGTGATTGTGATAGTTAACTTGCCCAAGTACAACAAAATATCTAAATAACTTTCAAGAAAAATTGAAGCCATAACCATTCAAATAACTCTCTCAATATAATGCTCAAAAATTTCTTGACCTACAAACCTAACAAGGTTCATTTAGAGAGAGAAAAAGACTGAAATTAATCGAGTTAATACCATATAGGGTCCTCCAAGTATAGTGATTTTATCGCATTTAGTAATAAACTTTTAAATTGACCACCCGTGATCCTTCGACTTTCAAATTGTTACCATTTATGGTCAAAGTTAACAACTTATGGTCCTTCAACTATCAAATTTTAACCACTCATGGTCCTTCCAGGAGGACTACAATATGTTAAATTTTGAAATTTGAAGGACCAAAAATGGTTAACTTTGACCACAGATGGTAATAATTTGATAGTCAAAGAGCTATAGGTGATCAATTTGAAAATTTAGAAATAAATATAACGAAACAATTATACTCAATGGATTGAATTAGAGTGGCACAATGAAAGCGTGGTGGGCGCATAACCCACAAATCTCAGGATCAAAACTTGGCCATGATAATCTTTGAACTTTTTCATAAATTCATCTTCTCAATTGAAAAAAAAAAATTATTAAAAAAAAATTATTATATATATATATATATATATATATATATATAAAATATATATATATATATATATATATATATATATATATATATAATATATATATATATATATATATATATATATATATATATATATATATATATATATATATATATATGAGAGAGAGAGAGAGGAAATAGTGAAAAAATAATAAAAATGAGGAGGGTTCATCAGTCATCATTACCTTTCATGAAATAACTGCATTCCATGCCATACCCTGCAACAAAACAACCATACTACAATACTCAGTCACGCCCACTCAAACAGTAAATAATAAATAGGCGTTACTCACAAAGAAAGAAATTGTGTAACTTTAATTATTAAGTTATAGGTGCATGACATCTTACACTATAAATATTTAAAATGTAAAAATAAGTACTTTTTTACATTTTTAACGATGTTATATTTTTAGTTCACCCATGCTAACCAATTAAGAAATAAAACTGTTTAGTCATAATTTAATGAGTAAAACTGTAACGTACCAGCATAAACTATAACATGATGAGAAAATTTGAGACCCCATACTCATACTAAAGAATTAAGAACTATATTGTATTGTTATTCAAGCATACTACAAGGTTGAATATGCAACTCCTTTTTTTTATTTGGTTGGCCCATACGACCTTACTCTAGAGTCATTACGAAAGTAAATCGCGAGTCCCCAATTATATTTGCGCATAAGAAAATATTACATTTACTCCCAACTTCTATTTACTCTGTCAAATCTTTGATGTAGGTACTTTTCCTGAGACCCACATAATGAAAATACTCTATCCTTATTTGACACATCATGAAATAAAAGTGATGGATTAGAATTTAAGAGTACATACAGTAAAACTCTTGCGCATAAGGGATCAACCCAAACCATCTGACACCTCAAATTGACGTCTTCAGTCATAACTTTTACATCAAGCTGCGATGAACCAATTATCCTAAGTTCCAGCTAATTTTTATTTTATTTTTAACAAAAGGCAAATTTTAAAGGAGGACCCAGATCTTTTTGAATGCTACTAACTCTATTACATTATACTATCTGTTCAAAAGGATGACCCAGATCTAAAAAAAAAAAAAAAATGCATGTTTCCTAATAAAGAAAAATAAAGGGGAGAAGAGAGAGAGAGAGAGTAGAGACCATGACAGAGGAAAACAATGGCCTTGGGAGAAGACAAGGGCAGCCATCTGCAAGTAAAGAGCTTCACTCCTCTTGAATTCCTTATATATTCCTGACCATAATTTCAGAAATATTGATTTCGAATCATTTCACTTTATTTCTTCTCATCATAAATAGCTACCAAGTAAGAGAAAAAGGGGAAACTTTGAAAAGAAGAATGCAGGAAAAGCAGTGAAAATTACCAACCAACCTCTTGATATACAACTGCAGCCATATATTTTGGTAGCTTAGGAAAAGGAGCAAATTAAAGGGGACTGGAAATGCCACTACGGCGGAATGGGCGGCCGGCCGGCGGGGTTGGAAGCTCAAACGCTGAAGGCCGGGAAGCACTTAAATAAAGCCTCTGGGGGACGTGACTTGGGTGGGGTATTTATGTCCGTGACGAAGAAAGCGTGTGGGTAGAGCCTTTGATTTTCTTTTGTTTATACATTCTTTTTTCTTCACTTTTTTTACTTTGGAAAACTTAATGCATTAAATATATCAGTTTACCTCTGGCCTTGATTAGTAAAATAGTTAATCTATCAACTAATTTTGATTTATTTGATTATTATTAATTGTTTAATTTGTTTAAAAAATCAATTTAAATGTATGATTAAGGAGTCGTCAATTTCACCCTATTTAATCTCATGCACTCATTTGGATTGATTAAGGGCAAAAATTTATAGAAAAATACATTGTAATATTTTTGTAATTACCACAGTGTATTTCGAAATGATTGATAATATATTTGTAGATGACTCATGGTGCTTATCTATAATACTGATAATTATGGAAAGAATGCAGCCTTTTTTGGAAAAAAATCGTTTACAAAGCTTAAATTCTATTCTATAAATAAATAATTAATAGTAAAAACTTCAATAACTATAATAATAATAATTACTAATTAAACAAAAAAAAAAACACAAACAAACAAATAAGGTAATCTGGTCAATCATAATCTCATATAATATAGTAGCCAGGCAAATTTATATTGATTGCCAAAATTAAAATCCTTTGAAAACAGATATAATGTTATAGAAAATGAAAAATCACTATATACAACAATAAAATAATTACTCTTCAAAAAAAAAAAATAGCAATAAAATAATTACAATAATGGAATACAGTCAAATAGTAAATCTGTATATCACATTTTATGGACAATGGTCAATATATTTGATTTACAAAGTGCGCTTTGGGTAAAATCAATATGATGTAAACTAGCTTAAATTATCCTCAACTAATCAATTCAAACCAAGAAAGCTAATATATAACTCTCATCATCTCGTAAAAAATTGAATTTAGAATCTTGTTGTAAATACCTTCAAATACAATAATTAACTAATTATACCCATCAATTACAAAATAGTAACAATTAAATTGTGTAATGTGTAATAAATTTGTTGCACCAAAGACCAAAAATAATTGCCACCTATATATAGTTAATCATTGAATTTAAATTAGACTGAAAAAAGTTGTTCAATAATATAATCCGTGACATAGGAAG
The DNA here is from genome assembly GCF_001879475.1 of Ipomoea nil. Lineage (NCBI taxonomy): Eukaryota > Viridiplantae > Streptophyta > Magnoliopsida > Solanales > Convolvulaceae > Ipomoea > Ipomoea nil. Next base: position 405,343 of record NW_017617502.1, read on the forward strand.
AGCTATAGATAATAGATCTATGACAATTATATTGTTATTTCAACTACCACCATTTATGTAGAGTTGGGCTACTACAATGAGAAAATTAAAATAAAATGGCACAAAGTGAAAAACACAATTAGGAGAGAGTACATTAATTAATATTGATGGAATAATCACGGAGCGGGTTTGGAGCGAAACAATATGGAGTGGGTCAAATCCAGCATCAACAACCCGCGAAGCATTGCAAATCACCCATGGGGTCGGGCAACTACCCTGGTTGTCCCTTGGGCCAACGCAAGGCCGGCTCGCCGGCCTCCGTGGACTCGGCCTCGGCCCCATGGGCTTGGCCAAGCTCCGTGCTCGGCTAAGGGCCGGGTCTTCGCGTGGAGCGAATCTTGCGGCGCGGACCACAGCTCCTCCCGCGTACCCCGGACCAGTAGCGGTCGGAGAGTATAAAAGCACTCCCCGGTGTCCTATTCAAGCATCTTCTACCTCCTTACTATAATTGTCTTGTTGTTACACGTCCTGAACCCCTGTAATAGCATTATACATCCAATTAATGCAATATTCGTCCTCGTGACGCTTATTCGTACATTATTTCTACCCCTATTATCGTTTTATTATTTATTTATTATATTCGATCATATATTCGGGTTGTATAATCCGGACCTCCGGGTTCATATAATCCATCAAATATAATGTGTGATTGCACATATTACCTACAATTAACTACGAGAATGATGGATTTTCACAGCACCGGGGAACAACTTCCAGTACCGCTTAGTGCAACAATAGCGTATATAACTAGAAAGTACCAAATTTCCTCATTTGTAAAAATTGCAATAGATAGACCAAAAATCATGTGTTATGTATGTTGGGGTTTAGATTTATGATCATATAAAACAAATATTATAACATAGTATTTCGTACGTGATAAATGTTATTAAACATGATGTATACGTAATGTAATGTTTATGTACATTAATCTTTATTTTTATGAATATTATGAACCTACTATATAACGAATGAAAATACATATAATGTACATTCAATTTAATATTTATGTATGTTAAGGTTTATGTTTATGAACATATAAAACAAATATTTTGAACATAGTACAATATTATATTATTAAACATGATACACTAACTGACACTTAATATAAATGACGCCGTTTTGGATCAAACTCCACCATATAAGGTGGACCTTGGCCCACAATTTAATTTGCGGGTTTGATGGACCCCAATGGCAAATTATATTGTGCACTAGGGCCAAAACGACGTCGTTTTGTATCTTTTTTTTTTTTTTTTTTTAGAAATTCCGTCTCCCGTTTCTGCCCTTAACTTCTATAAAAAAAATCTTTTGTTTCGGATGTACATAAACTCATAACAAAATATACATAATTTAACATAATACACATAAACTCTTAACATAAAAAACGACATCATTTTGGGTAGGGCGCACAATATAACGATTGCAATAGTTATGCTGTGCAACCGTGTGCACCATGCATGGCGACGTTGTTTTGACTAAAAACGCGCGTCCCATTAAAAAAAAAAATCAATTTCGATTCCCCTCAACAACATTATTGTGGATATATAGTTATGAATTATTGTGGATATATAGTTATGAATTTATGGATATATAGTTATGAATTTATTGGTATTTAGTTCATTCATTGTGGATATTTAGTTCATTCATTGTGGATGTTTAGTTCATTCATTCTAGATTTTGTGTTATTCATTCACTGTGGATATATAGTTATGAACTTGTGGATATATAGTTATGAATTTGTGGATATATAATTCAAATTATGCAAAAAAAAAAAAATGCTATTACCAGGAATCGAACCTGAATTTTTTTTTGTAAAGTGAAACGCGCATTTTTAATCAAAATGACTTCGTTTTTGCAACCGTGTGCAGCATGTAGCGATTACCCCTTGCGAATAGTTATGCTGTGCATCTGTATGCATCATGCATGGTGCATACGGATGCAAAAACGACGTCGTTTTATTAAAAACGAGCGTCTCCCCTTTAAAAAAAAATTCAGGTTCGATTCCTAGCAACAGCATTATGTTGTTCATTCATTATGGAATTTTAGTTCATAGATTATGAAATTATAGTTTATTGATTCTGGAATTATAGTTCATCGATTATGGAATTGTAATTCATCGATTCTGAAATTTTAGTTCATAGATTTTGGAATTTTAGTTCATTCATTCTGGAATTTTTAGTTCATAAATTAGATTCTGGAATTATAGTTCATATGTTGTTGCTGGGAATCGAACCTGCTTTTTTTTTTTTAAGGGGAGACGCGCGTTTTATTAAAACGACGTTGTTTTTGCATCCGTATGCACCATGGTGCATACGGATGCACAGCATAATTCGCCCCTTGCCATCGTTTTGGGCCAAAGCTACTACATAAATATTTTAGTTTACCGCTACAATTGGGCTAGACTATATTAATTGGGCCTTATTTTTTGGCCTACCACCACCAGAGCGTGAATGTGAACCTCTGCTTGTTCAAAGAAATTGTAGCAGTTGAGCTCTCTAGTACGAACTTGGAACACTATTCTAACTTCTAACTTGGCTGGAAGCCTGGAACCCTCGACACGGAAGGGATAGCAGCAAAGCAAATAACAATCCAGTTATGGCGGAGGCGAACCAAGCCAGCGGCGAGATTCCCGCAAACATGACAATTTACATTAACAATCTCAACGAGAAAATCAAGCTCGACGGTATTCCCCTCTCTGCTTCGCCGCAGCTGTGCTCCTTATTAGCAACTATTGCTTATGTATACGAGATTTTGCAATGTGAATACGTATTTGATTGGTAATAGATTATTGCTGGCTGTTGTAGAGTTGAAGAAGTCGCTAAACGCCGTGTTCTCGCAGTTCGGGAAGATTTTGGAGGTTTTAGCGTTCAAAACCCTAAAACACAAAGGTCAAGCCTGGGTTATCTTTGAGGATGTCTCATCTGCTACCAATGCACTTCGTCAAATGCAGGGATTCCCATTCTATGATAAGCCTATGGTAATTACTTAATCCTTATTATCATTTCTTTAGAATCAGCCTCTCAAATTTGATTCTGCTAGTCCATTGAAGCAAATAGAACTAATTTTAGCCAATTATAATTCGGCCTTTAAACAGTGTACTAATCATGGCTTAGCACAATGTGTCAATGTTACCTAACAATTCTCTGCAGTAGCTGACTAATGTAACCAATGACCTATGTGTGTTGTAGTGTAATATTTTGGACAGCCTGGTGAAATATAAACATAGTAGAATTTTGAGTTTATGGTGAGCAGCAATAAAATTGCTATTTTCTAAATTGGAAGATATTGATTGGTTAAAATTGATGCTATTATCTTTCATCATAGATAAACCAAAACTCATGTAGGTATTTGCTTCTTATGGAAACACAATGGATGTTTCTAAAACTGTTTGAGTTCTTTATTTTGAATATTTGTGAACAATGCCATCAGAGTCAGATTGAGCAGACTAAAACAGTGGTTAAAGACTTAAAGTAAGGTAAAAGATATGTTTTTCTTCAGCTTTTCAGAAACTAGAATCATCTTCCATTGCTACTGTATCTAGGGTCCATTCATTTGAGTCCTACTAGTGAGAATCTGACAGCAAAACTTATGCTTGATCAAACATCACCTTGATGTGTTATTCTGAATATACTCTATGTAAGATCCCTCATTCAAGTGAAAGGTCACTTAATGTTTTACAATATACATCGATTTTCGTTCTTATTGATTTATTTCAAGCATTGATTGAGAGTATGTGCTGGAGTCCATAAAACATTTTGGACACAAATAAACAGTGAGTATAAAGAATTAGCTGACACTACAAAATTTTTAATTGCTGTTGTACCTTATATTTCATAGTTGAACAGAAAGTATAAAGAATTAGCTGACACTGCAAATTTTTTTAATTGCTGCTGTAACTTAAATTTCATAGTTGAGTTTAGTTTGATTGAGCATGTTTTATGTTGATAACTTTCATAACCAGTACCATGATGGATTTAGTAATCCAGTGTGTGGTGAGTTACTGAGTTCTAAGTTCTGTATCTTCCTACTTTTTTTTTTTTTTTTTTTATAATATCACATCTGTTATAGGATTAGTTACATCTTATTTACTCTAGGAAAACTTCAATCAACAAGGAAATGAAAGTGTCTACTCATGTAAAGCATTGCCCGGTAAAAGTAAGGCCTTATTAGTTGTGATGGAATTATTCAAAATCTTCTCTTTGTGGTTTGACGAAGAATTACCATCATTCTATTGTAAATGAGATTCCTAGAAACCAATAGAGAAATGTCAAGGCTATCATTTCTTTCTCTCTCTTGGCCTCTCACCGGTTTCATCATACATCAGTATAATAATCCTTGTTTGACGATATCATTGTATGACCAAACCATTCTTTGCAGCATTTCTAATAGCTGATGTTCAGTCTGCTTGAAAAAAATGGATTAAATTATTTGTCCACTGTTATATTCTTTAGATTTTGTGCTTTCAGCTGGTTACATTGTGAACACGTGGTATATCATTATGTTTTTTTTTATCAGCTGTTTATCATCAATAAGAATGTGGCACAGGCTTTGAAGAGAAGTGGATTTGTGTTACTAGCAAATTGCTCCACATTTTTGGTTTAGATTTTTCTCATGCCATTAGTTTCATTTAGGGCATATGTGCTTTTAACTTGATTGATGAGAAAGCTCAGTATGTAAGGTTGAAACTATTTTTTCAGTCCTTTTATGCTGCCTTTTTGTCCCTCTTAAAAGTTTTTGGTTTATTCTTTTCATGCATATATGTAATTATGTATATATTTCACAGAGGATACAATTTGCAAAGACAAAATCAGATATTGTAGCCAAGGCAGACGGTACTTTTGTACCTCGAGAAAAAAGAAAGAAGCATGAAGACAGAGGTAAGTCTGTTGAGGCATATTTTGTTTTTTTTTTTTTTTTTTTTTTTTTTTTTGCATTTATTAAATCAAATTCAATGTATCTGCATTTTGTAAATTTGAAACCAGTTTGGGCTTCAAGTGTTATTTGAATTTGACATATATGCATTTTGTAAATGGCAACTTTAGTGTTAAAATATTATGTTAAAAAAAAAAGATATTTGTGTAAATTACAGTTACAATTCAATATTTATAGGCTTGCCGCTTACATGTATTCATTGAAATAATATTCAATGCCTTGCAATTTTATCCCTGTAGGCTGGGTGTTAGGAGCCTCTCTCAGGTAGTTTTAGTTTGAACAACCTCCGTCATCTACTCATCTGACATAACAGCAAGATGTTCCACAATTCTCTTATCTCCTTCTCTTTATTTGCATAATTGCATCACTGATGTAACCACCAGTTGCTAGGAGGTGCTGCCCTGCACCATCAAAACAAGTTATGTAAATCTGTGCAGTGTTTTATGAGGACAGTCCTTTTTTTTTTTTTTTTTTTTTTTCCCTTTAATAAAAATCTGCATTTTATTTGTAGTGTTTTTCCTTCCTTTTCATTTACTTGGTATGGAACATTTTTGGTCACTTGTATCAATATTTTTATTTAACTATATTATTCATCTGGCAGGAAAGAAGAAAAAGGAGCAGCATGACTCTAATCAAGCCGGAATGGGTCTGAATCCTGCATATGTTGGCACTTACGGTGCAACCCCTCCTGTAAGCATTTTCCTTGAGAGTACCTTGTTTCAGTGTTTCCATTGAAATTTAACTAGTATTGATCTTTTGGGTTAAAAAAAAGTACAAAAATTTAGTGTATTTTAGATCAGCTTGTCATTATCAGGGGTTTTATGAACAAGTATCAACACTATTGTTTCACCTAAAATGATCTCCATACTCTTTCTCCTTTCTCAATAATTGCAGCTATCACAGATACCATATATGGGTGGAGCAATTGCTGCGGTACCAGAAGCTCCTGCTCCTCCAAACAAGATATTGTTTGTTCAGAATCTTCCGCATCAGACAACTCCCATGATGCTCCAAATGCTCTTTTCTCAATATACTGGGTTTAAGGAAGTCAGAATGGTGGAAGCAAAACCTGGAATTGCTTTTGTCGAATACGGAGATGAGATGCAATCCACTGTGGCAATGCAGGCACTCCAGGGATTCAAGATAATGGGCGACAACGCCATGCTGATTACATATGCAAAAAAGTAAACTGGTAAACAAGTTATCTGCATGTAGAATTAATTGATGTTTTGATACTAGAATATGGATGTTGAGCAGCTGTGATGTTAACGTTATAAATAACTATAACTCGTGTCTTTTTCCCTCATTTTAGAGAAACAATAGCGATGTATCTGTTTCTTGTACTTGATTACATGGTGTATATGCCAAGCCCAGTCCTACTGCCTACCTGGTTCTGGTTTAATGACCTACTTATCTTCCTATTGCTTGTTCTACCAAAAAAGAACTTACCTGGTATTGTACCATAAAAATAAGGGAGGGGGCGTGCAATATTTTTAGTATGGGGTTGCTGAAACTTTCTATGGTTGTATGATATTTATATGTCTATTATCATGCCCTTTCATGCTTTGCTATAGAGCTCACTGGCATCCCTCTTGAAACTCTTCGTCGCCTAATTCCTGAATATGCTCGGAGGTAGAACTTATTCATGGGATTGTGCTCCTAGTCACAATTTGGAGTTTCATTTCTCTTGTTTGCTTCCGCGGTTGAGGTTGGCATGCACCAATTATAAAATGTCTTATAATCTATGAGGTGTTTGAAACCAAATTTATCAGGAAATTTTGAACTAGACAACTAATGGATGCATCTATTTTGTTCATTTTGTATGTGCAGTGTGTTGATAGTGCTATCACTCACCAACCTGTGCAAAGCCAATAGAAGATGTTGATTTTGTTTTCAGATAGGCAGCCACGGTGATGGTGGTAAAGATTGGGGGGGGGGGGGGGGGGGGGGGGGTGAGAGTAGCGGTTTTCTTTGGGTTTGAATGAGTCAACAATGAAACAAGTCATCATACTATTTTTATTTAAATTCCATGACAGCATTATGGAAGGGTTACCTAACGAAAATGAACACAAGGTAAAAAATAAATGTGGCTAATTAGATCTTATTTTAGAATGAGTTAATTGTACACTTGCGAATGATAGATGAGACTATTTAACACATCTATCTTTTTTTTGCTTTCCCCCCTCCCTCTTCTTCTTCTTCTTCTTCTTCTTCTTTTTTTTTTTTTTTTTTTTTTTTTTTTTTTTTTAAATGTTGTATATGGAAGAGTAGAGAGTAGTGGAATGATATAAACCCGTATTTATACCATTCGACTATCTTGCACGGATGTCACGAAAAATATTATTAACCCGCCGTAATTTTCCCTGCTTTGCTAGTCACCAATAGTCATTATAATGTGTATAAGAGGAAATTTTGCATTTAGTTCCCAACTATTTTGCTATTGTCATATTTAGTTTTACTCTTTTAATTTTGTCTCATTAGATCATTAATTTTTATGTACTTGCCACAATAAGTCTTTTATTTAAATTCCAACATTAATAAAGAGGAGTAAATGTAACTCCTTTATTCAATTATAAGAATTTTCAGGAGTAGAAAAGCTACATATTAGATTGATAGGCTTGAATGATAAAATTACATGTTAGTTATTTTTATTAAATGATGATTGAATGTCAAAGAGTATGATTAAATGTGGCATTAGGATTGAAATTGAAATTTGCTCGTGTATAATATTTGCACCATAAAAAAAAATCGTTACATTATTATAGAATAATAAAGGATTATTAAAAGAATAATTAAATTCTATACTACATGTTACTACTACTTGTAGTGATTTTTTTTTGTTAGAACACAGATTTCCTCAGTGCACTAAGAGGCTTGGACTCTAGATCTCTGGTTCAGTTAGAAAAAATCTATGTCATCTCATCCACAACCTATGGATACTAGTGAATTATATTGTTCAATTTACCACTCTTTTGTTACTCCACTTTGCTAATGCGATAACGAATGTGTTTGGTTCGTACATGAGAATCAAAATCGGAATTGGAATGAGAATCAAATACTTGTTAATGGTATGGATTTTGATGAAAGTATATTGCATATTTGCATGTTTGGTAGTAGGGTGGAATTGGAATGATTACTAATATTGATGTTTGGTTATGTATGACCCTATAATGGGAATACAGGTTTTAAAAATACAAAAATAAAATCAAGACAATTAATCATAATATAATGACATCCAAAGTACCAATATATAACAAAAAGATCAAACAAAAATTTAAAAGTACTAATCCAAACTTAAAAAATCATATTACCAATAAGATGGAATGGTACCTTTAAAAAAAAAATAGAGAATGAGGTTTAAAAAGTTATCAATCAAACAATAACTATAATTTTGATTCTCATTCCTAGTGTGTAAACCCATGAACCAAACACACTCTTAATTTTGCTCAAATTGTTTAAAGCAATTAATATATGAATACCATCATTTCTCTATTTCATTTTATTTGTCATGTTTACTCTTTATTGGTTAAACAATTATTTTTCTTTGCTTATTTTCTTTAATTTTTTTTTATAGTTTTTAAATTTGAATTGTTACTCCACTTTGCAATATAAGATAATGAACTGTTAATTTTGCTCAATTTTTTTTAAAGCAATTAAAATATAGGAACACCGTCTATCATTTCTCTATTTCATTTTATTTGTCATATTTATTATTTATTGGTTAAACCCTTATTTTTCTTTGCTTATTTTCTTTAATTTTTTCTATAATTTTTAAATTTGAATTTTTATTTATGTTTATTAAAACTTTTAATGTAATTTCTAAATATATAAATGTTATATACTACTATACTAAACTTAATATATTATAAAAAAATTAAATTGTAAATAGCTTCAATACTATCCTATTAATCGAATTCATAAAATGGGACCAAAAAAATTCAGGATTTAAACATCATATCTTTGATATGACCCATGATTACATTGGTTTAGGGTGTAGACAAATAGTGACAATGCATGATTTGGAGTTTTAGACAACATCTAGTCAAATTCACGTATCAATTTGGTAGTTAGTCAAGTTCACATATCTTTAAGTGCACCGAAACCAACCAATCAGATTAATTAGATCCAATGCCTTTAATCTCCCATACATATGTATCAAAAAGACCATGCAATACTTCGTGCGAAGAATGCTTCATCTCGATCTTGGCATTGCTAGTGAATGTGTTGAATAATTGCCCATTTAGATTGACGGTTCGAGACTTTAAAAAAAAAAGATTGACGGTTCGAGTATTGTATTAGTCCAATGATGGAACTATATAACCCGTCGTATATATTTACTCGAATCAATAAGCTCGCATAAAATAATATAATGAGGTAAAGTTAGATAACATAGAAGAATTATAGTGAAGTTGAGTTGATTAGAGGCTGAATATTACAAGCAGATTGTAATAACTGAATATGATGGTGTAATAATTAGACAATGCCTCTTTATACAAAGGCGATTGTAATGAATTGTGGCTAAATACGTGGTAACCACATTACTAAATAAAGACCCATACTCTTAGGCTACGAAGGTGGACGGAATCAGCCGCCCGGGGGCCGGCTGCAGAGGTTGACCCCAATAACGCCCGACCTATGGGACTCGGGGGTTGGCCGCCTGGTACGTCCACCCGGGTGCCCGCTTTCCGGGTGGGCACAATCATCCGGGTTCCTTGATCGCCTTGGGGCCGAATCCTCCATTTTGGTCCGGTTCATCTATCTTTGATCGTTTGACTCTGGGCTCTCGGACCCCGGTCTCCATTTTTTGGCCGATTCCAATATCTCCATCAACATTAGTCCTTGAATATTTGAATAAGCTGTGGGATTAATGTAGGGAGTTTTCACAAAATTTTAGTCCGGATAATCAACAAAAAATTCAATGGTTCGTAATTTAATATGAAACGAGATATTTTTGAGGGAGAGAAAATAAGAATTTTAAACTCTCAAAAGCACTTGAACAGTTGAACATTTCGCTTAACACAAGTTTTTTTTTTTTTTTTTTTTTTTGGTAAAGAAAATAGAATTCATTAGCATTCATGACATTTAAAAATTGAATTTAAAATTCAATTGTAATACACCATCTTCAACAAATAAAATAAAAGTATATATTGAGAATCATTTGGGGCTAACTAAAAGTAATAATCGCTTTATTGGATTAAAATTGATTTAAAAAAAATAAAATTGAGAGATTAAAAAAAAAAAAAAAGAAAATGCAAAACTAAACAAAACTCAGTGAATTTCAGATTGACTGTAACCGTGACCGGGGAAAAAAAACGCTACAAAAAGGGTTGGAACAGCTTGAAGGGCCAACCACGTGTCGAACAAGCAGAGTATTGAGGGCCTTAATTTATTTAATATCTTCCTCACTCAGTGCCTATATATACACAGAACCATCAACCCTTCATTTTGCAGTTTCCGACGATCAGAGAACACTGTAATTTATAAGCCTGAACGTCGGGAAATCATCGGAAACCACTATTTTCGCCGCTGCGGCGTATATTATACACATTAATTAATAAGAATTTTCTTCCAAAAAAAAAAATAAATATTTTCTTCCAAAAAAAAAAATAATTATAATTTTCAGATGGCTCGCACATTCTCCACAGCCAAACAGCTCTCTTCTTTCGTCCTTCACAGAATATCCGTCGCCGCCACCTGCAGGTACATACTGTACTACTCCATCCATATTATTTTACCCGTTTTGTTTATAATTTTTTTTATATTTAATAATACTTTTTAATGTAATTTATATAACGTTAATGTTGGGTTGAAAACGGCGGCGATTTGGTTGCCCGCAGGAGGGGATATGCGGCGGTTGAGGCAGCGGAGGGAGCGGTGTCGAGTGGAAGTCCGGCAAAGAGCAATGCTACGCCGCCGAAAAGTGGAAATGAAGGCCAAGACAAGGCGGAATCTTCATGGTATCCGGATCCTGTAACAGGGTATTATAGACCCGAGGATGAAGATAATAAGGAGATGGACGCTGTTGAGCTGCGTCAGATGTTCTTGAAAAAACAGAAACCGAAGAAAGCGATTTGAGAAAAATCTGCTTAAAAAAAAATAATGTTTTGTGTGTTGGATATGGTATTGTGGAAATTTTTAGATTTAGAATTAATATAGGCAATATATATAGCGCCTTCAGTATTATTGTTGCATGCAACTTTTTCATACGATATTGTGGATATAATAACACTAATTTAATAATAATCCATTTTTCACCATTTTTGTTGTATGCAAATGAATACATGGATTACTACTAATAGATTTATATTTTCAATTTTAATTCTATTTTATATATAGGTATGTATGTATTGGATGAAATGAAAAAATATGACAAATTAAATCAGATTAGATTTTTTTAGGATTTGAATTTTAGAGTTTTAGTTTTATTTGGTTTAGGATTCACATTTTACTACTTAGGGTTTAATATTTGATTCTTTAAAATAACATTTGATTTTTTTTCAAAGTTAAAAATTAAAATGTATAGTGAAGTTGACGATAATTGTATATATATGTTTTTTAAAAAAATTTGATTTGATCTGATCCGTTTGATTTGTATAGATAATAATAGATTTGGACATGTGGCAAATTATCATATATATATATATATATATATATATATATATATATATATATGATTTATAGTTTTAAAATTTAGTGTGTCATCTAATAAGTTATAATCTGCTGTAGGAGATGGTTTATAGTTTTAAAATTTAGTGTGTCATCTAATAAGTTATAATCTGCTGTAGGAGATGGTCCTGTTTGGTAAAATGACTGTTAGCTGATAGCTGTTTGGTATAATTTCTTTTTCTCAAGCAAACATTTATATTGATATTTTAACTAAATCAAACAATTAACAGTGGTCAAATAAGCTAAAATTGGTCTATAGGGCATATATCATTTTTTTCACGTTTAATGACTTATTTAGAGTTTTTTTATTTTATTTTTTATTTTTTATAGTTCCATGATATATTTACATTTTTCATTAAAAAAAGAGAAAATTACACTTTTGGTCCTATGACTATTGAGGTGTTGTTAATTTCAATCCACAACTTTAAAAACTAACAATTTAGTACCTTAACTATGCAATTTTTAACATATTTGGTCCACCTAGCCAAATTGCCGACAAAATATTACTGAAAAGACAAATTTACCCTCAAATTTCTAAAATAATAATTGAAAAGTTAAATTATTTACTTTTCCCGTGGCCATGCCAACGGAGTCCGGCAATTCCTTGCGTCGTTGAGAAAAAGGATAAAGAAAGGGTTCACCCACCTAACAATCTAGTGTGCCTATTTACTTTCCGACTACTTTTCAACCTTTGACATAGCCCTCATCAATAGCAACTCCGACTACGAAGGCGCTGCCGGCACCAAATCGTCCCTCCTGGAGGCTTTCTGGGCACCCTCCTCTTGCTCCACTTGGGCGGCCCCCACGCCATCACCTACTTCGACATAGAAGACAACTTATGGCACCACCAACTCCTCACCCTCATTGTTCAGTCTTTCTCCGTTCTCCTTGTTTTCTACCGTTACCACCGCTGCTTAACCATCTCCACCGAGATCGTCTTCTTCGTCGGAATTGTCTAGTACGCTGAACGGACCCACTCCCTTTACCTGGTATCAGTGTCCCATATGAGATGGTCAATGCTGGAAAATAATTCCAGAATGCCTGCGGATAGTTCTGTGAGGACATACTTCGCATTTCCCCCGGATTATCATGATTTTTCATCGTTTCCACTAAGGGAATTTCGTTGTCCGAGGTTAGGATTTGATAGAAATTTTCCGGTTAGTCCAGATTTGCAGGCTGAGTTCCGAGATGATATGTTTTTACATACCAGGAATCATGATTATCGTCAACACTATCGTCAAATGCAATTTCCAGTCGCTGGCGCAGATCACTGTACCCCACCGGAAGTCGTACATAAATTAATTTTAGTTATTATTTTAAAAATTTGAGGGTAAATTTGTCTTTTCAGTTATATTTTGCCGGCAAATTGGCCATGTGGATCAAATCTGTTAAAAATTGCATAGTTGTGGTACTAATTTGTTAGTTTTTAAAGTTGTGGATTGAAATTAACAACACCCAAATAGTCACAGGATCAAAAGTGTAATTTTCTCTTAAAAAAAAACTAAATAACTTATTCCGCTTTTATCAAATTTATATTATATTTTTTAGCCAATCCGCAAGAAACTTGTGTTTTTTGGAAAGGCCACAATAGATAAGAGCAGCATGATGCTTCACGTACGTAGGTGTAAAGTTTAAAGTGTAGTGTAGTTCCGGAACGAAAGGGGAAAGATGAGATGATGGATTGAGCTGAGGTCACAAACTCACAATCATACTTCACATGAACATCAAAGTGATATATAGTTTTTTTTTTTTTTTTTTTTTTTTTTTGAAATCAAAGTGATATATAGTTGAGTTGAAGAAATTTACCCACCGAAAAATCATCCTCCGATCCACATCAACGTCAAGTTACACGTAAAGCTTCCATAGATTATTCAACTATGTATATTCAATCAATTATAACTGTCGAGGGAAGAGATGAGTCCACAATACCAAACAACAAATAGATATGTAGGGATATTAATCGGTCTAACCTTATTAATTTGAACCAATTTTATCGGTCTAATCAATTTTAAGTTTATCGAGCTAATTTTTAATTGGATGGTTGAGAAGTATTTTACCCTAAACTTAAACCATTAGACTATCAGAAAGGCTTACTTAAAACTTTTAACATTTTAATAAACTAGTACTTACACTAATAAATAAAAATTTATACATCATTTTGTCAATCTAAACTCCATTTGAAAATTTAAACTAAAAATAATTAATATATTTACACTTATAATATAATAATTATAATAAAGGGTTTTTTTTTTGGTGGCTAATTATAATAAGGTTTTTTATTTTTCATTATTTATTTTCATAAAAATAATGTATTTGTAATAAATTTATTAATATACTTATTAAAATTTTATTTACAAATTCAATAAAAATGCTAAAGATGAGCTTTTTTACAAACTCCCTCTGTATATTTTGTTCCACATCCCTCCTTAAACAACAAAGTGTAGCCTTGAGCCCTTGAGAAGTTTGGGCTATCAAGCTAGCAACTAAATTTCATATTAGCTCATTCAAGGCATCAAATTTATCAATTTCGAGCTAATTAGATTATATTTTATCAAATAAAACTTTTTTACCCTAACCTTTAAATTTTCGGGGGTCTTATTATGTTAGTGTTATGAAAAGGAAAAAATCGAAGACAACACAAGAAGAGAAACCACACACTAAAAATGACACATTTTCAATAGTTAAAGATCATATTTAATTATTTTTTTTTGAAAACAAAAGAAAGAATGATAATTACTCAGGAAAAAAAGTGATGAATAAAGGAAGAATAGTAAAATGCGTAACGTAATGACCATACTGAGAATATGATGCCCTAGTAAGAGTATGTATGAGCTAATACATTCGCTGATCAACAGATAAAATGGTAGGACACTGAATCAAAGTGCCTAGCCAATTTTCAACAACCATTTATGACACAGCCCGCATGGAAAAAATTTGGAGATGGAACATTTAGGAGTTGACAAACATTAAGGCAATCCATTTCTATTGTAACTCGTGCCAACCTTCGTCCTTGAGCTAGGACAAAGCCTCCCTGACCACCAAGACTTTTGGGGGTTTCCCATACCATGGATGGAGCCATTTATTGCTCCAAAGATCAAATTTAATTGATTTTAATTTAAACTAAATAATAATGATCACATAATACGGTAAAACTCAAGAATCAAGTGACCAAAATTGGAATTAACCTTTGAAAGTAAATAAGATGGAATGCATGAAGTACAATTTCACAATTGGGGAGCATTGAGGATTTTGTTAAATGTAACCCTAATTAATACAAATTCAGTCACTAATTATACCACAAAAGTTAATGAGGCCAGGTCGTAACTACATACACTACAAAATGAAATCCTACAAAGGATTGCTAGGGTTTCAATGGTGGTTTCTTTTTGGTTTTGGCGGAGGCTTGAGGTTGTTCACGGCGGCATTGACAAACTCCACTCCGTCTAAAATGCAACTATGATAATCGATCTTGAACTCGTTTTGTTGTTGTGCGACTAGGAGAAGAATTTGATACTCAATTTTGACTTTATTTAATTTTTCATTGTCTTTAAGAAAAATGAAACACACTCGTAGTGGTTATGGGAGAGAATTATTATGACCCAACAAAAAATTTGTTATGTTCAACTAAATGAAGATCATATGGGTAAGTGATAACTGTAATATTTGCTTACTTTTACCTTGAATTCTTGGGGTTTTTTTTTTTTTTTTTTTTTTTTTTCAAGATAATTTTTAGTCAAATTTTTTCATTTAATTGAGTATTGTTTGTGTTTACGTAATATTGAAGCAAATGGTCATAATTTGTAAAGAATTATGCATGTTTTGATCAAGATTAGAGGTTACATATCCACAATGATGCTTTTAGGAGCCAAAATGAAGCTATGGAAATGATAACAACATTTCTTGATGAACCTAAAATGCTGATTTGCAATTGAATGCGCTAGATCATTATTAAAGGACTGCATGGACATGGTCAAGAAATTTGAGGGTATGGTATACTCTTCACTCATGTTTCAGGGAAGGGAACTGTTGTGCCGACTTCTTAACCAACCTAGCACAAGAGAGAGACTGGGGCACCTGTGTGTTCACCGAAGCTATGGAAGGGTTGGCGGATCATCTGGTCAGTGATGCTGGAGGAGCGCTAGTCCGCAGAATTAGATAACCTTGAGGTCTAGTCTCTCTTTACTCACCAAAAAAAAAAAAAAGCGAAAATAGAAGAAAAGTGTTTGAAGTTGTAACTCACTCGAAATGACCACTATTCGGTGTTTTTATCATATTTCAATAATGTAGGAAAGTCCATTTGAAGAATAAGTAGAATAAGAATATATTTGGGTAGATTGAGAGCTTTAATATTTTCATTTCAAGGCCTAATAACCTTGTAGTTCAAAAATTTCTATCATTAATAGATGATGTTTTAACATTCTCTCGTATAACTAAGCTTACTTCTGAGGTTATTTTGGATAGGTTAGCAGCAACAATATTTCAATTGTCAGCCAAGCATATTGTGCTTAGAATCTTTAGATGGCACCTCTATGGCTCCCCTTGAGGGAAAGTCACAGGATCAAATCCTGATCAGGGACGGAGCAAGGAATTTTGTTGAGAGGGGGCGAAGAAGCAGGGACGGATCCATCAATTTTTTCGAGTGAAGCGAAATGTTAAAACAAAAGAAATAATTTTTTTGGAAAAAATTATCCAAGAAATATAGGTATAAATATTGTTGGATAAGGGCGAAAAATAAAACACATCGAAATTTTATTAAAAATATTCATAACAAAATATGAAACATAATTAATTTGATAAAATAATTTGAATAGAGAACACATTATAAATTACACATCTC
This sequence comes from Ipomoea nil, assembly GCF_001879475.1. NCBI lineage: Eukaryota > Viridiplantae > Streptophyta > Magnoliopsida > Solanales > Convolvulaceae > Ipomoea > Ipomoea nil. The sequence continues at coordinate 421,814 of NW_017617502.1, forward strand.
ATTTTTAATATAAAAGAATGTTATATATATGTGTGTATTTTATTAAATATTAATAAAGCTATTAACAATGTGATTGTGTTGAAGCCTAAGAGAAACTGTAAAATTGTGTTAATGCCAACAAAGGATTTGAACTCCCAACTAATCTATTTCACTTCTTGTTAACGTTTATCTGTTTCTTTATACTAATACTAAAATGTGCACTATATATACATAAAACTATTATATATGGGTGGGGTGGGGGTGGGGTGAGGGGGGCAGCTGCCCCCCCCCCCCCCTCCCCTCTTTGGCTCCGTCCATGACCCCAGTGGTGGGGTATTGACTCTTTGGGCTGCCGTAGTTTAGAGAAAGTATAGAACAGATACTACCTTGTAATAGATCAATAGTATTCAAAAAAAAAAAAAAAATCAATTGTCAAATTTGCAAAGAGTGGGTGCACTAGAATTAAGGAATATTGATTGTATAATGTTGATCATGGACATACAAGTATTGTAACATTCTGTGATGCTGCTAACTGGACTGGTTCATCGAGTAACAAGAGATCAACAACAGGATATTGTGTGCTTGTGGGAAAAAACACACACTTGGTACTGTGAAAGAGCAACAACTCAAGTGTGTGCGATTGCAAATTCAAGTGCAGAATCTAAATATCATGTTATGGATAAAACATATATAGAGCATTGAGCCTATGGTGCAACAATTGGACAACTATTCATATTCATACTTCCAATAATCCAGTTCTCCAGTAAGAGAGCTTTCCCCTGCTGCTACTAATTCTGCTGTATTATTCCAACAAGACATAAATGGTACTCCCTAACAAATATGACAGGTAAAGGGGCAGTAAAAACCATATATTTCTCATATGTTTGGACGACAAAACATGCATTGCAACCACTCTCGTTGGAGCTATTTCACACAATATACCACTGTAGTACACTACAATTATGAGTAAACGTTTGTTTAAAGTACAGTTAGGCCTCTAGAGTCTAGATATCCAAATATAACTCTACCTTGCCCTAAGATAGATTAGCATTTTCAGCCATTAACATAGACAACAAGAAAAAACTTCCCTACACATGTTCCTGTACCTAACATTAACTTGAAACTCTACCCAAAGAATAAATAAATACAAGAAAAAGAGAGAATCAATGCTTAATAGTTATGTAAATCGCATTATGTCTGCTATAGACATAGCAGTGTGCTTCAACATCTTGCCAACACTTTTATACTTTTGCACTAAACTCAATGACATATAATAGTGAAGGGCAGGATTCAGTTTGAAAAAGTAATGTTTTGTAGAAAAAGAGAGAAAAAGAAAAAGTTTGATTAAACTTATTTCATTGTATGCTTTTGCTATTTAATCACCCCTAAAAAGCACTTGCAAAGTAGCATTGCAATCTACTGTATAATAGTGTAGAATCCAAATCCTATCCTATAAAATATTTGGGTGTTGCAATGAAAGAAGCCATCCAATTGATAACACAAACCACCAAACAGTAATCACACCACAAATGAAATAAAAGCCAGATATCACTTTTGAATTAGGTTTATAAAATTCAAAGACTTGAACAGTAAAGCAAAAAGGGAACAGATAAACCAATGAAAGAAAGGTGGCATCTTTATGCCAGAGTTGCAAGCTCAAAACTGGAATCGAGAATAAAAGTCCCGCAATCCGATTACCCAGAAGTAAAAGCTTACTTAAATTGACGAGACGAAAGGGTTGCTTCTAATCTCGGCGTGATCTTCATTCCCAAGGCTTTTGCAATCCAATCCACAGCCGCATCGAGGAGAAACTAAGAAATTATCGAGAGAGAAGCTAGCAGAAGCAATCCCCACCGAGAATTGAAGATCGTTTCCGCTCCGAATAACCTCCACGATGTTTAACCACAAGAAGAAAACTTTGACGCTGACGCCGCTGAGGTTCGTTATACGGTCCTTCTGTATGTAGCCGGATATTCTCGACTTATATTTGAGTTGATAAGAGCCTTCAAGAGAGAAACTGCACGAGTCCTTGAGGTAAGCATCGAATTTCCCAGTGTTCCAATCGATATCGTATCCAGTGATGCCCACAGGGAGGATACCTCTGGGGAAGTCGAAGGATTCAATTACTTCGTAGACGGAGGGAAAATCATCGCCGCCGTCGCTAGCGGAGGAAAGGATTGCGAGGGAGGTGAGGATGACAAAGGAAACCGTGATCTGGTGGCATCTTGCCGACATTATTGCGGGCTGTGGAGTTTATCTCGGGAAGAAAGATGGATTTTATGTGAATTAAGGGGTGTATTAGAAAAAAAGACTCTTAAAAGTTAGTCAGTATTTGATTCAGACTTTAAAAAAAAAATAGTATACTGATATTCCATTGAGTTAATTTCAGCAATGATCTTCCGACTATTACAATTTTTTAAATTTAGTCCTGTCTTTTAATCTGGACGAAATAGACTCTTGACTATTAAATTTGTTCCAAATTTCAGCAATACTCCTTGCGATTTTTCAAATTTAATTCTTGGACGAAATAAGCCCTTGACTATCAAATTTATTCTAATATCGGTCCTTCCGTCAAAAAATTACCATAAAAAAATTAACTTTAAACAAACGTTCAACTGGTTCACTATCTCATTTCTAAAATCCTCAATTGTAACTACAATCACTGTGAGGCATGGCAAGGAGATTCATGGGTATATGATTGTTAATAGGCTAAAGAAAGATGGTGGAGGGTATGTATCTATTATATTCTACATATAAAAGCAAGAAACAGAAAGCGAAATTGATAAAGCAGGACATATAGGCTAACTGGGTTTAATTTGTACTCTCCTTTGTGTGTGTGTATATATATTTTAATGAGCTGAAATGAGGAAAAGGAAGGGAGATCTTTGTCTAAAACGCCGCCGGCGTGTGCTTTCGCCACCGTCATCACCGCTCTGATCTACGTCGGGTTCTTGATTCACGACGGTTTGAAGAAGTGTGGAAACGTAAAATGCGTAATCTTTTGATGAAATAAATGTACTGGTTTCTTAAATTCGACCCAGAAGAAAGAAGTGTGTTTCAACACCGCCGTAACAAATGAACAATGAGAAAACGACCGCCGTATTGACCGAGATCTACACTCACTCTTTCGAGAAAACGACGGCCACTTACATTTTCAAGATGTTTGCGATCTGCGACATGCTCTTACTTGACTGGGAGTTCTTCGACCGTGGCCTCGCCCACGTGCTCACTCCCGTCAGAGTTACTCATAACCCGCGCCCGAAATCCCTGGGAAAATCATCTTCTCAGGCGAGGTAAATTTTTCCACAAATTATCATATACTCCGTATATATTATTGCATATGTTTTCTTTTATCGCCAAGAATTAGATCAGATGGAAATAACAATTAAATATGTAAATTAATGCAGGTTTAGATTGCAACTGATGAGAATAGTTGTTTGTTTACACCACTGCTTTATAAAAATGGTGGAACTTCATTATCTCAAATTAGCTTACACAATTGAGGATTTTAGAAATTGGATAGTGAACCAGTCGAACAGGAAGGGGAATCTACGGAAAGTACTATTTTACCCTTTAACTTAAGGTCTGTTTAAGGCTAATTTGACGGAAGGACCAATAGTGGAACAAATCTGATAGTCAGAGCTTATTTCGTCCAAATTAAAAGACGATGACTAAATTTAAAAAATCGCAATAGTCGGAGAATCTTAATTCAGACTTTGTTTAGAGTCTTTAAAAAATTATTGGTATTCAAAAAACTTATTAACTTTACTCTACTAAACTAGATTAGGATTCTTATAGGCTTTTAGGATACATATAACTTTCATATATATTCATATATCTTTTTTTTTTACACATATTTATATAAAAAAAAAAGATTATATTTGAAATTTTTATTATGAACAACGACAAAATTTTGTTGCGGTTCGCAACAACATAATTTGTTGCAATATTATTGCAAATTATGATCTATTAGTATAAAACTACTAGTATAATCATAATCTAGCATCTCATGCATAATAATGAAATAGCAATATTGTTACAAATCTAATAATAATAATAATAATAATAATAATAATAATATTATTATTATTATTATTATTATTATTATTATTAAGGGAGAGAAAAAAAATTAATTGGGAATGGTAAATTATGTCATTTCTTGGGAATGGTAAATTATGTTATTATGTCATTTCTTTAAAATAATAGATAAAAGATGAAAAAAAAAAAGTTAGGAAACTAAGAGCGCGGCATTTGGTTCAGGTTATATTATATAACCAAGGGAATGTGACATTCCCGAGCTTACATTCCTATGTTTGGTTCATTTTCTTTGAGGGAATATAACATTCCCAGGGAATGCAACATTCCCTCCACATAGGATTTTGAAGGGAATGTGATTCCCTTCATTTTGTTAGGTAATCTAAGATAACCTTGCATATTTATGAATTTTGTCACTTTAATTCTAATTGTAAGATAACCTTGCATAACCAAACATGATTATATTACATACCTCAATTTTAACCAAACACAGGAATCTAACATTCCCTAAGGTAATTTAACATTTCATGAACCAAACGGTCCCTTAGAGCATCCACATTAGTTGGGAAAAATGTGGGGATAATGTAAGAGTGATTAGGAAAGAGAGAATGGGGGAGGGGAGGAAAAAAAAAAAAAAAAGAGAAAAGTGATTTTTAAAAAAAAATAAATAAAAAAAATAATGCTATCAGGCGCGGCCTGACGCACCACTAGGCACGCGCCCGACTTTTGCCCCTGTGCGCGAAACGCGCACAGCCTTACTTCTCCCTTTTTCGCGCACAGCCTTACTTCTCCCTTTTTCGCGCACAGCCTTACTTCTCCCTTTTTCGCGCACAGCCTTACTTCTCCCTTTTTCGCGCACAGCCTTACTTCTCCCTTTTTCGCGCACAGCCTTACTTCTCCCTTTTTCGCGCACAGCCTTACTTCTCCCTTTTTCGCGCACAGCCTTACCTTACTTCTTCCTTTTCTTTTTTTTTTTAGGACAATTATAATAACTCCATTCTGACATTATGCGACATTATGCTTCATTTGCAGGACAATTATTTTTGAATTATCTCCACACCACATTTGCTATTAACTCTAGAAGGGAAGAAAGCAAATTGAAATAACACCATATTATCCACTAATAAAGAGGAGTAAGCTAGGAGCTCATTTTGGGAACATTATCTAACAGATCTTAGCTTATTAATAAGCTAAAATAAGCTATAAGCTCCTAAATAAGATTTGCTAAACGGAGCCACTATTTGGTTAGTAAAAAAAATAATTTTTTTGGGGAGAATATATATATATATATATATATATATATATATATATATATATATATATTAACAAAAATGGAATGTTATGGTGCTGCAATATAATGAATTAAAGAAGCTATCCAATTGATAACACAACCCACCAAACAAACAGTAATCACACCACAAATGAAATAAAAGCCAGATATCCCTTTCGAATAAAGAAAAAGGGAACAAATAAATCAATGAAAGAAAGGTAGCGTCTTTATACCAGATCGAGTTGCAAGCTCAAAACGGGAATCAAGAATAAAAGTCCCGCAATCCGATTACCCAGAAGTAAAAGCTTATTACTTAAATTGAAGAGAGGAAAGGCCTGCTTCTAATCTCGGCGTGATCTTCATTCCCAAGGCTATTGCTATCCAATCCATACCCGCATTTCGGAGAAACTGCGAAATTATCGACAGAAAAGCTAGCGGAAGCAATCCCCACCGAGAATTGAAGATCATCTCCGCTCCGAATAACCTCCACGATGTTTAACCACAAGAAGAAAACTTTGACACTGACGCCACTGAGATTCATTATACGGTCATTTTGTATGTAACCAGTTATTCTCGAATTATATTTGAGTTGATAAGAGCCTTCAAGAGAGAAAGTGCATGAGTCCTTGAGGTAAGCATCGAATTTCCCAGTCTTCCAATCGATATGGTATCCAGTGATGCCCTCAGGGAGGATACCTATGGGGAAGTCGAAGGACTCAAGTACTTCGTAGGCGGAGGGAAAATCATCGCCGCCGTCGCTGGCGGAGGAAATGATTGCGAGGGAGGTGAGGATGACAAAGGAAACCGTGATCTGGTGGCATCTTGCAGGCATTGTTGCCGGCTGTGGAGTTTATAGGTAATTGAATTATATTCTCCGAAGAATAATTTAGGTTTGTACTTCTAATTTATTAGTGTTTTGGATAGATTAATGATGTAGTTAGAATTCTACAAGAATTTGTGAGTTAGAGTTCTATTATGACTTTAATATTGAGTAAAATCAGTAAATATCTAAAATGGACCCTCGACTATAGTAAAATTCATAAATTGGTCCTTGACTTTCAATTTTAACCAATTAAGTCTTTAACTTTGTAATTTTAACACGATTTGGTCCTCCGTCTATTGACCGTTGTTGACTGTGATTTTTGAGGATATATATGTGATTTGGTCCTCCGTCTATTGACCGTTATATGTAATTGCAAATTGACTGTGATTTTTGAGGATATATATGTAATTGCAAATTGGGTTGTAGCGCTGGCAATGATGAATTATGCGAAGGTGTTTGGGCGGTGGATTGTGTCGTGGCAGTAGGATGATGAATTATTATGCAAAGGTGTTTGGGCGGTGGATTGTATCGTGGCAGTAGGTGAAGGCGGCTGGGCAGTGGATTGTGTCGTGGCAATAGGATGATGAATTATTATGCAAAGGTGTTTGGGCTGGCAGTAGGTGAAGGCGGCTGGGCAGTGGATTGTGTCGTGGCAGTAGGATGATGAATTATTATGCAAAGGTGTTTGGGCGGGAGACTATGTCACGGCAGCAGGCAGATGAGGGCGGGCGGCGGTGAAATTACATATATATCCTCAGAGATCACGATCAACAACGGTCAAATAGACGAGATCACGATCAACAACGGTCACGGAGGACCAAATCCCACATATACTACCACATATACTATCTACGCCTTCACCAAGGCTTGAACCCTAAGACATCCCATATAAAGGGCCAACCGAATACCAATAGACTACAAGCCACTTGGTTTGTATGCTTGAATATATGTCATTGATTTACATTTAAACATATTAAATATTCAAATTAATTATTTGCAGTAAATGTATTCTAGAATCCGACTTCAATCCTGTATTTCTGTACATATATATTAAATGTGTATGGTTTAATTTTTGTCGCAGGATCTTTATAAGTGTTTTTAACAAGTAATACAAGGGTTATAGAAATGTTTTGGAATTGAAGAACCTCGAAATAAAAGGCTAAAAAGTGAAAAATAATAGAGGGTTTTTGAATTTAATTTATAGGAGGAATCCTATTCTTGTGTTTGGTTGGACCAAAAATAGAAAAAGAATATCATTTAAATAATCAAAATACCCATATTTAAAATTAGGGATGTCAATGAGGGCTGGCCCGCCCCAAGGCGGGCTTTTGCGGGCCGGCTCGCGAAACCCGCGGGCTTAGAACTACAGAGTCCAAACCCGCCCCATGCGGGCTTTGAGGGCTGGCCCGCGGGTCATCACTTAAATCCTATATATAATAAAGCCATATGGTCTTGTGAAAATTAAATGGTGATAATCAACATTTAATTTTCACAAGACCATAATAATATTGTTAATTATAATAACAATAACAATAATAATAATAATAATTGTAATAATAATAATGATAATAATTTTTACTGACATTTTCATATATATATATATATATATATATATATATATATATATATATATATATATATATATATATATATATATATATATATATATATATTTATTTATTTATTTATTTATTTATTTATTTATTTATTTATATTTCAATTTCTACTGGCAAATTATTGTGTGAAAGATGGTCCACATAACTGTATGGATCATGAATATCAAATACATTTTTAATATATTAAAAATACATTATTTTTATATTGAAAGTACCTTACATACATATATAATGTATCCTTAGTATATTTAAAATATACTTTTTATTGCATGCAACCCCAAAGTTCATAAGTTTGAAATTAATATATGGCATGCGGCCTAATATTTAAGATTGTTGATGTGCATATTGATGACTACGGAGACAAAGATGCGTTATTCGTGGTTCATCGGATAGTATCCAACAACACTCTCCAACTTAATTGACGTGAAGTAGGCTTATTAACATTAAGATTATACTCTCGAATTATTAGTTCTCATCTTTTATTGATTACACACTTAATTCGATAATATTTGGAAGAAAAAATCAATGTTCGAACTAAGATTGTGATTTTGGTCTTTAAAGGTCAATTGTATGTTGCTACATCTAGAGTTAGAAATCTCAAAGGTCTAAAATTTTTAATTCGTTGTGACTCTAAAATTGTAATTCAATTACTATTGTAGTTTACTAAGGTCTTAAAAATTTGTAATATTAAATACTATGTACTAAATTTTTAATATAATTTAAGATTTGTAATAATCACCCACCTTAAATATTGTTTTAATTGTAAATATATTTATGTTCATAATTTTATCATAAGAATTCACACATAATAATTATTAAATAACAAAAATTTTATATATGAATAAACCTCATATAGGGTATATTTTTATAACATATTTTTCGTGCATCGCACGGGACAAATACTAGTTAAAAAATAATAATAAATAGTGCATAAACTGATAAACATGTTAAAACTGTTGGCCGGTTCGCGAGCATTTTTTTAGTGTTTAAAAATTTTGAAAATTAATATTTTAAAAATATTAATCTATATATATATATATATATATATATATATATATATATATATATATATATATATATATATATATATATATATATATATATATGTGTGTGTGTGTGTGTGTGTGTTACACAGCAAGGCAGAATTCTGCCTTGCTGTGTAACGTATATTTATTATTATTTTTAAAATTTTTTTTTTTGTAATAGATCTAACCCGCGGGCCGGCCCGCAACCCGCGCGGGTTAGCCCGTGCGGGTTGCGGGTCAATTTTGTCCCGTCCCATTAGGCCCGCATTTTCACGGGCCAGTTTTTTCATGACCCTATCCCGCCTCACCGCGGGACGGTGCGGGCCAATCTGCGAGTTTCGACCCACTTTGACAGTACTATTTAAAATAAAACACATACAAATATATACATACTCACCCACCATAAAATAACAAAATACAAAACATAATAAAATTTATTATATTACTTCATAATCAATTCTAATTAAAAAGATATCGAAGATTGAAAACAAATTGGGTTTCTTCCGTTCGTGTATTGCATGTGTATGAACACTTAATAAGTGTATTTTTCACACAAATTTGGTTTCTCCCGTTCGTGTACTGCATGTGTATGAAGAGTTTATAAGTGTATCTTTTTAAATAATAAAAAATAATTATTCCTAATGAATTAAGAATAACTAATACCAAGAACGATCTTGGGAATGACTATATTTCCATTGCAAAGAGAATAACTAAATTATATTCCTTATCTTAAAGATTAAACCAAACAGTGAAATAAATTAATTTCATAAAATGACATTGCATTTATAATATATTCCATGAACCAAACCTTCGAAAAGCAAAATCTCAATCCATCCATGAAACCTAAATAAATTAAACTTCTTAAATGGGTATATCAACAAGAATCTTACATTCATTAACTTCAATTCTTGAAAATAAAGTTGCGAAATTCGAAGTTTTGTTTTTGTGGTGGTCATTGCTGAAATAATAATACCCATCCAAAGTATAAAATACTTCAAGAAATCCTTTGGTGTAGGACTGTAGGTATTCGAAGAAGTGATGGTTGAAGTTGGAGGACTTTAATAGTTAGGTTTCCAAATTTTAAAATTTTAAAATAAAGTTAATTCCAAAAATTATTCATCTATTTTTTTTTTGGACAAAAAAATTATTCATCTATTGTTATTATATTTATCAATTTTTGTTCCCTACTTTAAAATCCACTATAAAACTATTAAATTTGTAACAATTTTGATCATCTACTAAAAAAAGTCATCGATAAAATATTGTATTGAAGTATAAAAATATAAATCTACTACAACAACTATCTTGCACGCACTATCATTAAATCTAATTCGCTTTCTCTCAATGGTGTTAGGAGCGTTGAAACGTCAGTTCTTCATTATACAATGGATCACAATATATATATATATATATATATATATATATATATATATATATATATATATATATATATATGTATGTGTGTGTGTGTGTTAGCACGCAAATATAAACATTCTTAGTGAACTTGAACAAAAATGAACACTTCGAATTTTGAGGAACTGTTGGTAGAATTTTAGAGAGATTGAGTTGGGAGTTAAAAGATGTAAACATTAGAATTTTTAGGAGTCTCAAAAATTCAAAAATAAAAAATATATATTTTATCTAACACAAAGTAAAATATGCGAATGGAGCACGAGAGAAAATCTCTACACTACACAATTTAAACTTTTAAAAAAGTTAAATTGTATTTATACTAGTGCAAACTCATATCCATTTTCAATGTGGGGCAAATGCTAGTTAAAAGTCTTTCCAAACACCATTTTTCTCAACTCAATTGATACACTTTAATAATTAATTTCTCATTCATCCATTATTCATTTTGAGCTTATAATATATCAAATTCAATTCATCCCCTCAACTAAGAAAATCTAAATCCACTTTGATTAATCCAAATTGAAAATAGACCTGCTCAAATTACTACCCCAAATTGATCACTTAAAATGTTAATTTATACTAATCTTTTCAACGCAAATCTCCACTTTGCATTACCCAATCAATAATTCCCTACTAATTACAAAGAGAAAGAAAGATAGAGTAATGTGAGCATAAAAGGTAGTTAAGTAATTTAAAGTATTTTCTGATCAATACTCCTAGCATGAAACAGATACAGAAGAAAAACTACAATGGAGTTGTTCATTTACATGTTAAATGAAAATATGAAAATGAGTTGCTACTTTTTGTGTGCTTTGGATTCATCATATCTCGTTTGCATACCATATTTGTTGTTTATTGGCAAAAATGACAAGTTCTCTTATGCCTTACATTTTGTCTTTTTCAGTCAATCAAATTTTCAATAATGTTACATTCAAAAATAAAAAATAAAAAAAATTCAATAATGTTACTTATTTTTATTCAATTTATTCATTTCACATCATATATAGTTCACCTGATAAGGAAAGCTGATCTTTCCTACCAGAAATAAAAAATAAAAATAAATAAATATATATATATATATATATATATATATATATATATATATATATATATATATATATATATATATATATATATATATATATATATATATATATATATATATATATATATATATATATATATATATATATATATATATATAATTGAATTTTTTTTAAAAAAAAATGTTAGGCGTTTGCAGATTTTTATAGAGTAAAATGATTTAATTACACATTTTATGAGTTGGATAGCTAATTACATTTTTTGTTATATTTGACTCTTATCTTTATAAGAAAAAACTTAATGCCGATTGAAACTTTGATACCTTACAACAATTATATATCTAAATATTTAAATTGTTGGTAATTTAATGCCAAAAATATTATGCATTACAATTATATCTAATTATATTATTTGGTGTTTAAAATTACAAACATAAAAAATAAAACTCTTCATTCTTGGGTAATTATTAGTTTGTGACTATAATGTTTAAACTTGGTTTTATATATGTGGAGGAATCCTTTATTTTTATTTTTATTTTTTGTTTTTAGATATTTTAAGTTGAACTTGCTTTTGGTATAGATGATGCTTCCAATGGATCGAATTGCATAAAGAGAGTATGTATTGATTGAATTAGTTAGGGTTCTTGTTATGAGTAGCTATATATTTGATTGATCTCTTGCATAATTTGTGAATTCAATTATATATGTTAGTTTGAGCATATACATACATGTGGATTTTTGTATATCTATATGAGAGTAGAACATTCAATTGGACACACTACTCATAGTCTCAACCTTACTTTGAGTTGGAAGGAGACTTGTAGGCTAAATATTGATGAAGTGCTTCAAGTACCTTAGTGTTGAACTACCATGAGAATGGAGTCTATTATTATTTGAATAATCCAATTACTATGAGAAAAGAATTGGCATTTTTTATTACCTCTTACTTGCCCTCTTGTTAGAGCATGAATATCAGTGATTTTTTGAGGGTTTTTTTAATGACAAATTGGAGAGAGAAGGTGGGAGAGAGAGAGTTGGGGTTCAACTGTAAAGGTAGAGTTTATTCTGATTATGTGGGACTCACTGAAAAGTTTGTCCATCTCCTTTTTCCACGCGTGACTTCTACCAGGGCGCCCAACGGGCGCATGCACGTGCACACGACAGCTGGGTGCGTCAGGCGCGCCGCCTCACAGTGTATAAATAAATAAATAAATAAATAAATAGATAGATAGATAAATATATATATATATATATATATATATATATATATATATATATATATATATATATATATATATATATATATATAATCAGTTTTGCTTTTTTTTTTCTTTTTTCTTTTTTCTCTACCCTTCTATATTCTCTTTCCTAATCACACTTACAAAAACTCCTCAAAAAAAAAAAAAAAAAAAAAAAAAAAAAAAAAAAAAAAAAAAAAAAAAAACTACCATTGTGAATGCTCTTAGGGGCCATTTGGTTCACAGAATGTTAGATTGCTGGAAATGTTCGATTACTGGGAATGTTAGATTCTTGTGTTTGGTTAAACTTGAGGTATGTAATATATATCATGGTTAGTTTAGGGTTATCTTATATATATATATATATATATATATATATATATATATATATATATATATATATATATATATATATATATATATATATATATATATATATATATATATATAAAATGTATATTTTTAAATAATTAGAATTAAAATGACAAAATTTATAAATATTCAAGGTTATCTTACATAACCTAAGAAAATGAAGGGGATCTCACATTCCCTTCAAAATCCTATGTGGAGGGAATATTCCATTCTCTGAGAATGTTATATTCCCTCATATAATATGAACCAAACACAAGAATGTAAGTTCTGAAATGTCACATTCAATTCCCTTGGTTATGTAATATAACCTGAACCAAACGCCCCCTTAGATCATTGCATGATTCTCAAATCCTTGTACACCCAATAGCATCTATGCAAGAGCTAGCTTAGTCTAAATGAATTGCTACTCTGATCTTCCTATATATTATTGTATATTAATTTCATTGTTGTTAACTTCGTTGTTGTTTACTTTAATTACATGATTTCAGTATATCTCTTCAAAATTAAAATTGATTTAGACTAGCTTCTATGAAAGTTGTTATGTTATGTGCTTGACTTGCTTGTTATTTAACTTCTCTTTTGGACCACTCCTTTGAGACGACAAATATTATCATGAGTAAATACCGACGGAGGTCCTCCGACTTTTGTGGCGCTGTCAATTTTAGTCCTTAATTTTTAAATTAACCACTTTTAGTCCTCTTACTTTTTGTTTCTAGCTATCTATGGTCCTTTCGTTAAACTTGACCATCTAATGCTATTTTCTAAAAGATAATTCAGTCCTTTCATAATTAATTTATTAATTATTATGTTTAATTTCCGCATTAGAATAGTCAAACAATGGTTTTCCCAGCTATGAACGTGTACAAAACCAGCTCGTGAATCAAAATGGCGTACAAAAGCTGGTACGAAGGTTGTGCCAAAACAACGTCGGGATATCTCGGTATGACTCAGCAAACGTAATAATTAATAAATTAATCATGAAAGGACTGAATTATCCTTGAAAAAACGGTATTAGATGGTCAAGTTTAACGGAAGGACGATAGATGGCTAGAAACAAAAAGTAAGAGGAATAAGAGTGGTTGATTTAAAAATTGAGGATTAAAAGTGGCAATGCCATTAAAGTCAGAGGACCTCCGCTGTTATTTACTCAATATAATCACTACAACTAAAAATTACTCTTCATTTTAAAAGTTTAGGTATTATTGACACAAGTAGTATAAATGTTTGGACTTCCCATAAGCCTAATTATGGGTTTTATACCTTGGTAGGTGGGGTATCTATGAATTGTTTAGACCAATTAAAAAAAGTCATATATAAATGATAATTTTTAAACTAAACGGTTAAAAATACCTTGTTTGGTAAAATGACTTTTTGACATACATAGTATTACATACGGAGTAAAGAAAGCTATAATTGACCAAATAGACACAATATATAGTTATATAGGGCCAAATTATTTATTAAGTAATTGATTGAAGAGAGGACAATAAAACTTGGGAACCTTCTTCAGACCGGTAAGAGTTTTGCATCTTCCTTGTTTGTCTGGATCTTCATTGTAGGACAACCCTACCGGGGAGACTTTTGTCATTTTTCTGTACATTATTATATTATATGTATTAAACTTAAAACCAGCTTTGGATGCTTAAATTAAATATCTCTATGCTTATTATGGGATACAATTATTACTGTTAACTCCGTACCACTTCAATGATTTTGAGCCCTTCTGCTTTTGCTTTAACCTCTTTATATATATACCATATCCAATGAAACACAACACAAATCTTCTGTTTATGGGGTTCATACTTGTGGGTTGACGAAAATTATGTGTCTATCGTTAATATATGTACATAACATATTAACTACAGACATTGTTAATTACAGGCATCAAATATGTTAATTGACACTGAAGGTTATTTTAGATCAGAGTCCACAATACAAGGTAGACCTTTGTCCATGGTACATTTTGCTCAGTGTAGGAGCTGTGGACCATGGTCCACACAGTATTATGTGGATCATAATAAAAAGTACATTATTTTTGTAATGAATGTATATTATACAATATAATGTACACTCAGTACAAAAATAATGTACATCCCCTGAATACAATGTACATTATTTTTGTACTGAATGTACATTATTTTACAATATACAAAATATGGCCCACACAATAATGATTGCTTGATCCTCCCACCTATTAGGTCGCTGAGTTATCGTGATT
Organism: Ipomoea nil; assembly: GCF_001879475.1. Classification (NCBI taxonomy): domain Eukaryota; kingdom Viridiplantae; phylum Streptophyta; class Magnoliopsida; order Solanales; family Convolvulaceae; genus Ipomoea; species Ipomoea nil. The sequence continues at coordinate 436,846 of NW_017617502.1, forward strand.
TTCTCTCTACTATCCTGTAGGGCCCTCAAAATGTACTACATTGTTCTCCCATTTTTGTTTTTTTGGAGGTATTGAAGGATTCCAAAGGAGATAAAAAGTGAGTTAATGCAGCAATGGACAAAGTTGAGTGGCAGAGTTACAGAAGTTGACTGACCCATCATTCATCATGTCTTCTCCTGGCTTCTCTTTAAGGAGCGGACAAGCAGAACATGATGATTATTGGCATTATCAGTTCCATAAAGATACACAGAGAAGAAAACTCCATTACTGATTCATCATGCATGCTTTGGTTTCTTTTATGCTTTTTGGCCATTCCCTGCAGATCAGAGGAGTTTGAAATGGGAATTTTTAAAACATCATTTTCATGTATGGAAGAATTTGACATATTATTCTCTCAATCAAATGGCTAAAACTTTTATTGCAAAATGTCACTTCAGATCAATATAACACCAATATAATAACAAACAATCTTGGGTGGTTCCCATTCCCATACCCAAATTTACAAATGTAAGATGACTAATGGTAAAAGAAAATAAATAAATAAATAAACAGCCAAAAGAAGCAAAGTATCTCAATGCACTGCACTACCAAAACTTTTCTTACACATGAATGAAGAACTGATGCTTTCTGTACACAAGTAACCCATTTGAAATGTGAAGTTTCTTCAAGGAATTTGTTTGCCCGATCGACCCTCATTTTGTCCTTCTGAACCATAACTCGGGGTGTGAGATTATACAGTGACAATGAATTATGTCTCTTTCTTTGGAGGGATTATAAGACCGCAACTTGATTGAACGGGGACTGAAAGGAGAAGCAAGTTTCGGATGTATTGGCAATTGGGGTCTGAAACTCGGGGCAAGGTTGAGGGGACACATTTGAAGAGAAACCAGATACGTTAGAACATATCCATGGTTCAGAAGCAGCAGGCGAGATGGAGAAGGTTATATTGGACATGCATATAGAGGTAAACGGGGATTCAGATAATCCGGTGAAATTTCCAGCTATGGAGATATTTGATCCAACTATGTCTTCAAAGGAGATTTCACTCACCAATGGGAATGCCTCGGGATCATATTCATCGTCTGGATGTGTGTCACAGTAACCGGTAGCCTTTATGGCCACCCGTACGTTCTCCATTGCAACATTAGAGACGAGAATATCCTGGATATAACCTCCCCTTCCCCTGGCAGTCTTCAGCTCAATTCCCACAAAAGAGTTGTGTATGTAGAGGTTCTCCACGAGTACATTTGAGATGCCACCGGACATCTCGCTGCCAAAAGCTATACCTGCACCTACACTGGACTGCAAACGAACCCCTCGAATGTGAACATTTGAGGCAGGTCTCCCGTAGGCAATCCCATACTCGTCCCAGCCACTTTTGAGCACGATGGCATCATGACCCATGCTAATGTTGCTATTTTCGATGCAGACGTGCTCAGAAGAGTCTGAAAGGAATTTTATAATCACTATGATAATAAAATACACCCAAGCAAGAACAGTGTTACAATCAAGCGCTTACCACTACACCAAAAGCTATAGCTAGTAGCGAAAGCGCAGCTTTATTTCCTTATATACCGCCATCACATTTTCAAGAGGCAGGGTGCTGGACTTGGCCTTTCACCAGCCTCCGCCCAACAATCCCACTAGCCACCAATTGATCAATCGTTATATCGTGGACCAGGGTCACTGTGGACCCTGGTCCAATACACAGAATTTGACATCATAAGGTACAGAATTCATGTTCATAATGCAGAGAATTATATAGCTGAGGCCACATAAACACTTAACATAATACACAGAATTCATGTTACTCTTGACCCTGGTCCACGATATAAATTACCCCGATTGATGGACTTGGCCCCTTACTGGCCTCCGCCCAACAAACACGTTTAGTTGACCACTTCCATGGGAGCCGGTCTAAGCTCAAGCATGAAAGATATATCAATATTTATTTAATATGTTTCTTTCTCATCAACAAATTCATACTAGAAGATATACTTTTGAGAAGAACGCAATAAGCTAGTATCATTCTAGTGTTCCAAATATACACAAACCTGGGACAATGCCATTAGTATATGGTGAACTGTCTGGGGATCGAACTGTTATGTTCTGAACGGTCACATTACTGCAAAGACAAAAGATTCTCAGAACTCCACAAAACATAGGTCATGTGATGTTTTTCGAAATCTAAACAAAGTACCTGCAGTAAGCAGGAAAAATGTTCCAAGCGGGGGCATTCAGAAGGGTCAAGTTTGAAATAACAACATAACTGGAACCCACGAATTCTACAAGATTTGGTCGACTGTAATTCAAGGCACCAGCTTCAAACTGCTCCCACCAAACAGAACCCTGCCCATCAATTGTTCCATTATTTCCTGCAAAATGAATACAAAAACATTAACATGATAAAAACATTAATATAATTAACAAACCTAATACAAAAATCCCTTGCCTGTTATCACAACATCGGTTAAATTATGTCCAGTAATCAAGCTTCGATATCTCCCACCTGGAACATCAATACCTCTCCCATAAGATGGTAAGGGATCGACTACACCCCAATGAGCGTAATCCTGCAAAGAGAAAGTACATTAAGGAATTACGATTCAATTCAGAGTTCCAGCAGATCACATAGAATATGTTCTTGAATTTTCATTAAAGTAGAAGGAATGTGTCTTTCCAGCTAACCTCTGATCCCAAAATAATGGCATCTTTTTCTAGGAAGAGTGTCAAGTGGCTAGTAAGGTTGATGCTCCCAGTCAACCACTTTCCGGCTGGAACATAGAGCTGTGCCCCGCCCTTATCAGCAAAAGACTTGAGATAAAAAATAGCATTCTGAAACGCTACAGAGTTTAACGTTTTCCCATCGCCCACAGCCCCAAAGTCCAAAACCGATGCACTGTGAGGTCTGGGCTTCAAAGGCTTATTAAACTCGCATTCTCCCTCATATTGAGCTTCAGCATAATTCAAAGCCAATAGCAAAAGCAGAACTACTTGCACAGAGCTACCTGAAAGGCAGTACCAATATGAATTAAAATGGAAGTTATTAAAGGAGTAGGGAAACACCCACAAGCAAAGGACACAACTTGACCCACCCAACAAGCATTAATTTGGTGTTAGGTAAAAATGAGAGAAAATCAATTAAATCTTGTAAAGATGGTAAATTTAGAAGTGTTTGAGCTAATCTATACTAAATACTGGTAAAACCAAACGAGCAGATCCACTCTATCTACTCAAGGACTGCAAAACTAGACTGCAAAACTAAATCTAAATCCCCCCAACTGGCCAAAATCTTGACTTATTAACAGGAAAAACCAAATAACCAAACACCCAGAATCTTTGAATCACCCACAATCTTCACAAAACCTTGAATCTAATCACATGTTCTTCAGATTTCAGAACACAATGTCGAACACAAAGCACACACCAAAACACAGATGAGACAACAGATCAACCAAATCTCGAACAAGACTCACAAAAGAACCAATTAATCAACACTTTAAAATCTTCAAACACAAGAAGTTGGAAACCACAATACTAGATTAATTACACACCCAAGTCAACACCAAGAACAATGATTCCAATCTGATAGACAACCCAAACACTAGCAACATTGGATTACACACACAATAATGTTTCAGATGCCCAGAACTGGAAAAAGAAATTGCAGCGCAGTTAGTAGTATGAGAAGAATCACTAAAACAAGCAACGTACTTACTAGCCCCTTCATGGGTTTCCTCACTTTCTCTCCTCCCATCTTAGCGCCGGACCACCAGCCCACCACCACTCTCCTCCCAGAAGTTTTCAGCACTGTGGGATGAGGGAGGAGGAGGAGGAGGGAGAGAGAGAGAGAGGAAGAAAGAGAAATGGTATAATTGTATGATACTTGTGACGTAGAAGAACAAAGATGAGTGAGTGGCAATTAAGGAGACAAAAAATTAAAGTAAATTCAAAATGAAAAAAAATAAATAATAAAAAAGGGACGGTAAACGAAAAGGACAGCGCAGAATATGAAAAAGACAGCTCTTCATCTACGTATAAACACAATTATTTTTTTTTATTTTTTTTTAAACTTATTGAAGTATATATATACTAAGGTAGGTAAATTATACTGTATAATTTCGTACACAAAAAATATATATAACATTTTAAAAGCTAAAAGAGTTGGGATTTTTTCAACTCAATCTGTATCAATCGTTATACCGTGCATCACGGCGTATATAGTAATGTGCGTCCCGTGCCTCTCAAAACGATGTCGTTTTGTTAAGTTGTGTGGGGAGTTGACACGACAAAGTGTATGTGTATTCTATTATATAATTATGTACATTATGTTATACAATTATGTCTATTTTTATACAATTATGTACATTTTTTTATACAATTATGTACATCCGAAATAGAGACTTTTTTTTAAGAGTTAAAAGTTTATGTGTATTATGTTAAGAGTTTATGTGTATTATGTATTATGTTAGATTATTAGTATTATCTTTTCAAAACAAAAGAGTATGTGTATTTTGTTATACAATTATGTACATTCTGTTATACAATTATATACAATCTATTATACAATTATGTACATTTTCGAAACATGAGATTTTTTTTAAGGAGTTAACAGCCGACACGAAAAATGAAATTTTTCAAAAGACAAAAAAACAAAAAACAAAACAAAACGACGTCGTTTTGCACTAGGGCGCACAATGCAATGTGCGCCCTGGTGCACGATATAAATTGCCAATTCGTATTGAGCTGACGAGCTAAACGGGATGGGATACGAGTTATACGGGCTGGCCTGTGAATTACACATATTATACAAGTCGAGTTGAAAATTCTCTAACCCGCCCGTATAAAATACGGATTAAACGGACATACCCGACGGGTTGGACCTGTTTTGACAGCTCTTTTCAAATTGTAAATTTAAGAGTAAATACCCAAAATGGTCCCTCGACTATAGCTAAATTCACAAATTGGTCATCGACTTTCAATTTCAACCAATTAAGTCCTTAACTTTGTAATTTTAACACAATTTGGTCCTCTGTCTATTTGACCGTTTGTTGACTATGATTTTTGAGGATATATATGTACTTTCATGATCCATAGTCGGTTTTTTAAGGTTCCGATTGCATTTCCAGATCGCACTGTTACATTCGAATCCATTGTCGAAAGCAATCTACCAAATCCGGTCGCCTTTCTTCATCCTCCCTTTGGATTCAATGTAGTTGAGTTCGTACCAGAGCGAAGAAGACGACGTGTTTCCGAACCGGTGCAACGTCATCCTGGAGGCCTCCACGTGCTCCGACGAGAGCTGAAGGTTCTTCTGGAGATTGTCAATCACGGTCAACAAACGGTCAAATAGATAGAGGATCAAATCGTGTCAAAATTGCAAAGTTATGGACTTAATTGGTTGAAATTGAAAGTCAAGGACCAATTTGTGAATTTAGCTATAGTCAAGGGACTATTTTGAGTATTTACTCTAAATTCAATTATGCTTACTCTTTGCATTCTATGACGTTATAGACTTATAGATGGCAATTTACTATTCATTACATTGTAGTATCTGTTCATATACTTTCTCAACCTATTGAAACACAAGGACCCAATAACGCCTCCACTGAGGCTCGAACTTATAATCTTCCAAATGGAAGTCCAACCCGGATACCATTGGACCACATAGTCCTGGTAGTAATTTTTAATTATTTTTAAATTTAATTTGTTGTGTTTAATAGTACTTTTAATATAATTTATAAATATATAAATTTTATATATACTAATATCTATACTATATATAAAAACAAAATCCTGAAATTTTAACTTCCCGCCCAATTCCTACAAAATCTCTCTTCCCAATAAAATATATTAATTTCTACTTTCCCATTCGTACAATAATTCTGGCTATTCTAAAATTATAAAATAGTGTAATTCAATTCACTGTGCACATCTAATCTATTCTATATATAAAAACAAAATCCTGAAATTTTAACATCCCGCCCAATTCCTACAAAATCTCTCTTCCCAATAAAATATATTGACTTCTACTTTCCCATTCGTACAATAATTTTGGGTAAAAATTCTATTCTAAAATTATAAAATAGTGTAATACAATTCCCTCTGCACATCTAATCTATACTATATATAAAAATAAAATCCTGAAATTTTAACTTCCCGCCCAATTCCTACAAAATCTCTCTTCCCAATAAAATATATCGTACAATAATTCTGGGTAAAAGTTCTATTCTAAAATTATAAAATTATAAAATAGTGTAATACAAATCCCTCTGCACATCTAATCTATACTATATATAAAAACAAAATCCTGAAATTTTAATTTCCCGCCCAATTCCTATAAAATCTCTCTTCCCAATAAAATATATCGTACAATAATTCTGGGTAAAAATTCTATTCTAAAATTATAAAATAGTGTAATACAAATCCCTCTGCACATCTAATCTATACTATATATAAAAACAAAATCTTGAAATTTTAATTTCCCGCCCAATTCCTACAAAATTTCTCTTCCCATTAAAATATATTGATTTCTACTTTCCCATTCGTACAGTAATTCTAGGTAAAAATTCTATTCTAAAATTATAAAATAGTGTAATACAATTCCCTCTACACATCTAATCTATACTATATATAAAAACAAAATTCTGAAATTTTAACTTCCCGCCCAATTCCTACAAAATCTCCCTTCCCAATAAAATATATAAATTTCTACTTTCCCATTCGTACAATAATTCTGGGTAAAAATTCTATTCTAAAATTATAAAATAGTGTAATACAATTCCCTCTGCACATCTAATCTATACTATATATAAAAACAAAATCCTGAAATTTTAACTTTCCGCCCAATTCCTAAAAAATCTCTCTTCCCAATAAAATATATAGCTTTTCTACTTTCCCATTCGTACAATAATTATGGGTAAAAATTCTATTCTAAAATTATAAAATAGTGTAATACAATTTCCTCTACACATCTAATCTATACTATATATAAAAACAAAATTCTGAAATTTTAACTTCCCGCCCAATTCCTACAAAATCTCCCTTCCCAATAAAATATATTAATTTCTACTTTCCCATTCGTACAATAATTCTGGGTAAAAATTCTATTCTAAAATTATAAAATAGTGTAATACAATTCCCTCTGCACATCTAATCTATACTATATATAAAAACAAAATCCTGAAATTTTAACTTTCCGCCCAATTCCTAAAAAATCTCTCTTCCCAATAAAATATATAGCTTTTCTACTTTCCCATTCGTACAATAATTATGGGTAAAAATTCTATTCTAAAATTATAAAATAGTCTAATACAATTCCCTCTGCCCATCTAATCTATATCTATATTCTATATTATATATAAAAACAAAATCCTGAAATTTTAACTTTCCGCCCAATTCCTAAAAAATCTCTCTTCCCAATAAAATATATAAATTTCTACTTTCCCATTCGTACAATAATTCTGGGTAAAAATTCTATTCTAAAATTATAAAATAGTGTAATACAATTCCCTCTGCACATCTAATCTATACTATATATAAAAACAAAATCCTGAAATTTTAACTTCCCGCCCAATTCCTACAAAATCTCTCTTCTCAATAAAATATATTGATTTCTAAAAAAAAATGCTTTATTAAATAGTTTCTTAGAAAAAACTATGAGAACCTTATGTTTCATTAATGAATTTTTAAATTTTGTAATTAAAAAATTGTCTCGTGCTTTATTTAATAATCTCTCTTTATAATTGGTCAAATTATTTAATTATGATAAATTAAGGAATAATTAATGATGTTAATAGAAATCTTAGAAGAATATTAGAATTGAAGAATATTTAATCATTGTTATATTATTATTGTGACTCACGGAATAAAATACAAAAATATTTAATTATGATTATATTATTATTGTGTGGCTCACGACCATTATATACTAACAAAACTTGAAAAGAAACTAATAATCATAATATAATAATAATAATAATATAAGTGGTAAAAATAATATCTAAAAGTAATTAAGTGTTAATAATCTATACTATATATAAAAACAAAATCCTGAACTTTTAACTTCCCGCCCAATTTCTAAAAAATCTCTCTTCTAATAAAATATATTGATTTCAACTTTTCCATTAATTATGGGTTAAAATTCTATTCTAATATTATAAAATAGTGTAATACAATTCCTATTGTAATCTATACTCTATACTATATATAAAAACAAAATCCTGAACTTTTAAATTCCGCCAAATTCCAAAAAAATCTCTCTTCCCAATAAAATATATTGATTTCTACTTTTCCATTCGTACAATAATTCTGGGTTAAAATTCTATTCTAAAATTATAAAATAGTGTAATACAATTCCTATTGTAATCTATACTATATTTAAAAACAAAATCCTAAACTTTTAACTTTCCGTCCAATTCCTAAAAAATCTCTCTTCCCAATAAAATATACTTATTTCTACTTTCCCATTCGTACAATAAGTATATTAATGTAAGAATTATAACATAGAATAAATCGTAATAATTAATAACTATTGTCTAGAATTAAATTTGAAATTGTCATGAAAGATAAGCGACCTCTGGTGATATTAACTTTTAAATAATTATATATCAATTTAAATATTCTTAATATATTACAACAATTCCATTTCGTGCATCACACGGGTGAAAATATTAGTTATAAACAATAATACTTAGGTTTGCGTAATATTGTAAAATAGTGTAATATAATTCCTAATACAATATATTGTTTAATTTCCTACTTTCATATTAGTACTACAATTCTACATTAAAATTCTTATTCGTAATACAATACACCAATATTAAAATTCCTATTCATATTCCTATTCAACAATATTATTCTGTCACTACTCTCTTGGCCTTTGTAACAGGACGCGGCTCATCATCACAACATTGGTAGATCACATTGTCGAAGCAAGAATAGTTAATGGGACACATGAAGGAACCAAAGTTCTTATCCCCCGAATGTCTCTCACTCCTTCTGATACGAGATTGTCCTTCAAGTTCCAGCGTAAACAATTTCCAAACAAAAGTCAAGGCCAAACACTAACTCACGTTGGGTTATTGCTAAAAAAACTGGTCTTTAATCAATGACAATTGTACATGGCTTTCTCCCGAGTCACCCATCATGATGGCCTGAAGGTGTTAGCTCTAGACGAGGATGGACAATATTGTGTTGCGACTACCAATGTCGTCTACAAAGAAGTTTTCAATATGTATAAATACAATCGATGATATTATGTTTTTTTTTTTTTTCAAAATGACAAAATTGCTATATATCTAGAAAAAAAAATCCTCTATACAAATGAATTAGGATAGCAATTTATTATTATAACTAAGTTGCTAGAGAACGAGCACATTTGCCCAATTTATAAAAATCCTAAACAATGATATATAAAATCTCTAAAGTTACAGCACCGCAGCGTACATCTACACATTAACTATTAATTCAACAATTATTTGGTTGAACTCAAGCAATGATAACATCACATAACATAATTAATCCAAACCATCTTTTCAATTGCACTATATAATATTTGATGTTATAATTTATATAATTATATATATAATCTTATACTTGTCATAATTCGATCATATATTCGGTTGTATAATCTGGACCCCTGGGTTCATATAATCCATCAATATATCGTTCCAAATATTCTTAAAATATTATAGTAAATTCATTTCGTGCATCGCACGGGTGAAAATACTAGTTAAATTTAATAGTATGAAAAATTGAATTAAAAATAACTTCAGTCAATTAAATTTCGTTAACTGAATCAGACTTAAATTTCGTTAATTGAATCAGACAAACAAAATGAGACTGAGGGGAGTAATTGCATTAACAAACTAATCGATTATCTGTAACTAAACTCATCAAAAACAACATTTAAAAAAAAAAAAAACACTTTCAATTTTTAGATTATTTTTGTTGTTATTAAAATAATAATTTAATTGATTGAATAACCGAACTCAAAACACAATTGATATATGATAAGAATTAATATTGAATTTTTACTATTATTGCTAGTCCAATACCCCCCATTGTTCAATTAAAGCTTCTAGGTCTTGCAAATAAAACAACATTGTGTCATTATTCACTTGCATCCAAGGGAGACCCACCTTAAAGTCATAATAACAATTTTTCTTTTGCCTACAAAAAAAGACAAAATTTCTCGCCCTATTGACCCTACACCTTGATCTGATAAGATAGTGAAGTTGTGAGAGGTAAATTACAATAACACATTTCTCTTTTTAAGTGGGTTGATTAGTGCTTGATACCCATAAGAAATCCACCATATTAGGTATAACGCGTTTTCTTTTTAGTTAAACTAAATTTTATTCCAATAGTTAGTATTGTTTGGTACCTTATTAATTTCGAGCTGTGATGATGTCATATATTTTTTTCTGGAGTTAATTTCATTTTTTGTCCTATATTTATAAATAGTAGCCCACTTTTAAATATATATATTTTTAATCAGAACATTCTTTTTTGGTCCTAGTATTATTGTGACATGACCAATTTTGGTCCTCTATTTGGAAAATAGCTGAAGTTTTGTTAAATACAATGATATTTTGGTCGTCAGTTATGAATATTTTTTAAAAAGTAAACATAAAAAATATAACGGGTCAAGACACTTTGTATTAAAATTATCAAAATGTACCAAGTGGCTTGTAGTCCATTGGTATCGGGTTGCTCTCTTAAGTGGGAGGTGTAAGGTTCGAACCTCATTTGAGGCAAATAGTGTGTATATGTAGGGTATCCCCTTTCTTTATAATAATATTGGGATATGTGTCAAGTTTTGTGAACAATATTTGACTCAAGTTGTTTATAATTCAAGTTTTTTATAATATTTAGTTTAGCGTTGGTAAAAAAAAAAAAAAAAAAAAACAAAACAAAACAAAACAAAAAAAAAACAAAACAAAAACAAAAAATCAAATTTTAAAAAGTATAAAAAATGTTAAAGAAAATAAGATTTAAAAAAACAATTTATTTATCCAATAAATAGTTATCTAAATAAGAAAGATAAAATTGGACTTATACGATCTCGTATCAAGTAGCAAATTTCAACGAACAAAACGGTCGATCATTTTTTTCCGGTGCCAGCGGCCAAAGGATCGACTATCCGAATCGGTGATTGTCTCCGCGTTGTTGAGACGACCACCAGATTCCCATTCGATCAACGTACAGACTCATCGCCAGTCAGACAACCAAAGTTCAGCTGGAATGGAGATTTCTCGCAAAAGCCCTATGTCTTCGTCGGCGGCCCAAACCCCAACAATACAACCGGTTGATCATGAATCGAAGGACGTGATGCTGGGTTTGTATCTTCGTCGCTGATGGTCAGATTGTTAATCGGCACTAGGCAAGGTTGCGCAACCGAAGCTTTTTCGGTTTGTCGAGGCGATGGTGGTGTCTTCGTTTTTCCGCCGGCGACTAGACATGGTTCCGTAGAACCGCATCAATATATATATATATATATATATATATATATATATATATATATATATATATATATATATATATATATATATATATATATATATATATATATATATATCACACACAATTAAGGGTAAAATAGAAAATGAAATATATAATCTATTCCAGAGAACTCAGGAATGAGTTAATACTAGGGGGGCCCCTAGTAATAGCTATTCACTTTCTAGAGGGAATAGACCATTCCTAGGAATAATGTTCTTGGAAATTTTTTTTTTAAAAAAAAATTTACCAAACAAAGAAAAATACCTATTACTGAAAATGTTATAACATTCTAGGCCTATTCCGCGAACTAAATATGCCATAAGAGTTTAAGTAAGTGTTGAATCCATGGAAAAGAACGAAGGAGAGAAAATACTAACAATGACTTTTGTATTATTCCTTTTTTTATGCTTCTTCACAATATAATAAACCTATATATATATATATATATATATATATATATATATATATATATATATATATATATATATATATATATAGTATTATACTATATAATATATATATTACATATACTATATAAATTGATACGAGTTACAAACTTTCTTGTAAATGAAAGTTATATATAACTATTAAAAAAATTCAATTATTTTTATTATAAATTTGAACGGTTATAATTATCCAAAATATAATTTAATTTTTAATTAAAAAAAAAAACTAATCAATTAAGAGTCGATCACAATCATTACATTGATTCTCAAGATTTCATATTCATCATCAAAACTTTGAAACCTCGCTAATACACACTATTTTAATATTTAAAAATCTAAAAGATAACACGTACAAAAGTATAAATTTTATAGAGCAAATTACACTTTTGGTCCTGTGACTATAAAGGGTGTGTTAATTTGGGTACGTGACTTTTAAAACTAACAATTTAGTCCTTTAACTATTATTTTTTTAGCAGATTTGGTCCTCCCGGTCAAATTGCCGGTGGAATTTGGCCGGAAAGACGTTTGACTTTTTAAATCAAATATTGGTGGGGGTAATTCGGTCTTTTTAATTGTTGAACCGAATTACCCCCACCACTATTTGATTTAAAAAATTGAACGTCTTTCCGGCCAAATTCCACCGGCAATTTGGCCGGGAGGACCAAATCTGCTAAAAGAATGATAGTTAAAGGACTAAATTGTTAATTTTAAAAGTCACGAACCCAAATTAACACACCCCTTATAGTCACAGGACCAAAAGTGTAATTTGCTCAAATTTTATATTCAAAGTATATTAATATATAAAATAACGGTAGATATAACAACAAAAAGGGGGAACAATATATATACTTAAAATGCCCGCATTGGTAGCTCAACTGGTCATAGAGGTGAAACTTTGGAATAATGACTAGGGATCGAGTCTCACCAGCAGCAGTGTGGGAGCAACCTCTGAAAGTGAGGGTGGGGGCTCCTTGTGCGCAGTGAGCACCGGTCTAGCCTCTATGATTTATGTTCGGTTGAGTCACCATGATATGTGGGGGGCCCTGAGGGTTGGTTCCTTTTGGAATAATATAATATTAAAATGAATTGATTTGATGATTATATGTACAATAAAAGAATTAATTCAATAACATAATTGATGAGGAGCAGGTCAATCATACAAGTGGATTAATAAGAGTGTATTTGGCAGCGAGCATAAATGCTCTTTTGGCCCGTGAAAGTAGTATTACAAAATCCAGCTAAACACGAACACACAATGTTAGCATATATGTCACATAGACATATAATTATGTGAACAATCAATAATTGCTATAATTATACTAACATTCTTGCTATAGTCTCATAATTTTCGATTGATGAAAGGTTGAATGGTCATGGACGACTGTCGTGGACAATGTCGTACCGTGTATGAGGAATTAATTGAGCAACGAGAAGGACCTTAAATATCCACATTTCATCAGTGCGATGGTTGTATATCTTTAGGTTTCCTATGTATGCTTATGTTGGTCTCGAAGGGAGTGAGAGCAAGTCTAGAGGGAGGGGGGTGAATAGACTTGCTAAGTTTTTGAAAAATTTTAACGCTTCGTCCAAATAAATCGAAAAGTTACGTAAATGATTCATTGAGAACGCACAATGGAATAGTTAACCATTTTTAGTGGTTTGGACGTATTTTTGTTCTTCTTAAAATTTATGATTTGTGTGTGATAAGAGTATGTAAGTGAGTAGTACAAATAAAGATATAGAGTGAGAGAAAGATTTTTATAATGGTTCAACTAAATCAAGCCTACTCCACTCTTCTCATTAAAATTTCTAAGAAGGTTTGCACTAATCCTTTTAGTACAAAAGTCACTCAAGCCTTAAACACCAAGCCGACCTTGAGTATCTAGGCTTTTCAACTTCACACAAGTTTACTCCGCATCTTTCTACTTCTATTGAGTAGAGTTACAAATGATTGAAGATAAAATTCTTCAATCTCCAACTAGAAGTATCGACTTAAAATAATCTTGATCTTCTTGGTTTGAGCAACACAAACTTCTAAATTCTGGATAATTCTTTGTAACTTTGGTTCTTTCTCACTACTCCTGAATTGTGAAACTTTGAATGCTTTGAACGCTTAACAAATTTTCCTAGATTGACCAACACCTTCTTTAGTCTTGGAAGAGGGTATTTATAGGCGTTTTGAAAAGGATCTGTTGGAGGGAAAACTCATTTCAAAAAGTCTATTATCTAGTGAGTAAAGACCATCGTGTAATCCGGTGGTTAGGTAGACTTGTCAGATTTTCCAGCCATTAGAGACTTATTTTGCGTTGAACATATATTTTTGCTCTTCACAAAATGTCTAGGCTTTTTAAGGAAAATCTTCCTTGAGATGTGAACCTAGGACTCTTTTTGCCTTGATCACATTCACTAGTGTTTTAAGATTTCGAATTGTTGGCTCAGAGAATGTCTCGATGATGAAGTAATCTTTTGGGTGAGTGGATGAGTAAGATGGTATCCTTACACCGGATATTGTTCTCACAAGGATTGACGATAGGAGTAGAGCTTTAGCGTCACAAACATAAGATATTGATGTTCCTCATGGAAATCTAGCCAAAACATAGGGTAGATATGGATACAAACACAATATCAAACAACACACTTTAATAAAAATAAATGATAAGAAATTGGAGGTAGATAGGAACTAATTTAAAGGTACGTCAAGATAGTGAAACTAAATTGGGGGGCAAAAGATGATAGATGTTATATAATGATAGGAAAGTCTTTCTCAAGGTCATCCCACACTTCTAAAACATTTAAGGGCATTCTCATGACTCAAGAATATAATGTATAAGAAGCATTTCATCAAACACTTGGTGTTCTTAACATCACACACTTCCCTTTTCTCAATATGAAGCATGGTTGATCAACTCCTTGAACTTAGACTAGGTTGTCACTCCCTAATCGGGACTCAAATATGTCAATCAACATCATCAAGGTCAAGTACCAAATTTCCTTCTCAACCAATTCAAAGTCATCTGTTAAACACCTAGTCTACATCCCTGCCTCCCTACCTCCCTCCAAGGAGAACACATAAGCATAATGAGAATAGCACAATATTCACAAGCAACAAGATATTCCACGACAAACACAAGATATAAGATCAATGTAATAAAACAAGAAAGTAAATTGCAAAGGAAGGAAATAAAGAGAAGAAGAACTTATCTATTGAAAATAGCACAATATTCACAAACACATTGTCTAATGCCTTTGCATTGAAAGATTTGGGCCCCTTACATAATTTTTTAGGTGTGGATGTAATTTCATATGTGTCTGGTTTGTTTTTGTCCCAATCACAATACATTTTCGATATTTTAATCAAGCTTCACATGGATGGTGCAAAGGCAGTTTCCACGCCTATGAGTTCTTCAGAAGTTCTGCCTTTCTTGGACTCTTTTGCGGTTGTTGATCCTTTCAATTTTCGCAAACTTATTGGTAAGTTGCAATATTTGAGCATTAGTCGTCCAGATGTTTCATTTGTTGTGAATTGTTTATCTCATTTCATGCAAGTACCATATGCGGTACATTGTTCCATTGGTTGTTTCTCAAATATACTTCTTCCTTTCGAATTACTGATTTTTTCTGATTCCGATTGGGGTGGCTCTAGTACTTTGGGCCGTTTTACCAATGTGTATGTTTTGTACCTCGGTAATATAGTATCTTGAAAGTCAGCCTGTCAAAAATCTATTTCTCATTCTTTCGCTGGGACGGAATATCGCGCCCTTGCAAATGCTACTACTATACAGAGGTTCTGTGGGTTCAACATCTTTTGCAGGAGCTACCAGCCTACTAGTGTTGTAAAAATCGGCCTAAGGGTGCCTAGCACCTAGTTGGCTCCCAACTAGGCTAAGTTGGCGCCCAACTAACTCGGTCGTGTGGTATTTTTGTCTGCTCGGTTGCTCATCTTCTATATTCCTCCAGTCATGTACTCAACTAACCATTTAACATATGTAGTTGACTAGTTTGTGGATTATAATAATCTAACAACCCCGCCCTAAGTGGGAAAATAGAGACGATATACTCGAATTAATCGACCGCCAAGGAGGTGCCTGACTAGCGCCTAGCACCTTCTGCAACATTGGGTGCTACGAGTGCCCCTGTGCGGCTCTCATGTTCTGTTGTGTGATAATCTCAATGCAACATATGTGTGCAGAAATCATGTGTTTCATTCTAGGATGAAGTATATTGCCCTTGACTATTTCTTTGATTGTGAGTTGGTGGCCTCTGGGGGGACTTCGGTTGTTCGTCATCTTCCCTCTAAAAAGCAGCTTGTTAATATCCTTATTCCTTACAAAGCCGCTGGGTCATGCGTTTTTTTAAAATTTTTGGTCAAAAATCGGAGTCTCTAACGGATCCTCCATCTTGCGAGGGCATGTTAAACATATACTCTGAACTATTCTTCTACTTAATTTTTTTATTTTATTAATTATTTTTCTTTAACATTTAGTTATGCTACTGTTATAACTTCCACTGTAAAATACTATATATTCCTTCATTTTGAGTCATAATTATACAATTCATTCTAGTCGGACACGCTATTTGCATCAGGAACATGTCATGGCTAAAACGACGTAACCTTAAATTCTACTAAACGATACTTTAATTTTAAACCTTTTTGTAAAGATAGATTATATTGATCCTAATTAGTCAAGCATGCAACAATGTCTAATCATGACAGGAGGAAGATATAATGGTCCAAACGCAAAACGCCACCAACCACGTGCAGAGGCACATGACCAAATTCCCATGAATTTGTTGTTTCTTCTCCACTTTCGGAGACTATAATGCAGTCCGGTCCAATTAAATAGTTGATATATTTTCAAAAAAAAAAAAAAATAGTTGATATAAATCAAGTTATTTGGATCAAGTTGAAATCCCACGTAGGAGGTTATGGTTCGAGTCTCAGTGAAAGTGCTATTGACTTTTTGTGATTCAATAAATTGAGAAAATAGTTATGAATAGATACTGCATTGTAATAGAGTTACTAGTATTAAAAAAACAAAAGTTATTTGAATCAAAATTTTTGACAAAATGTGACAATATAAGTATATTCATATTTTAATATGGAGTGAAGTCAATCAATTAGTGATTAGCTAATTCATGGAAATACGCTTGGACATACTTTAGTTAAGCATGCTTTGTGTAATGAGGGAGACGGGAGGGTTGAGTGTTTTGATTATATCTCTCGTTTTATTTCTGTTTTGGTTTGTAGAAACGATGTGTTTGCGTAATTTATGAAGTGGTTTTTGGTTTTTTTTTTTTTTTTTTTTTTTTTTTTTTTTTTTAAAGCATGGTAAAGATTAGTGTTGCAAAAATCGAGTCTAGGTTAAAAATTGAGTATGGGTTGAGTCTATACCGGCTGCCAAGCATACACCATAATTAGTCGGCTAGGTGGCCGACTAGGCACTGATCACCTAGGCCGACTATATTGCATAGTCGGTCGATTAGCTATTGTTCCTTTTAAAAAATATATTATTTCACTTAAAATAATATCGTTTTGAGCAAAATAATCCTAAATATTTCAAACTCTATATGTTTTTATTAGTTTATTGTTAGATTGTGAAACTTTTTGGTAAAAAAATTTGATCTATATAGTTTTATCCCATTATATATATGGACAGATCAAAAGAGAACAATATCCTCTTATAAAAAGTGAGGACTAGTCTAGGTCGTCTATTAAAATTTATTAATGATTGATTTAATAATAATAATAATAATAATAATAATAATAAAAACACGAGATTAATTTTATAATTATTAAAAACTTTTAAATTTTTCAATATTTATAAAGAACTCTATATATTTCCGAGTAACCTTCAACCATTGATATATCTGTATAAATATAGATACATCAGATCAATTCTCACTTTTTACGTCGGATCCTCCTATATGTGTGTGAGAGAAGAAGATAGGTAGGCAGCAAAACTCATGCGGCAATCAAGTCGTTAGTTGGTGAAGCTTGTTGTTCATAGTTGCGCCGCTTTCCCCTGGCACCATAATGTGTTTAACTACTTCTGGCATTATTTAATTTTCCCCATAATAATCTGTCTGCTTAATTGAGTTTTGGTCTTGCTACTTTTGTGGACTGCAAGTTGCATAAGCATTAAAGTTGTTCTCCGAAACTATCTTATTTTTAGATATGATAGTCCGAATAGTTAGATTTCAAATTGTTTTAATTGCTAAAATTTAACATGTTTAAATTATTTATTTTATACTCCGTAGTCCGTACTACATAAAAGTGCAACCATTTACACTATATAGTGCAAATTATTTACCTTTTATATTGGTGTAACTAATGATAACGTTAGATATACACTTATTATTATAGTTGCTCAGTGTACTTTATATTGTTGCACTATATTATATGAACCTATTACTTGCATTTTTAATATATTTTACTTGCATTATTGTTGCACTCTATGGAGCTGTTATTTGTACTTTTAACACATTTTACTTTTTTTTTCAAAGTTTGAATTATTTACAAACATGTCATTGCGCTTTTTTTTTAAAAAAAAAAAAATTGCTTCTAATTAGTTTGATTTTTCTGGTTCCTAGTTTTGTCTTGTGCGGCTGTTCTCATTTGATCCGTTGGAGTGGATACAACTCCATGTTTCATCAATATTCTCCAAATTTTGGTCCTCGTTTCCATTTTTGTCAGGATCGAAGAAAATTATCATCCCTACCTATATATTTTTTTTCCATTTTTATTTTGAGCTTAAGCATAAATTTTATCATTGAGCAAATAAATAGAGTGCGCACAAAAAAAAATAATAATAATGTGTGAAGCGTTGATATACTTCTAATCCGTTTGATCTTTCCAGATGGACGACTGTAATTGATTCCTAGTTTTATTTCGTGCGGCAATTCTCATTTGATCCATTGGAATGGACACAACTCCATGTCTCATCAATATTCTTCAAATTTTGGTCCTCGTTTATGTTTTTGTCAGGATCAAATAAAATTATCATCCCTAACTATATTGTTTTTTTTTTTTTTTTGCCATTTTTATTTTGAGTCTAAGCATAAATTTTATCATTGAGCAAATAAATAAAAATTAATGGAAAATTAGACATAAGGAGATAAGTTTTTGATTAAAAAATTACAAACATAATGTGTGAAGCGTTGGTATACACATGACAACAATCAATTGTTGCCAAAATACTGACAAATGTGTGTTTGTGATTACTCATCATCACAAGTACAAATACTCCTTCCAGCTAAGTAGTGAGCTTCAATTCATTCTCATTATCTTCTGCTTTTATACATACCATTTATGGCATTCTGCAAATTAAAGGTTACGTACTGCAATGTCAGCGTTGAGATCAGATTATCATTTTACAGGAGAACATAAACACTTCCCAGGTTACAATACTACTCTTTTTGTCATAATAATAGAAGAATGCAAAAGTTATATATATATATATATATATATATATATATATATATATATATATATATATATATATATATATATATATATCCACACAAGCACAACAATTTGTGTTTACTCTAATTAAAACTCAAATTTTGATTTGTAGATGAATAATATAGACCTAATTAAGTCCAAGTTTCCAACTTTAAAGAAGTTAATTAGGTGCAAATTAAAAACCTGGTAATATTTGAGAAACTGAGCTCGCTTCTTCTTAAAAGTTGGGGTTAGAAGGTTGCGCTCCATGTCAAATGGTATGGGGTCAAGGTGAACACCTTTCACAAACTCAAAGCCTTTCAACTGCAATCAACAAATAAATTCGATTATCTATATTCCACTCAAAGCTGAAGACCTTGTGGTCGAATGACATAACTGTGATTCTCCTTAGGAGAACATTATTCAGACCAAATTTCTTCACCGAAAATATGTATGTATACCTCCTTTTCTTTTGCAATCTTGGACAATTCACCAAGAATATATGCATTTGCCTTTGGGTTTTCACATATAGACTTAAAATCTCCAGCTACTCCATTTTTCTCTGCCCACATCTCAATAGATTCTTTATTGGGGTTCACAACAGCAACAAGAAAGGACTCAAAACTGTTACCATACACCCATATCTGCATACAATAATATATCATATCATGGAAACCAACAACGTATGTAACATTTTTATGTGTAAATAACCAAAAAAATACGTTACCGAGTCAACACTGGAGGCTAGAGAATAAATGCTTTCAAGATTCTCCACTGAAATATACTCTCCTTGGGAGAGCTTGAAAATGTTTTTCTTGCGATCAATGATTTTCAAGCTGCCATCTGGTTGCCATTCACCAATATCCCCTGACACAAATTGACAGATAGAGTTAGTTCAAGAGTCAACTAGAATTGGAAATCTTGGGGCCCACGGGCTGGTGAAGGGCCAAGTTCAGCACCAAATGACGAAAGGATTGTTAGACCGACAGAGGCTTAAATGGTCAATTCCAGGCTTCCAGCACCCTGCTTCTTAAAAATGTATAATATTACGTCTTCGCTATTAGTTATAACTTTTGACAGGTGCTGGTTTTGCTATTAACTATACCTTTTGATTTTGGTTTAGTGGTAAGTCATCTTAAGTAAATAAAGTTCGGTCTTTGCTACTAGCTATAACTAGGCTGATCACCTGTGTGAAACCATCCATTAACCATAACCTCTGCTGTGAGATCTTCGCGCTTGTAGTACCCCGAAAATAAACATTTACCCCGTATGCATATCTCGCCTCGCGGGGTGCTTCCGAGGGCATCATACCCCATATCAGGAACAGATTCTAGGCAAACATCCACAACAGGCAGTGGAGGGCCGACCGTACCCACCATTGTTAGGTCATCTGGTCGCGAAACAAATGACCCTGCACATGTCTCTGTCAAACCTATAACCATTTCAAAAATCATTAGTTGATAGTGAGACTACACATTTATATCAGTGCAGGTTACGAGAGCAGGCCGGACCAAAGGCCTTAGAAATAATGAAATGTGTATATAAATGAATACCATATCCTTGGAGAACATGAGCTCCTGTTACAACACGTAAAAATGTTTCAACTGTTGAAGAAAGTGGCGCAGCTCCAGAGAGAATGAGACGTAAGTTCCCTCCAAGACCCTCTTTCACCTGAACATTTTAATATTAATCTCAACAAAGTGATATCAGAGCATAGGTCACAAGTTATAGCTTTTTGGCATGGTATAGTAGTGGTAAAGCGTTTGATCCTAACAAGGGATTGTTACCTTTTGGAAAATAATTTTGTCAAGTGTTGGTGCTGCATCCGTGTGTTTATACCCGTTAAT
Organism: Ipomoea nil; assembly: GCF_001879475.1. Taxonomy (NCBI): domain Eukaryota; kingdom Viridiplantae; phylum Streptophyta; class Magnoliopsida; order Solanales; family Convolvulaceae; genus Ipomoea; species Ipomoea nil. Next base: position 458,085 of record NW_017617502.1, read on the forward strand.
CATGTTCTTCAATTTGCTGCAAATTAAATAAATTTCAAGATAATAATAGTGTTTAGTATTAGTAGATGTTTTCATTGGCTCAGCCTCAGATTAGAGCAGTGTTGAGCAATTTATGTGTGAATAAAATAAACCTGAAATCTTCTGTCTGAAAAGCATATATAACAGGTTACTTACTAGTTATATGCAATATTGAACAATTTATGCTTGAGGAAACCTGCAGAAGAAATCTTCTCTACCAAGCCTGGAAAGAAGTAAATTAAAGATTGACTTTTAAGTAAGAATAATCTTGTGTGACACCATCTCTCGGTGAGACGTCTTTTTTACAATTCATAGAAAAGTATTACAATTTAATTAAAAGTATTATATGTCTCATATGAGACGTTCCTACACATATACCTGAATAAATTCTGTCTAAGACCCGAGGGACAGCACAAAATGCAGTTGGTTTCAGCTCTTTGATGTCATCAATCAATTGTTTAACATCCTGATGGATGAGGATCCATTATATATATCTATAGATAAATAATCAATTGAGATAACATCTTTCCGTGAGACTGTGAGGCACAACATGAATGCACAAGATCTACTATAGAGATGCACAAAAATTAAAGTGTGCACAATTTATCCAAACATGAGTGCACACAATTTGGTATATGTGCTTCCTGTAGTAGATCGTGTGCATTCATATTGTGTCTCACAGTCTTGCGATAAGATGTTGTCTCATTGTAATAGTCTTGTGCAAGCTGTTTTAACTTACCTTATGCCAAAAGCCAATAGAGGCACCTTTTGAGAGGAACAATTCCTCGATCACTCGGTCGAATATATGGGCTAAAGGAAGGTATGACAGATACACATCCTTCTCTGTGAACTATCAATCATGGGAAAAAATAAACTAATTAATGCACAAACCTAAAGTTAAGGGTGAGATATTGAGTGAAATGAATGAAGTACATGTCACCAAATCAAAGCACGCGCTCCATTTCAATAACTAAAAGTCTAAACTGATAGTTAGATTGCACATTTATATCTATATATTATAGGTTAAATACGCCCCAATAGTCTCTTTTTATAAGATGACCTTTGGCGCACATTTATGTATATATATTATATGCTTAATACTACATATATGATATATATACCTCTTCATTCATGTCCTCCATATGATGATTTACACCTGCAATGATTGAAAGAATGCTTTCGTTGGAAATGATAACACCCTTTGGGTCGCCAGTAGTGCCACTGGTGTACATAATGGTGCAGATATCTGTCTTCCTTTTAACAGGAAGATCAAATTTCTTGTTCACTCCCTAGTATATATGTATGAGACAAACTTAAGTTATTAGAAATTAAAGAATAGATTGCAATTAAGGAAGGTTACTTATACATATATAGTTCCATGCATATATATACCAGCATTAAGAACTCATCCCAGGAATAAATTTTCACATTGAAAGTGGCAGCCGCCTCTTTCTGTTCTTCTGTCGCCTCTCCGAAGCTCACAACAGCTGCAAATTAATAAATTTGGTGATCCCTTAGAAACTATGGGTGACAATCTATCAAATTAAAAGGCCTTATTAGCTTACTTCTCAAGAACTCCTTTGTATTAGGCAATGTTTTCAACACCTAAAACCAGAAAAGTGTGGATTGTCAATGAGCCACAGGCAGAGTGATATATAATTGAATTGTGTTAGGCGCCACAGCCAGCATCAGGTGGCTAGGAGAATTGTTGGACGAGGACTGAAGGGTTAATTAAGTCTAGCACCTTGCCACTCAAAAATGTGACGGTATATACAGAAATAAAGTTTTGTCACTCGAAAATGTGGTAGTATATACGGGAATTGAATAAAGTTGTGCAGGTAAGACTAGCCCTTGAATGACCACGGCCAGCATTGGGTGGCTAGGAGAATTGTTGGGCGAGACCTGAAGGGCCAATTAAGTCTAGCACCATGCCACTCGAAAATGTGACGGTATATACAGAAATAAAGTTTTGCCACTCGAAAATGTGGTAGTATATACGGGAATTGAATAAAGTTGTGCAGGTAAGACGGGCCCTTGAATGACCACGGCCAGCATCAGGTGTGGCTAGGGGAATTATTGGACGAGGACTGAAGGGTCAATTAAGTCTAGCACCTTGCCACTCGAAAATGTGACGGTGTATACAGAAATAAAGTTTTGTCACTTAAAAATGTGACAGTATATACAGGAATTGAATAAAGTTGTGCAGGTAAGACTGGCAAGTGATGGGAGGGGAAATTGGTCACCTCATGGATTTTAGTTTCTTCTACAAAAGCAATGGAAATGGCTGCATGGCAAATGATAAACTCAACTGCGCCAGCACCTGCAACAAACCTAAATGTGTCACAAGACAAAACTAAAGTTATATAATAATATAATCAGCATAAAATTAAAGGTAATGTGCATACCTAGAGTGTCATATAAGGGGACACAATAAAGCCCATGAGCATTGCAAGCCTGCAATATACATACATATATATAGCATTTTGATTACCTCTTATATGGAGTGGAAGCATCATCATATGATTCATATCCAAACAATGAACAATTAGTACACTAAAAATGAACATCTAGTTAATTAGTGGTCCGCCACAATTGTCATAGTTCCTCAATTGTTATTAAAGTGAGGAATTTATTTCTTCAGAACTCAAAATTTTCACTTTGATAATAATTGGTGGATTAAATCTATATCATAAATGATTGAAGTATTAAATTGTACGTTATCCACATATAATGACTAAAATTCTATTTCACCAAAACAAATAATAAAGGCCTTTAAAAACCAATATACTAACTAGCTTTGGAGAAAAGATCAGATCATCTAAAAAGGGGCAAACACTTCCAATTATGATACTATACTAAGAAATTAAATTGAGAGGATAATGACCTGCATGCTTATAACCCAATTAGAGCAATTGGCACCATAGATTCCACATTTATCACCCTGCATGCATAAAATCAAGTAAAAGAATTATTGAGAATATTGGATGTCTGATCTGATCTCCCATATAAGGCCAAATTTAATGCTCCATACTCTAATTTGTAAACAACTATTTGCAGCTATATATTACTCCAAATTCTCTGTTATTTATACTTCTTAGCTATAAGAAGACCATTTTAATTATGTCAATTTTAACATGTTATAACATGTGCATATTTTTTTTTGAAAGGTAAACATGTGCATATATATGTACTAAATCATGATATGCCCAAAAAAAAAAAAAAAAAAAAAAAAAAAAAAAAAAAAAAAACTCACTTGAGTAACGCCACAAGCACGAATTGAAGCTCCAACTTTTTCCACAATATCATATACTTGTTTGTAAGTCAGCCACACATATTTACCATACTGAAATTAAGTGCCAATAAGTAAACAACAAACAAAATATATATAAATAAATAATCGAGTTATATATATATATATGCAATGTAGGGTACCTGTCCATCAACAAACTCACGCTCACCCAACATTAAATTATTAGGAAATTTTTTGACCGACTCGCTGCAAATCATAAAAATAAAATACAAATTAATATTCATATATTGACTAAATAAAAATTATATATAGCTAGTATCGAAGATACAACTTTATTTTCTTATACTTGTGTAGCAGTTAGTGTCGTGGTTCAATGACAAAATGCTGAACTCGACTCTCTGAGCCACGCATAACCCAACAATTAACGACCGCTTAATTATTGTACCCAGAAATGAAAAGTGATGATAGTACGTACCAGAAAATATCCCAGCAAGAATGGAGGTGTTGAGGTAGGGGGTTGAATCCATTTTGAGCCAATACATTTCTGTATACTGCCCCAACAGATGGCCTTCCATCTACACTTTCTCTGGCCTTCTCCATCTCAACAACATACCTCTTCTTATTACCTCCTTCCATTCTCAACAATTTGATGATTTAACCAATTATTCCTCAATATTGCAGATAAGATATATAGATGAATTTGAATTGTGTCTTTTATGGTAGCTAGCTTAGCTTATTGCATGCATATATGCTATGCTATGCTATGCTATTTAAAGTCTTCAACTTTCACCCGTTTAAACGTACGTTATCAAGACAGGCCAACTACTTTGGTGGCCGCCGATACTTACTTGCTTTAATAATATTCAGTTAAAAGAAGCCCAACCAACACCTATAGAGTTCAACAATCTTCTTGACTATACATATATTTAATTTATGAATTTCATACCGTGTTGAATTGTACTTTATATTATTTTGTCAATTCCTACTCCAACCAAAATTTACCTTTATATTATTTTGTCAAATGAGAGGCACGGTGTTCGGAAAAATAATTAGAACAAAAATGACGTGTGTGTAGTTTTTTGAGGCATTTTTCGGGTGGTGTTCACCACTGATTAGTTTTTTGAGGCATTTTTCGGGTGGTGTTCACCACTGATTTGGATCGGGTCAAAATGGATTCAAATTCTTCAAAGTAGGGGATGAATATAATTTAATTTCGTATTTTTATATGACATTCAAAATTAATAATTAGTAAATAAAAACTTAATTATCTAAGTAATATAGCCTTAAAAAATAGATCTTGGGAAAAAGAGCCTTTGTTCATGCATGTTAGAAATAAATGTGAGGTAGATTAATATAAAAAAATTTTGGTCATGTTTGGTAAAATAGTTAGATTATGAGTTAATTTTGGCTTGTTTAACCACTATTAGCTCTGTTTGACTTAGTTAAACAACAAAATTGAGTGTTTGGTTAATTAGTTTTTTAGTTTATTGCTCCAAAACATAAAAATTCAAAAAGCTGTTCAAAGTAGCTTTTTCGATCAGCTTCAACTAACAACTAATTTACCAAATATCTTTCTACAATCAGATAATATTATCAACTAGTCAAATCCACTAACCCAATCCGCTATTTACCAAACACCCCTTTAACTTTTTAAAGAGATTTAAAATGTGTTTTTTTTTTTTTTGGTGAAATTAAAATGTGTTGTTAGAAGTTAATATTTTTGTTCCGTTCAACATCATATGTATAACAGAAACTTCCTATTAATTTATTGGGTCAAAGAAAATCAGCATGCATATTTAATTATAGGTAGAAAATGGAAAAATTGAGCAATTTTTTGCGGGTTAAAATGAACTGAAAAAAAAAAAAAAGAAAAAAAAAAGGACAAGTTTTTCAATGAACCAATATTAACGAGTTATCAATGTTGAAAAAATCTCTAGGCGCCCTGTAGGCGCATGGAGACCACCTAAGGCGCCTAGGAGGCCGATCGCCTAGTGTCAAAGTGTGATTTTTACAACACTGCGAGTTAAATTGTAATAGAGTCAGTAGTATTCCAAAAAAAAAAAAAAAAAAAAAAAAAAAAAAAAAAAAAAAAAAAACGAGTTATATTGGGGAAGGGTGGGGATGTAAAATTTGAGTTGAAGTGTCGGTTATTCATGGGCTTAGCCGCTTAGCATGTTTTGACCTACATTATAAATTTGAACACCGCTTCTCATCAACCTAATAGAGGTGGCAAAGTGATAAGAGGATAATTTTTATATAAGAAGATGATGCGATTAATTCTTGTCAAGCCTACTGCCTATATGTATATGTATGTATATCTTTAATTTTAATCTATTTTTTCAACTGTATGATGTAGCAAATTTTGACTACATAATTTTTCAATTCCTTGATGTACCTAGTCCGTCATTCGTCTAGTCGCCCGGTAAAACAACTCACCAATCGTATGCTATGGACCCATGTCCAGCATGCATGCGCTGGACACAGGTAACAGTGTCGTTAAGCACTGTTATTTTCTTTTTTTAAAAAAAAAAATTTCAGACCGCTTCGTTATAGGAGTATATGTTCATAATTTTATTACTATATGTTCATAATTGTAAGTTCATAATGTAAGAGTTCTATGTTCATAATTCCATAACTGTGTATTCATACTTCCATAACTGTACATTCATAATTCCGTAACTGTACATTCATAATTCAATAACTGTAACTTCATAATTTTCGAAGCTCTATGTTCACAATTTTAGAGTTCTATGTTCATAATTTTATCACTATATGTTCATATTGTAAGTTCATAATGTCAGAGCTCTGTGTTCATAATTTCATAACTGTACATTCATAATTGCATAACTATACATTCATAATTGCATAATTGTACATTCATAATTCCGTAACTATACATTCATAATTCAATAACTGTAAAATCATAATTTTCAAAGCTTGATGTTCACAATTTTAGAGCTCTATGTTCATAATTTTATCACTATATGTTCATAATTGTAAGTTCATAATGTCAGAGCTCTGTGTTCATAATTTCATAACTTACATTCATAATTCTATAACTGTACATTCATATTTCCATAACTGTACATTCATAATCTCATAACTGTACATTCATAATGGCACAAACGAATAACGCCGTTAACGGCGTGACAAAATAAAAAAAAAAAAAAAAAAAAAAACTAACTGAAATGACACATTTTCTCTTAAAACAACGTCGTTTTGGACTCGTGTCCACAATTCACTTGCGACAACTCACTCATATTTAAAGTAAGGGAAACAAAAGCACAAAAAATAAACAACATCATTAAGGCAAAAGAGAAAAGATAAATGAGAATAGACTTATCTTTATAGAGGAGTCAATGGCTCGGCAAATCTAGCTGAAAAGCTATAAGCTAGGAACTGAAAGCTGAAAAGCTATAAGCTCGGAGCTGAAAATTGAAGAGCTGTTAAGCTAGTTGTTATGATTGAAAGTGTTTGATAAAATTAGTTTTTTGATAAGCTGATAAATGTAAAAAGACTAAAAAGGACATTCCATAAAATTTAAATTAATTTGTTTACATATTAAAATTTAACATTTTGTCTTTAAAAAAAATTAACATTTTGAAATAAAACTATTAGCATAATCATGATCTAGCATCTCATAATCAAGTAGCAATATTGTTGCAAATCTCATAATAATAATAATAATAATAATAATAATAATAATAATAATAATAATAATAATAATAATAATAATAATAATAATAATAATAATAATAATAATAATAATAATTGCAGTGAAAGTTGCGGATAAAGGAGAAGAGAAATGAGTTTTAATTGGGAAGGGTAAATTATGTCATTTCTTTAAAATAATAAGAATAAAGATGGAAAAAAAGTTAGGAAGCTAGGAGCTTATTTTGAAACGCTACCTAAAGTAGCGTTCCAAAATAAGCTCTTATTTAAGCTATGAGCTTTTTGGGAACATTACCAAACAGAGTTTATACCTTATTAATAGCTTAAAATAAGAGACTATATTTACTATATACCAAACAAAGAGACTTCTTCTAATTTACTCATACCCATTACCATTATCTTACCTCAAAAGACTGAATCGCCAACCCTAAAGGCCCCTCACACTCCGACCCGACAGAGCATGTCTCATTACCATTATCTATAATTTGATTCCAATTACAATTTCGATTCTAATGTTTGCACCAATTGTCCCCTTAGTTAGAATCTAGCTTTATCCTTAGTCTAAATTTAGAAAATAAAAATAATTTCAATTTCTTGTCTTCTAATTCTATGATGAACTGAAAGGAGTGAAAGCAAGCAAATAATAATAATAATAATAATAATAATAATAATAATAATTTGATTAAATATGATTTTGAAGCTGATAATAGAATTTCAAATTGAAAAATGAGATAGGGACTCTCATGGAGTAAAATCCATATTATTGCATGTGTCACAATTTCATTAATAGAAGATAAAGAAATAATAAAAATATTAAATTATATTTTTTTTAATGAATCAAAACACACTATACTTAAAATAAAATTTAGGAATAATAATGCGTATAATATTACTCATTCAAATTAAAGAATTCACTGTTGAACATGAAATGTGACAGTAAAAACTATTGAAGGAAGAGTGGTTGGGACTTAAAAACAGCAGCGAGCAGCTACAAAGATCGATAAAATTTATGGATGGTTTGTCTACGAAAAGCTGCTGTAACGTAACTATGTTGCTTTTAATTAACCAAGACGTTTATTGCATGCTTTTCTGCTCAACCATCCATGCATGCATGCATGCAGCTGTGACTAGTGATGATGAGCTTTGGAACGGGAACCACCCAACCACCCCGATCCACTTTTAACCTATATTCCTTAAATGCACCCCCACCCTCCCTCCTCCCTTTATTTTTCCATTTTAATTTTATTTTTGTAACATCACCCTATCAAAGATAGGGATGATACTTTCAATGAGCCCTGCGAATATCCACCCGAATTCACTCCGCATGGATCAAATTTTTTTAGGTGATGGTGGGTGGTGGATCGTCGGAGGTGGGTCTTTAAACAGTAAACACATGATGGGTCAGGTTGAATTCTGATTCTATGTACAAAACCCGCCTAGAACCTCACCTGACCCACCGTATGTGTGTGTGTGTATATATATATATATATATATATATATATATATATATATATATATATATATTAGTAAATTAAGTACTAGTATGTAGTTATTTATAAAAGTTTATATAACTTCGTGTATCTTTTTACTATTTTTATATGTAAACTACTAAGTTTATTTTTTTTTAAAAAATAACAATTTAGTTATTATATTTAAATATTTTTATTATTTTATGTTTTATTATCACTAATGAATTTTATTATGTGTAAGTAATTTAAATATTAATTTTTTAAAAAAATAAGAAGTTGATAAGTGGTGGGTATCCGTAGTGGGCACTCACATCCAGTAGGAGTGGGGGTGAGTTTTGAAAAAATTCACCCCATGTAGGTTGGAGGTGGGAATGGGTGAAAAAAATATAAGGTGGGTCGGGTGATGGATGTAGCCCTTTCCGATCCACACCTGACCATTGCAATGAGATAGATATATAGATAGATGATGAGTGAAGAGTGATATCTTAAGTAGCTAAGCTATATATATAGATAGATATATTTTCCAGAAGTCATTTTCCTGTTTTCCAAACGGACTCTAAGTTGATAACTTAAGTAGCTAAGCTATATATGCTAGCAATCGCAGGGTGTAGGCTTCCATTCTTATGGGTTGTGGACAACCCTATACAAGCATTTGAGGTACTGCTGAAAGTGTTGAGACACATTTTACAATAACTTCACCCCAAGTCTCTCGAATACGAGCCGTATAACTCTAGAGATTAGAAAAGTAATTCTCGCAGGAATATAACATTAATCTTATGAATTTTTTCGTTTTAATTTGACCTAAAAAAAATTTCAATTAATATCTATAGCCTTTTCCATTTATAGTACAGTACCTACCCTTTTAATTTATATAGTTGACCGGACCTCATACGACTTCAATAATATCACACTCTCTGTATTTATATTATGTATATATAACAACATAACGTACCGAAGAAGCCTCTCAAAGCCTCTTTTGCAGGGTTTGAATTGTAAGTATCCATCCAGTATGGAGAGCATGATGAGTGGTTTAAGATGGAGAAAGCAGAGTGGTCTCAAAGCTATCCAAACAAAAATAGGCAAAGTTGCAGAGATTGAAATGAAGGCTGAGGAAGATGATAATGGATATGGAGAAGAGCCGTTGAGTCCGTCGGCTCGGATGTTTCATCAGCCCAACTTCAACGTGCACGTCATAGCAGTCATGGGGAGCAAATGCACCATCCAACCCCAATTAGTCAAGCAAAATTTAGTGCATACTTTGCTTAAACACCCTCGCTTCACTAGCGTCCTGGTATATCTCTCTGTCCTATCTTACTTGTCCAGTTTACTATTTATCACCCGAACCAAATACATAAAATGGTATAGATAGAGTGTTAGATATAAATGTAGTATATACTCTAATGTTTCTAAATAGAATCTACGAGAAATTTAACCTCTGTAAGTCTGTAACAGCAGAAGCTATGCTGATCTTCAGCCATAATTGATAGTGGACTAGTAAAATAACCTTAGCTGTTTTGTTTCATACTTCACTTAGAACCCTGGATGGTGTATTGACGTGGGTATTTTATTTGCAGGTTGAGGATGAGAAAGATAAAGGGGAAATGAAATGGGTGTTAACGAAGGTGGAGTTAGATGACCATATTGTGATACCAAAGGTGGAAGAAGACAATAATAATCTCCTTCTCCGGGAATCAGGAGACAAGTTTGTAGAAGACTACATTCAGAAGCTGAGCAAGACAAGCCTCCCGAAATCAAGACCACTCTGGGACCTCCACCTCCTAAACCTGAAAACCTCCGACGCCGAGGCCGTCGGCGTCTTGAGAATCCACCACTCCCTAGGCGACGGCGCGTCCCTCATTTCCCTCCTCCTCGCCTGCACTCGCCAGACCGCCCATCCCCACAAGCTTCCAACCATTCCCACCAAGAAACGGAGGCCCCCCCGCCCCGCCGCCGCCGCCGCTTCAAGAATGTGGCCGGCGGCATGTCTTGTTTCCCTGTGGTGTTTCCTAACCTTGATGTGGAATAGCTTTGTGGACGTGTTTATGTTTGTGGCCACGGCTTTGTTCTTCAAGGATACAAACACACCAATCAAAGCCACCACCGGCTCTCACCTTCATCCTCGCCGGGTGGTTTATCGGACTGTCAGCCTAGATGATTTCAAGCTCATTAAGAACGCCATGAACATGGTAATAATTAAATCTTCTCCCAAAAAGTTGATTCCCAGCTCTAAGGGTCTCCTACACCCCGACCCGATAGAACATTCGGAATATGTAAATCACGATAACGAATCAGCAAACAGGGTCAAATGCTGATGCACAACATAAGGGATGTACCCATTTTGGACATAATTCTCACCGCAATGTTCAAATCTTGGTCTCTTCTTATTTACTTAATTGCTTATAAACCATTGAACTAAACCTGTGGCAATAATTAAATCTATTAATAATAAAAATTGTATATATTAATTATGTCATTATATTACCAGCTGCTTATTTATTATGTGTAATTCCCTACTACCATTGCACAGACTATAAATGACGTTGCATTGGGAGTTGTCCAGGCTGGTTTGTCAACCTATCTCAATAAGAGATACGGTAAGTCTAACTTATATATACTCTTTCTGTCTCATTTTACTTATTTGTTTATTATTTATTCTTCGGGTAAGCTGTTTTTTAAATTCTTTGCTTATTTTATTTTTAAAATTTTTAAATTTAATTTTTGAGTTTATATATATACTAATACTAAATTTAATATGAAAAACTGAATTTAAAATAACTTCAGTCAAATATCTTTAACGAAACCAGACACATAACATTGAAACTCCAGATTTTATTATTTACCAATAGAGTCTGATTTAATTTAGCAGGTGATCACGACAAGGAGGACGACGGAGAGATGGAGAAAACGAAACACCTCCCCGACAACATTCGACTTCGATCAACTCTTCTTATTAACTTAAGACCATCTGCTGGAATTCAGGTTAATCCTAATCCTATATAATTAGTCACATTATTAACTTGGTAACCGTAATTTTATATGTTCAACTCACAGGGAAAACACTTAAATTGAATAATTTATTTTAGTCCCAAAAGAAATGACTGAATGAGTAGAACATGACTCGGCAGGAATTAGGTGAAATGATGGAGAAGGAGTCAGAAGCAAAATGGGGAAATTGTATAGGTTATGTAATACTCCCCTTTAGAATTGAATTAAAGGAGAATCCTTTGGATTATATGAGAGATGCCAAGTCAACTATTGACCGCAAGAAACGTTCCCTTGAAGCTCTCTACACTTTCTACATTGCCCAATTTGTACTCAAGCTTTTCGGCATTAAGGTACGCATGCACTTTTACTACAATTTTAAAAGTAATTTTTTTAAAAAAAAAAAAAATCATATTCAAACAATGTTACATGTAAAAATATTTTTACTAACTATATACGCATTGTGACATAAAGTTGCCATAAATCGCAAAAAATAAAGTGACACTAAACTAAGTATTTTAATATCAATTAATTATATCATATAACATGTCACATCTAAGAAAATTTTTACCAATACAAATTGAATGATTCTATTATTTTTCGTATAAGCTAAGATTTGATATAAACAATATTTTTCTTAACTTATATGCCCTTCAATTTTTGGTATGTACAGGCAGCAAGCTGCTTATCACACAGAGTAATTGAACACACAACAATGTGCTTCTCCAACCTGGTTGGTCCTCAGGAGGAAATCGGTTTCTGTGGTCACCCCATGGCTTATCTTGCTCCTTCTTCTTATGGACAGCCCCATGTAAGTATGTATATATGTAGGGTTATGTTTTTTACCTGTGTGTGTATATATATAGGGTCAGGTTTTCGTGGGGATAGTATTTTCTGTGTCGTTGTGCGATCACTCACCATTAGACATGTATACATGCACTACAAAGTGTTTGAAAATGCACCATTATGTGTGATGCAATGCATTTTTTGGCGTATTTCTGAATATTGTGGTGCATTTTTGCATACTTAATAATGTTGAATCTGCACCGGCCACAAGGGAAACACTATTCGCAATTGAACCAGTATCTATCTATGTATAAAATGATTAGTGATCAAATGAGACCACATCCCTCCGTGACACTGTGCGGACTTGTACATACCGGAATGCACACAATTTAAAATTCCAGTCACACAATTATCTACCAGGCATGGAGTATGTAGTTTAAATTGTGTGCATTCGTATAGTAGTTTTTGTGCTTCCATGTTGGTTCGCACAGACGAGGGTGGTCTCATTGGAACGTCACCTTATATACAACTCCAACAATATCTTTGGTTTTTTTTCCTGTCTTTTTGCTAAAAATGCTTTTTTCCCCATATTTATTCAATTGAATTGATATATATATATATATATTAATAAAAATAAAATTTAAATTTGTGCAGGCACTGATGATTAATTTTCAAAGCTACATAAACAAGATGACGATGGTGTTATCAGTGGATGAAAACGTTATCCCAAATCCGCACCAGTTGCTGGATGATCTTGAAATGTCTCTTAAGCTAATTAAAGATGCTACCCTAGCAAATTCACTAGTATTATAAATAGTGTGTTCAAATTATTTTTAACATCATATATTATTAATGCATTGTAACGCGGACCGCCCACTCAACCCATCAAGAAGAATATATGTATGGCACTTTAATTTCATTAAGCGAATCAACTAGTATTTATTTTTTAAAGACCAAATACCAATTTTGATCCCAGGAGTATGAGTAAAATGATAGTTTTGATCCACATATTTAATTTCTACTAATTTTCATCTATGACTATTATTTTAGTGCCAAAACTCATCACAACGGTCACCCCTCCGTTTAAGGCATGCCAAAATCTAAAAATTTTAAGGGTATTTTCGTCTTTTTCAACTTAAGATCCCAATTTGAGAATGATAAAGATATTTAACTCTAAGATCAATTCCAATACGCAGTTTTTATCCCTCATCCTATCTTAATTTGAGGAGAAGAATTGTGAATTGGGATTGATCGTCTTAGGGCTTAGATCTCTTTATTCATGTTCAAATTGGGATCTTAATTTGAAAAAGACAAAAATACCCTTAATAATTTCATATTTTGCATGTCTTAAACGAATGGGTGACCGTCGTAATAAATTTTGATACTAAAACAATAGTGGTGAATAAAAATTAGTACTAAAACAATAATTGTGGATGAAAATTAGTAGGAACTAAATATATAGACTAAAACTATCATTTTGCTAATACTCGTGGAATCCAAAATTGGTATTTGCCCTTTTTAAAAAAGAGAGATTATAGTCGATTATAAAACAAATGTTCATTATGTCTTAACCGTTGAAAATTCACACACCTATTTAACATCGAACCTTTGTACGACAAAATTTTCATTTCAATCAGAGAATGCTAACCTTCAAACTATATGCCATTTACCAATTTTTAAGCAACGCCTCACTTTTCAGAAACTCAAATTTTTGAAGCCCATTTCAGGGGAATTCAAAATTTCATGGTTGAATGGTGAAGGGTGATATGATCATCCATCACCTTAAACCCTTCTCTTCCTCATCTCCCTCACCCAAGAAAAAGGTGTGAGAAGAAGATAAGCCCCAGTTTCTTTTTCTTGTTTTTTTTTTTTTTTTTTTTTTTTTTGGTTTCCTTCATATATAGAGTCCATATATAGAATGGGTGCAAATTTGAGCTTCCCAGAATGGCAGTCTATGTCAAGCTTGGTGGCTTTCTTTCTTGTAATATACTTGATTGGATTTGGGATAGAAAACGTTGTTGCAGAAGATCAGCAGCATTGCAGGATCAATAATATTACCGCAATCCTTCCTCCTCCCTATGGAAACATGAGAAACATGATTTGTCAGAATGTTTGGGATAGCTTCACGATACGGGTAAGAACGATAACATTAAGCATCAATGCTTTATCTGCAATAAATAAGTAAATATATATAAACTCAAATGAAGGTTTAACGTGCTTTTGGTGCGGATGCACCATTAGGTATGAAAAAATGCACCAATAGTGTTAAGAAAAGCACGACAGTGAAATGCAGAATGAAACGCACCACATACCAAAAATGCACCATACATGCATACATCACCACACCTTATGATGCATTTCCGAACACTGTGTGGTGCTTTTATTAATACATAATGTTGTGTTTTTGATGATGCGTACTTAATTTGTGCATTTTGTTGTTGTTGTGCATTTCCTAACATTGTTGGTGCATATTTGTATAACTATTGGTGCGGCCGCACTGACTGCACAGGAAGGCATGACCACACCTGAACTCGACTATATATATATATATATATATATATATATAGTAACGAGGCTGACCAGACCGAATTGGACGAGTTAACTCGGCCGAGCTCGCCGCCAACTCAATTGAGTCGACCAAGTTGGACTCCTAGACTGCCGCCTAAGGGATAATTCGCCTCGGTCTAGAGACGCCTAGGCCAATTTTTACAACCGTGCATATATATGTGCGTGATCTTTATGATCATTATTTTCATTATTTATTCATTGACATGCAGTTCTCCCAGTCAAAAGACTATGTTGTTACAATTGTATTATCAGCTACATACACAACTGGATGGGTAGGAATGGGATTTTCCAGCGATGGAATGATGATTAACTCTAGCTGCATGGTTGGATGGATACCCCCAGCAGGTGGTAAGGGACAAATCCTTCAGTACCATGTAGAGGGAACGATGCCCTCCGAGATAAAACCCAACAAAGGTGAATTGCCATTGACAAAAACCCCACCCCTTGCTGTGCTCCAAAATGGCACAATATACTTAGCCTTTCAATTGGAATACCCAACCCCTCTAGGACCCCAGCCAGTGGTTCTTGCATATTCCTCTGAATATCCCCACCAGGATCTCCTCCTAACTCACCATGACGACAAAACCAGCATCATTTTCGATTTCTCGACATCCAAGGCGGCTGCATCGGCTAGCATCAAAAGAATGAAGATGATTCATGGGATAGTGGGGATATTGGGGTGGGGGTTTTTCCTCCCTTGTGGAGCAATGGTTGCTAGATACCTTAAGAATCATAATCCGTTATGGTTTTACCTGCATATATGTTGTCAGGTCACAGGATTCTTGTTGGGATTTGTTACTGTGATTGTAGGACTGCAACTCTATAACCAGCTGGATTGCGATTTCCCAACGCACAAGGGCATTGGCATTCTTCTCCTTGTCCTAAGCATTCTCCAGGTACCTTCAATTCACTCTCGATCTTATTGGGGCTCGAACTCATAA
Organism: Ipomoea nil; assembly: GCF_001879475.1. Taxonomy (NCBI): domain Eukaryota; kingdom Viridiplantae; phylum Streptophyta; class Magnoliopsida; order Solanales; family Convolvulaceae; genus Ipomoea; species Ipomoea nil. Next base: position 473,771 of record NW_017617502.1, read on the forward strand.
CCTAGCTCTGAAACCATTTGTTATATCAAGGCCAAAAGCTATAGCTCACAGTGAACGCACAACTTTAGAGGGTGTTTAGTAGGGGTGCTTGGTAAATGACTATGAGCTGATTGAGTTTAGAAAAGTGTAAATTAGCCGTTAGCTGATTACATACAAAAGTAGTTTTCTCAAAAAACTTATCTAGCAGCTTTTTGAGTTTTAACATTTTGGAGCAATAAATTATTACAAAAAGCTAATTAATCAAACACTCATATTGATTATTTAACCAAATCAAACAGCTAACAGTGGTTAAATAAGTCAAAAATGACTGATAGGTTAACTATTTTACCAAACAAGGCCTTTTTTATAAATTGTCACATTTTCCAATGCTAGGTCATAGTGTTAGACTTGCTCTTCACAGGCCTTCATCCAATAATCTCGTGATGTGGGCCCTCATCCAATAATCTCGTGATGTGGGCCCTTTACTGGCCTCGGTCCAACAATATCCCTCTATTTTGTTATGCAAATCACTACTACATGCAATATCATGATGCAGATACTAATTAACTAACTAAACAAGATCTTTAATTTGTTTGAAGTTCAGATGTTCGCACTTTTCCTACGTCCCGATGAAGACAGTCCCTACCGAAAGTACTGGAAATGGTATCATTCATGGGTTGGAAGGACTGCTCTCTTCTTTGGAGCTTTGAACATAGTTTTGGGGATGCATTTTGCAGAAGCAGGAAGTACATGGAAGACCAGTTATGGAGTCATTGTTGGTTTGACCATATTGACATGTATTGTTTTGGAAGTATTTGTAGAGCAGAAGTTAAATGATCTGCCACCCCCTGCCACTTCCTGATGATCAATTTAATTATTTACATGAAGTTTAATTTACTGAAACAATATTAGACTGCTTGTGTAGCCCAGATGAATCTACCATAACAGCAAACAGTTTTAATAAAAACCCTAAAAATTCTTGAAAATTTCTTATCCAATTCTGAAAGTATATTAGAAACTTGCTCATATCTATCATGCCCAAAATATGTTTTATAAGCATGGAATGTGTTTTAAGTATTTGTGCAATGATATATCTGCAGAGAAAGGTGAAAAAGAGTACTGCACAGAAAGAAAGAAAATACTCTATGAAGGAAGAATTGCAATATTAAGAAAATGAAACTAGTGTCGTATCAAATATATAGAGATAAACTTAAGAAAATCTAGCATTACTGTTAGGCATGATTTAAATAACACAGTATCAGTTAAAGAGTAAAGGCAAGAATGATTTTCGTCTTCAAAATTTACCATTGCAAGGTAGGTCTAAAACTGAACAAATAGCATAAATAAAAAGTACAGCAGTAAAAAACTTACCCCTTAACTATAAAGGTATAGCACCAGGGAGGGGGTAGGTAGGGGTGGCGGGCAGGGAGCCAAAAACCTTAACTATAAATTCTAACACAAAAACTTAGAAAGAGCCACCACTATCTTCACAGGTTTCACTTCTTTGATTTTTTAGACACCCTGTGCAAAAGCAGCCAAATCAACAGAGAATTCGAATGTGGTACTTTGAGAATATAGAAGAGTATGAACCCTGAAAACTTACTGCGTTGGCTGGGATTGGGTTACCGGTGCAGGTGCTTCCCTCTCTCCTGGACCCTATGGATAGATGGGACAATCAATCTCAACTTCAATGTCAAGGTAACAACAAAAGTAAACAGAAAAAGACATGATTTTGAAAGCATTAAGGTGGCGATTAGTTCACAATAATAGGATTAAATTCTCAAAGGTAAACGTTACCCTAGGCTTAAGAGCACCTAAGTGGCCTAGGCCGATCAAGCAATAAGAATAAAGTTCAAGTACAGCAAAAACCAATCAAATCGCAAAATGCAGGATCTGATCTGATATTTAAAATGAAATTTCAGGAGTTTTTCTTACCTTGGCCAAGCGCTCCTCTCTCCTGGCAAACTTTCTTTCACGGCTTGCCTTGTTCTTTGCCCTCTTAGCCTCAAACTGATCTGATAATGTCTTTTCTCTAGCCTTCTCAGCCTTTGATTTGTGAATACTCTCCATCAGGACACGCTTGTTCTTGAAAACATTACCCTTCACTTTCATGTACATGTCATGATACATGTGCTTATCAATCTTCTTTGACTCGCTATACTTGCGAAGCAGGCGCCTGAGGACCCTCATTCTCCTCATCCAAAGCACTTTAGTGGGTAACCTAGCCTCCCTAGTACCCTTGCGCTTACCTTAAACAGCAAATTCCAAATTAGGAACAACCAAACTGACCAATGCAATAAATAAATGTTTAATGATAGAAATAATGCTATCCACAAGAACCTAGGTTACTGTATAGCACATATAGCACCACAAGAAAAATATTTTGGAATTCCAATTTAAATAAGGTCATGGGACAAATGGGTATTCCAATTTCCAAGAACTATTGGCTCATATGAAGAATCATTTCATTTTAGTTAGACTAACCATATCCAGAGTGACGGCCCTTTCTCTTAGCCTCCTTCATTCGGCGAGCACGAGATCTTGAGTGAATCTTGGTAGGCTTTCTGATAATGAAGCCATCCTTCACCAGCTTCCTTATGTTCTGGCCTATGCTTGAGCAAAACAAGTAATTAGAAAGAAGAAGTACCAAGAGTGCAAAAACACTAATTCAATCACAAGTATAACATTTAATGTGGGCTTTTGAGAGGAAATGAAAATGGTAGCCTCATACAGCAGCACTGCAGCAGTTTCAGTAATCAATTAAACTCTTAATCCATTTCACAAATCTAACACGATCAGAACAACTCCAATAAACATCTCCTGAAAGTTAGAACCTCACAGGAGCGTTGATTCCTAAGTATTACATACAAGCAACGCTAGGTAGTCCTTAAACGAAACGAAACTAAACAGATACCCAACCCGAGATCATCAAAACCAAGCAAATTCGAAGAAAACAGTATACAGAGTTGCGAATAAAATAAAATATTCAGTAGATACTAAGACCTGGCGAAAACAAAAACGAAAACTAAATGTAAATCTACATAGGGAAAACGAGAAGCTTACGAGAATTGGCCATGGAGATTTCATTGCCTTCGTTGGGATCGAGCCAAACCTTTCCCCGCCCACACTTCAGCACACTGGCTGCAAGCCTCTTCTGTAACTTCAACGACACCATCTTTGGTTCGGCTCTCGTCTCTCTCAGATGCAATTGATTGATGGATGAAGATAGTGCTATTATATCACAGCTACCCTAGGGTTTTGAAAAAGTTATAATTTCTTTTGAATAGGCTTTAAAAGATTTTGTCTTTTAAAATAAGCCATCGGCCCAACTAAGTGCAACTAGGCAAACTATTGTGTGGGCTCTAGTCCACACAGCTGTGTGTGGATCATAAACATAAGATATATTTTTAATATATTAAAAGTATATTATTTGTGTATTGAATGTATATTATTTAATAATATATATAAAATAATATATTTTTAATACTAAAATAATGTACTCTCAAATAATATACTTTACGTATATAAATAATGTATATTTAGTATATTAAAAATGTATATATAAAATAATATATTTTTAATACTAAAATAATGTACTCTCAAATAATATACTTCACGTATATAAATAATGTATATTTAGTATATTAAAAATGTACTTTTATTTATGGTCCACAAAATTGTGTGGACTATGATCCATGCAATAATGATTGGTGCAGCTATCGGTGACCGAAGTTCGTCTAGAAATTTAAAAAATGATTTTTATAAAATAATTTATTTTTTAAACAAATTGATATTGTTGTGTTTAACTGAAAGTCAAAAAATTATATTTTTCAGTTTAGCTAAAAATTAAGAAATTATTTTGTATATTACTTGTCACAATAATAATAATAATAATAATAATAATAATAATAATAATCTATCTATATATACTAATAAGAGCCAAAGAAAGTTATTAGGCCTATAATTGGTAGAAAAAATGTCCTATCAAATTATTAAATCAAATGAATGTTTTAGGTTGTTTAGATTTTAATTTTTTTCTTGAGATTTCCTAATTTATCATTAATTATACAATTATCCGTTAATTTATTCGTTAAATATTATCTTCTTCGTTAGTATTATTATAATTTTCGTTAGTTCACCGCTAACCGAAGAAAAGCACACAAATCCTTATAGAATTCTAATAATAAAGTCTTAATAGGGCCCTAACCCACATATCTTTATAGAATTATAATTACACCATTACTCTAATTCTAATATTAAAGTCTAATATAGAATTATAACCATACCATTAGTCTAATTCTAATATTAACGAGTAAATAAAAATTTAATACTTAAAATGTAATCGTGAAATTGAGAAAAGGAAGTTGGAATGGATTTTGAAAGTTTTGATCTCACATTGTTTGAAAATGTAAATGTAGATTAGTATATAGTTATAGGTAGTTTATGTTTTTTAACAAGTATGAAATATATTGTTAGAGGATTCTCTTTTGTGCAAAAATCAAGAATCAATGTGAGTTTTAAGTTTAATTTTGGATGGATGGACAAAGATTTTTACACCAAATAATATAATCTTATTCTATTTTTCCACCTCTCATATCAATATAAAATTGTAATACATTAGCAAGGCTTTGTTTGGCAGATCTTATTTAGGAGCTTATAGCTTATTTTAAACTACTAATAAGTTATAAGCTCTATTTTATAATATTTACTAAATAAGCTCTTATTTAAAAGAAGAGCTTATTTAAATAAGCTCTTATTTTTTTTTTTGAATGCTAAATAAGCTCTTATTTAAATAAGCTCTTATTTAAAATAAGAGCTTATTTTGGAACGCTACCTAAGGTAGCGTTTCAAAATAAACTCATAGCTTCCTAACTTTTTTTCTATCTTTATCTTTATTATTTTAAAGAAATATCATAATTTACCTTTCCCAATTAAAATCATTTTCTCTTCCCCTTTATCTGCAACTTTAATCGCAATAATAATAATAATAATAATAATAATAATAATAATAATAATAATAATAATAATAATAATAATTATTATTATTATTATTATTATTAATGGTTTTTGGGTTTTCGGACCCAAGGAGGTCCAACACAACCTTAAGGGCAAATTATGTCCTGGACCCGTGTCCACAATGAATTGTGGACACGGGCCCAAAACGACATCGTTTTTCAAAAAAAACGCGTCATTTAGTTAAAAAAAAAAAAAAAAAAAAAAATCGCGCGCGTTTTGCCGTTAACGGCGTTATTTTTTTTTTGGATTATGAATGTACAGTTATGCCGTTATGAATGTACAGTTATGCAATTATGAAATTATGAACACAGAGCTCTAACATTATGAACTTACAATTATGAACATATATAGTGATAAAATTATGACCATGGAGCTTTAAAATTGTGAATATAGAGCTTCGAAGATTATGAATGTACAGTTATAGAGTTATGAATCTACAGTTATGGAGTTATGAATCTACAGTTATGAGATTATGAATCTACAGTTATGGAATTATGAATGTACAGTTATTGATCGAATTATGAACAAAGAGCTCTAACATTATGAACTTACAATTATGAACATATAGTGATAAAATTATGAACATAGAGCTCTAAAATTGTGAACATAGAGCTTCGAAAATTATGAATGTACAATTATGGAGTTATGAATGTACAGTTATGGAGTTATGAATGTACAGTTATGGAGTTATGAATGTACAGTTATAGAGTTATGAACGTACAATTATGGAGTTATGAATGTACAGTTATAGAGTTATGAATGTACAATTATAGAGTTATGAACGTACAGTTATGGAGTTATGAATGTATAGTTATTAACATATATTAATAAAATTATGAACATATACTTCTATAACAAAGTGGTCTGAAATTAAAAAATAAAAATAAAATAAAATAAAAAGAAGATAACAGTGCCTAACGGCACTGTTACCCGTGTCCAGGAAGCATGCTGGACACGGGTCCAAGGCATAACGATTGAACCTTTAGTTGGAGGATACACCTTTCAATAAAAAGCTTGCTAAAAATAATATGAGCTCGACGATTTTGACGTGGAAACCGAAAGGAAAACCACGGGCCTTTTTGGGCGGTGCCAAGCCTAACTCCACTATGTATTTTGTAGGTGTCTTTGTACATACTTGTAGGGCTATGCTCTACACAAAGTGTTGTGTTTCTAATAATATAACAATAATAATAGAAAGAAGGGTGATGGAATGGTGTGGAAGAGTCCTTACATGTGTATGGATGAGTGGTGGAGCCTTCTTGGTATATTGTGGAATGAGGCCTTCTTGGGAGAGTAGTTGTAGGAGAGTGATAGTAGTCTTCAAGTGTGTAGGAAGAGTGCTTGGGAGAGTCCTCCCATGTGTGTATGAGTGAGTGGCCCCTTTCTTCTTGTCTTCCCCTCCTTTTTATAGCTAGTCCATCCCAAAAGTGTCCGTTGGACATTTAGTAGGGTAGTGATGGGTGATAATTAGGGGGTTATGGATAATAATAATAATAATGGGGTAATAAGTGGGAGGTTAGGAATGGTGGGGTAGTAAATAGGACTTTAAGGGTAGATAATTAGGAATTTAATAGGGGCTAACGGCTAGTTTTAGGCCGACCCTCTACCCGTGCCGATCCCACACTCGCACCGACTCCCGGGTCGAGCCGACTCCTCGGCTTGGCCCGTATCTCTTTTGGGCTTACTCCATTTTCCTCTTGGGCTTTGCTTCTTCTTCTTGGGCTTGATCTCTTTTCTTTTTGGGCCCCGAGCCCACGGGGTTCACACCCTATCAATTATTATTATTATTATTATTATTATTATTATTATTATTATGAGATTTGAAACAATATTGCTAGTTCATTATGAGATGCTAGATCATGATTATGCTAATAGTTTTTTTAAAAAAAAATTATAACAACTAGCTTAACAGCTCTTCAGTTTTCAGCTCCGAGCTTATAGCTTTTCAGTTTTCAGCTCCTTTTCAACTTTTAACTTCTAGCTTATAGCTTTTCAGCTAAGTTTGCCAAACAGAGTCCAAATACTCTCCTTTCAAAAATGTGTACCCAAAAGAAATAGATGTTCCAAAACTCCAATCGCTCAAAGTCCATCTTTTGGCTAACCGTCCGCTCATCTACTATTGCTTTGTTGGTGCTGTCGGGCGACGCTCTAATGGAGGGTTGAACCGGCGATGCCATTAGTAGACTCCATCATCCGGTTATTTTAGGAATAAGTGTTAGATCTCATATCATCTCCGGTCGTTTTTCAGGGAAGGCTTCTGAGGCTCTTCAGATCTGACAGGTTTTATACACTTTTTTCCATTTATTTTGTTTTCTTTTGGTTCTACATTATCACTTTGTTCCTTTGACTAGTTTGTTTTCTCTTTCGCAGGTTTTCCTCTAATTTCTTTGGCGAGTTCTCCCCATAAGCGTGGAATGATAAAATGGTCACACCAGAATTAAGCTTAGCTATGTTTGACCAGATCTGTGAAGAAGCACTGAGTTCATCCAACAACTTCGGCTTCAAATTTGTAAAACAGTCTGTGATCAAGTTTTCTATAGCCTTGCTAGGAAATTTTTTTCGATGTCTGACTGTAAAGAATGCATTACCATTCTAACGATCTGTATCGTAAACATTTCTGTTTCTGATTAATGAAGTTGCCTTTATTTTCCTTTCAAAAAAAAAGTAGCCTTTATTTTAAAAACAAAACCAAACAAAAAAAAAAACAAATAAACAAAAATAACAAAATAAAATAAAAACTATTCATGAGGATTCAAGAATATGTTAATATCAGGAAGGCCGCAAGTAATAGCTATTCCCCCTCTAGGGCGCAAATTATATTGTGCACAGCGGTGCATGATCGATCATGCACCGCGCATCAAAACGATGTCGTTTTGTTTCATGAAAAGAAACGGTGTCCGTTTCTCGCCATTCCGCTCCCTTCCGCAAAAAGTAACTCTGTTATTCAGTTTCATTTTGTATACACTGCAGTGTCAGTTCGATATAACTACAGTTCCATTCAACTACAGTTTCACTTCGATATAACTACAGTTTCATTCGATATTTATAGACTCAAATATGTGAAAATGTTATTTAACTTTATTTTATATACACTATAGTTTTATTAAAACACAACTACATGATCATTTTGATATAATTACAGCTTCATTGTACAATATACACTCAAATATGTGAAATGTTATTTAGTTTCATTTTATATACACTGCAGTTTCACTGCACCACAACTACAGTATCATTTTGATATAACTGCAGTTTCATTTGTCGTGAGGCAGTGTGGATTTTGATATACTGTAGTGTCAGTTGGTGTTTAATACACCAAATATGCGGACTCCGTTAACGGTAACGGCGGACCGTTTCTTTATTTAAAGAAACAGCGCCGTTTTTACTGCGGTCTACGATATAACGACTGCCTCTAGGAGGAATGGGTCATTCTCAAGAACATTGTTCCTGAGAATAGAAAGTCTAAACTTTTACCAAACAAAAGAATATACCTATTATTCGGAGGGGAATGCTATATTATTTCAGGCCTATTCTGCGAACCAAACCTGTCATAAAGCCAACACTTAAACTTGTCTAATTTATACCACAAATAATTGAGGTAAAGGTGTTAAAACAACAAATATATTAAAATTAATGAGTTAATTAAGAAACTAATTACACAGATAATTATTATATTAAATAAGATAATATTTATACAAATATTAGTATAATTACGATTAAACATGGATCGTTGAATTTTTTTATAATTACAATTAATTTTTTTACTATATATATAAATGCTGCAAGCTTCTTCTGTAGCTTCAACGATACCATCTTTGATTCTGCTATCCTCATATAATTGGATTGATCGATCAAGATATTGCTATTATATCACTGCTGCCCTAGGGTTTAAAAAAGGTTATAGCTTTGTTTTTTTATTTTTTAGTAGGCGATAAAAAATTTTGTCTTTTAAACCTAAGCTATCGGCCTAACAAAAAAAAGTCATTTATTAGTGCAGCAATCGGTGATCCAAATTTATCTTAAGTTTATTTTGAAATATGAAAAATATTTTTTCAAAAAAAATAATTTTTATAAAACAGCTTATTTTAAAACAAAAAACTTTATAGTGTTTAAGTGAAGAGTAAAACATTATATTTTTCTATTTTGCAAAAAATTAAGAAATTATATTTTCTATATATTATTTGTCATAATATAATCTATGAATAATATTAATTAATTAATTTAGTTTATTTTTTATAATTGATAATTCATTTTATTTTAATAGCATCATCCAATAAGAATAATGAATGTACTATATATGGAATTTGGATTGCTTGAACTATCAAATGCTTGGATTGTTGATGATGGTTAGACATGAGCCATTGAGTGTATTTATACTTATTCGACTTCTTTAATCAACGGTGGAGGTCTACTAAATTGTACGCTATAAATTAATCTTTAGCACCTTTCATAAATCTCTACACAAACCTATGAACTTATAGATTCTAGAATATTCTATAAATCTCTACACAAACCTATGTACATGTTTCTAGAAAATTTTATAAACAATGGGGAGCTATATAAAAGTGTAAGAAAGATCTAGAATCATGTAGCAAACCTCAAAAATATGTACTAAAGATGCACGGGTGCTACACTGTTTCCTTATTAGTTTGTGTTTCTAATTTACCCTTATTAGACTGGGTTACCAATTTACCCATTAGACTGTGTTTCTTCCTCATTGTCAGTTCCAATTTGAAGTCCTTAGGTTTTAATGTTTTGGTACACTTTGTACTGTTTTATTTAGATCTCCGATTTCGTCAAGTGTAAAGCATGTTTGAATGAGCATGATAAACCAATGCCCATGTGATCGTGCAATAGTTTCAATGAGCATATCCTTCTCCCAGAAGAAGGCAGTGAATGCCTTTTTCCAGACTGGAAGAAGGCAGCCGTTATTTTCGGAAGAAGGCAACCATTATTTTCTCTCGTTTGTTTTTTTCCTATCCCGTTTGTTTATTTCCTTCACCTCCCTCTCTTCCTCCACAACTCTTGAGTGTAATTCATCATGTCTTAACTAAAGGTAGAAAGATTACCTAAGTATTCAACACATTTGATTTTTTTATATGTGAAGTTTATTATTCGTCTAAATATACATTCATATGTTAGTGTTATAGAGCCATAATCATACTGTTCGACCACAAAGTCTTTAACATTGTATTGTCTACTTTAAAATTTATATTTTGCATCTTTATTAATATTTACTTTACAAAAATAATTGTGTGTATAACTTTCATTTTTTATGTAATTGAAATTGTTTCAAAATAACTTTAAATAATGTATTAATACATAATTGCACAGTTTTCTTTCATTCATAAATTCAATACAATAATTTGATTCTAACATAAAATTAATTACTTAGAGGTGTTTAGTTAAAACATTAAAATTAGAATTGTAATTAAAATTAAATACTTAATAATTATAATAAGTAAAAAAAAAAAAAACCTTTTTGTTTGACAATAAATAAGAATTTGAATCAACAAAAAGTTAAATTTTAAATAAATAAATCTATATAAGAGTTTGAAACAATTATTTGCTTGAATTCAGACAAAAATACCATATATAATCGATGCAACCCATTTTATCAATTGCTCAATATAATATTTTTTGTTATAATTTTTAATTGGCATATTTGTGAGTCATATTACAATTTTCTCAACAAAAAAAAAAATATTTTAAAAATGAAACTATGTCGTACTATCAGATATTAAGGGATGAACTTACGAAAATCTAGCATTAATGTTACGCATGATTTAAATAACGCAGTATCAGATAAAGAGTAAAGGCAACAATGCTTTTCGTCTTCAAAATTTACCATAGCAAGGAACTGAACAAATAACACGTAAAAAATACAGCAGTAAAAAACTTATCCCTACTAAAGCATTTGGACTCACGAGGGAGGGGAGGTAGGGGGCAGGGAGCCAACTATAAATTCTAACACAAACTTAGAAAGAGCCACTACTACTTTGAATTCATCTTCATAGGTTTCACTTCTTCAATTTTTTAGACACCCTGTGCAAAAGCAGCCAAATCAACAGAGAATTAAAATGTAGTAATTTGAAGAATATGAACAGTATGAACCTTGAAAACTTACTGCGCTTGCTGGGATTGGGTTACCGGTGCAGGTGCTTCTCGCTCTCCTGGACCCTATGGATAAATGGGACCATCAATCTCAACTTCAATGTCAAGGTAACAACAAAAATAAACAGAAAAGGACATGATTTTGAAAGCGATAAGGCAGCTATTAGTTCACAATAATAGGATTAGATTCTCAAAGGTAAGCAATACCCTTGGGTAACATGCTTGGTTAAGATTTTTGTTTTAGGTTATATTGTATAAATAAGTATATACACACCAATATATAAATATGTAAATAAATATTACATATACATTTGTATTTATTATAAACATAAATAAAGATTTAATTCCACCAGAGATCCCTTGTCTTTAGTGTCAATTCCATTTTTCCTTCCATTTAACACCCCAGACTATTATTTTTTGGACACTTTTAGTCATTCTCATTACTTACTTTTACTATTTTTAGTAAGGACATTTTTGTCTTTTCATATTTTTCTTTTGTTATTTTTTGGGTTTCAACCGGTTTAGAACTTTAGTAATCTCTGCTTTTTTGTAACTATATTTTTTAACCTGTTTTTAGTAAAGTTGTAAACCAATTAAACCAATTCAAACCAACAAAATAACAAATGAAAAATATGAATGGACAAAAATGTCCTTACTAAAAATAGAAAAAATCACGAGAAGGACTAAAAGTGTCCAAAAAATAATAATCTAGGATGTTAAATGACAAAAACGATAGTCTGGAACTAAATTTGGAATTGCCACCAAAAACAAGAGACCTTTGGTGGAATTAACCCCATAAATAAATGTATAAATGTAAATTATATATACATATGTATATTTAGGAAATTTCTAAGGTGCTCAGTGACATCATCACCCTAATTTGCACAATTGCACTAGTACAACAAAAAATGCAAGTTTGGTCATACTGGGTGACTAAACTAAATGCCCCCAAAAGGTGGAAACAATGTTGTAAATGGCGCTAGGCACTAATCAGGCACCCAAGGCCCCATACACCTAGGTGGGTGAGTTAAATAATAATAAGAAAAACACAGTAGTATACACATTGCATACCAAAAAAACACACAGCCAAGTTGGACGAGTCAGTCGCCTAGTCGGCTGATTAATCAGCCCTATGGGTAAAATCTTTAGGGTGGCCTAGGCCGATTTTTACAACAGTGGGTGGCAGGAGACATTAGCATTAACAGCATAAATCAATAAATCATGCAATAAGAATGAAGATCAAGTACAGCAACAAACAATCAAATCGCAAAATGCAGGATCTGATATTTAAAATGAAATTTCAGGAGTTTTTCTTACCTTGGCCAATCGCTCCTCTCGCCTGGCAAACTTTCTTTCACGGCTTGCCTTGTTCTTTGCCCTCTTAGCCTCAAACTGATCTGATAATGTCTTTTCTCTAGCCTTCTCAGCCTTTGATTTGTGAATACTCTCCATCAGCACACGTTTGTTCTTGAAAACATTACCCTTCACTTTCATGTACATGTCATGATACATGTGCTTGTCAATCTTCTTTGACTCCCTGTACTTGCGAAGCAGGCGCCTGAGGACCCTCATTCTCCTCATCCAAAGCACTTTAGTGGGTAACCTAGCCTCCCTAGTACCCTTGCGCTTACCTTAAACAACAAGTCCCAAATTAGAAGCAACAAAACTGACCAAGGTAATAAATAAATGTTTAATGATAGAAATAATGCTATCCACAAGAGCCAAGGTTACTGTGTAGCACAAAGCACCACAAGAAAAATATTTTGGAATTAAAATGACTTAAGGAGTATAATAATTCCATGTGATAAATTATAATTTCATGAGTGCAAAACTATTACAATCTCATTTCACCCAAGCTTCAATTTAAATAAGGTTATGGGACAAATGGGTATCCCAATTTCCAAGAACTATTGGCTCATGTGAAGAATCATTTCATTTTAGTTAGACTAAAAGCTTTTAGTGTAGGTACCATATCCAGAGTGACGGCCCTTCCTCTTAGCCTCCTTCATTCGGCGAGCACGAGACCTTGAGTGAATCTTGGTAGGCTTTCTGATAATGAAGCCATCCTTCACCAGCTTCCTTATGTTCTGGCCTATGCTTGATCAAAACAAGTAATTAGAAAGAAGCAATATCAAGAGTACAAAAACACTAATTCAATCACAAGTATAACTTTTAATGTGGGCTCTTGGGAGGAAATGAAAATTGTAGCCTAATACAGCAGCACTGCAGCAGTTTCAGTAATCAATTAAACTCTTAATCCATTTCACAACTCTAACACGATCAGCACAACTCCAATAAACTCTCCTAAACTTAGATCCTCACAGGGGCGTCGATTCCTAATTATTACATATAAGCAACGATAGATAGTCCTTGAACGAAACGAAACTAAACAGATACCCAAAACCTTTCACCCCGAGATCAACAAAAGCAAACAAATTCGAAGAAAGCAGTATACAAAGTTAGGCGGATAAAATAACATATTCAACATCGATACAAACCCTAAATATCTTCAGCAGAAAATAAGATCTGGCGAAAATGAAAACTAAATGTAAATCTACATAGGGAAACCGTGAAGCTTACGAGAGTTGGCCATGGAGATTTCATTGACTTCATTGGGATCGAGCCAGACCTTTCCCCGCCCGCACTTCAGCACACTGGCTGAAAGCCTCTTCTGTAACTTCAAGGATACCATCTTTGGTTCCGGTTCCGCTCTCGTCTCTCTCAGATGGGATTGGATTGATGGATGAAGATATTACTATTATATCACAGCTGCCCTAGGGTTTTGAAAAGGGTATAGCAAGGTTTTTTATTTGTTTAAATATAATTTCTTTTAATAGGCCATAGAATATTTTGTCTTTTAAAACTAAGCCCATCGGCCCAACAGCAAAACTGTCCATTGTTATGCATGGACCCGGGTCTGCTGGTAAGGTGGACTCAAGTAAAAAATGCGCGTTTGACATTAGAAAATTTTAATTTTGATCCATTGACTATTGGAGTTGTGTCAATTGCAACACTTGACTTTAAAAATGTTAATTTAGTACCTTGATTATGTAATTCTTATCAATTTTGGTCATGCCGGTCAAATTACCAGTCAAATGTGATCGAAATATCCTAGTGTATAAAAAAAATACTAGTGTACTTTCAAAATTTTACCTCCTCTCACAAATTTTGAATGTAGACAACTTTTTATGGACCCCACAAGATGAAAATGTCATATCCATGCTTGTCACGGAGTATAACTGATAAAGTAGAATAACAATAACAATAACAATATAATGTTACCCAAAAGAGAATTAAAAAAATTTAAACAAAAAATAGTATTTATTTAAACTATCGCTTTTAGACTTAGTACTTAGATTAGCTTTATTACAAAGTTGCAAACATTTATTTTGGTGACAGTTATATATAATCAATCTCTCATATATTATCTTTCAGTTATATAAAACGACGTCATTTTGGACATGAGTACACAACATAATTTCATGTATTATTGCCGCAATCGGTGATCCAAGTTTGTCTAAAGTCTATGTTAGAAATTTGAAAAATATTTTTATATAATAATTTATATTTTTAAAAAAATTAATTAATTTTTAGTGTTTAACTTAATTTCAAAAAATTATTTTTTCCTGTTTAGTTAAAAATTAAGAAATTATATTTTTATATTATTTGTCATAATATCTAAAAACATAATAAGTCTCAATCAATGTTATATCATTAATTTATGTCCATCCTTATACTAATATAAATGTATATATTTTATTTTAAATATTGTACACTTCAATATTAATTATTAGATAAAAGTACTTTTACACCGTTACTTTTTATTCTTAACATTGATAACTCCTTCATTATTACCATAGAGTTATATCTATCATATCTTTTTCCTATTCTTAAAGTATCATCTTATTAAAATCACTATATAATTAATTTAATGGTTGATTATATTTTAATTAAATTCATATGAATAATAAATAGTGTGTATAAAATACATATATTATTTATGTATTTTTAATTATTTATATTTATTAATATTTTAATATTGTGCAGGCATTTTCACACTACCAAACGAGATATACATCATGTCATTACTTAGCAGCACCAATCAATAAGTAAGCATTGAGCAACACGTACTTTTATACAAGCTTAGCACCAGCCCTTTCTTCTATAGGCAGCATTTTTTTATTATGAAAAGAAGATTAATTCATAATCTCAAGATTCCTTGTGTAGAAGATATACATTGAGTATCCAATGGGAAGAAAAAGGAGATAAATTTGGCTATGAAGCTCATCGATTATCAGTTGCGATTGATGATTATGAATCGTATGAAATGAAGAAAATGAACACGGCAAATATGCAGGCGATATATTAATATATAATAATGTATTATAGATATCCATAAAACTAAGTAATACTTGATATTCATTTAGAAGTTATGGATAATTTCAGATCATCAGATCCCATATATCAGTAGGCTCTTTTCCAGACTACAAGCAGAGGCGAAACCACATGGCGTTTCCCGTCAGACCATATGAGCTTTCCCAACTCAGTCACAGACTTCCCCGGCGTCACCGCCAATTTCTCCTCCGCCGTAATCTCAACAACGTACTCCTGTTTCTCACCCTTCGCCGTGAAATCAAGTTTGGTCGGAGTTACCTTCGCCATTGCACCATTTGGGTTCGTCACCGCCACGTTGTACGTCGATGCGCCATCACCGACGTAGGTCACCGTCCTCGTAGCCCTAACCACCGTCGATGTCGGCGAGGAAGCATCGATCACTACGGAAATCGCCGGATAGTTGAGATCCCACGGCGGTTTCCGGTGTTCCCCGGGGCATCTAACTGCCTTCCGAGCAATTTGCCGCAAATCTTGGGCAGTATAGTTGGAGGAGCAGAGAAAGTTGAGGTAATCGTTGGGGGTAATATCGTAAACTAGTCCTGGGTCGACCGCCTTTTCCGGGCTTACGTGTCCGGCTCCCATGTCCCAAACGGTGGAGACGTTGTAGGATTTCTCGTCCATTATCGGGTTGCCTTCCTGGTCCTCCACGTAAGCGGTGGTCATCAGCGCTGACCTAAGCATCGCCGGGGACCACTCCGGGTGGGCCCCTTTGAGTAAAGCCGCAAGGCCGGAGACATGTGGACATGACATCGACGTTCCCGAAACAATGTTAAACTCCGAGCGCCGCGTGTCGGAGGATAGCTCCGTAGGCGCCACGTCACCAGGCCAAGCTGCCAGGATGTTCACACCTGGCGCGATGACGTCAGGTTTGAGAACGTACAGTGACTCGCCGCTGGGGCCCCTTGACGAGAAAGACGCAACCACCGGCGCGGGTTTGGCGCCGATTTCGGTGCCCCGGAAAATCAGGGTGGCGGTTGGATTTGGGGTGGAGTTTATGTATCCCCGAACCCTGTTGCCGTCTGATTCCGTTACGGAAAGTCCGGGGATGACGTGAGCGTCTGCGATCAAGCCTTCGCCCAGGGGTGCCACGTTGGCAACCACCACACCGGCCCCACCGGCGCTCTTCACCACCTCACCTTTGGCCACGCGCCCCGTTCCGCCGCGATCGCACACCACTATCTTCCCGCCGACTAAATCTTTGTCCAGAGATTCCGGCAAGCACCTTGCGGCTGAGAAACTACTCCCGCTTTTTCCGCCGTGGCTTACGGAGGCATTTCCGCCGTAAATCAAGGGCAGAGAGGTATTCTCAAGTTTATGACCGCCGTCGTATACTGACGCGCCGGCGATCACCTGCCCATCTCCCAGCACCAAATCCGCCGGAAATTTTCTGTCGATGGTGCTCGCGCCGACGGTGGTGATCCACGGAGCAGAATTCGTCACCGTCATTCTACCGGGGCCGTCGTTACCGGCGGAAGCAGAAATGAGAACACCTTTTTCCATAGCCCCGAAAGAGCCAATGGCGATGGAGTCCATGTTGTACATAAAAGCTCCTCCGCCGACGGATATGGAGATGACGTCTACTCCGTCCTCAACCGCCTTATCAAAGGCGGCGAGTATGTCGGAGTCCATACAACCCTTTTTCCAGCAAATTTTATAGGCCGCGAGACGGGCTTTGGGCGCAATCCCAACGGCGACCCCTTTCGCAAACCCAAATAAATTTGCATCGGAAACAGCTCTACCGGCAACCGTGGAGGCGGTGTGAGTACCGTGACCATCTGAATCTCTCGGCGATTTTACGTCAACGGAACTGTTAAATCTCCCGGCGCCGGCTTCATATCCGGCAATAAAGTACCGAGCTCCAATAACCTTTCTATTACAGTTCAGTTTAGTGAAATTTTTCCCTTCCACGCACTCCCCTTTCCAGCGAGAAGGAACGGGTCCAAGGCCTTCATCGTGAAAGCTCCGCCGCTCCGGCCATATACCCGTGTCAAACACGCCGACGATGACATCGGAGCCGGAATCCGACTCAGATAAGAGATTCGACGGCACATAAACGGGGTCAAAGGAGGCCAACCCCAGAAACTCAGGCGACCGAGTAGTGTGTAACTGCCTGATCCGGTCAGGTAAGACGGCGAGAACACCGGGGCGGTTTTTCAAGAGCCGAGCCTGTTTTCGCGTGAGCTTAGCAGAGAAGCCATGGAAAACGGTTGTGTAAACATGGAGGAAACGGGTGTGGGTTTTGGATGGGTAATTGTCGGTTACAGGGTTTGAAGTAAGGGAGTTAAGGGTGGCAGTATACCAGTGTTCAACATCGGAAAAAACAGAAGGTTTCAAGTCATTTTGGAGGCTGACAATATAAGTTTCAGAGTTTTCTGCGCTTATGATTGAGAAAGGGATAGTGAGGAGAAGGAGAGAGATAAAGACATGAATATTCCAAAAGAGAACCATAGGGATTGGGAAGAGAAAGAGAATTAAACTTAGGATGCATGTGATGGGTGTGTATAGGGTTTTGAATCAATTTATACATAGTTGAGCACAGGACACAAAAAGACAACAAAAAATGCAACCAACTAAGTGGATAAGACCAGGAGTACCGAGATCAATACTTATTCTTCCAAAAGGTTGAACCCAACTCTAAAAGATCAATATTTATTGCTTAGACCGTAGTCGTTTTGCATATTTTTTTAATATTATTTTAACTTATAAAGTACATTATCTCACTTCATAATTCTAACATATAATGTACATTCTTCTAACACAAAAAGTACATTATTCTAATTCATAATGTACATTATTCTAACTTAGAGCATCCACATCAGTTGGGGAGAATTGAGGGATAATGTAAGAGTGATTAGGAAAGAGAATATGGGAGGGGAGAGAAAAAATAAAATTAAAATTTTTAAAATAAAAAAATGCTGTAAACAGATGCGCGCGACGCGTGTTGCACGCGCCCGGCTTTGAACTCTTTGCTTAGCAGCGCTTGTCCTTTTTTTTTTTTTTTTTTTTTCTTTTTCTGCCATTATCTTGACATTTGCAAGAGGATTATTTTTGATATTATCTTTGCTTCCCATCTGTTGAAGTGCATATTAGTGTACTATTATCTCCCATACTTTGGTGTGGATGCTCTTATAAAATTTAATAACGTCGTGGATGGTTCCGCACAATTGTGTGAATCTATAATTAGAATGTTTTTCTGAAAGTAGAAAAAAAAATTATGTTTTATGTTGTTTGGTTGGATGAAAACATTTTTTTTTTGGGATAAAAGATGAGGGACAAGCCGGGTGACTAATGCTAATACCTTTTGGTAACAACACGCAATATGAGGATCCTAGTTGCATCATCCCTTAGCGCTTCCAGGACATAACCCGGAGGTTTCGAGGATCCTAGTTGCATCATCTCTTAGCGCTTCCCGGGCATAACCCGGAAGTTCTGTCATCTCACTCCCGCCTGCGTTCAGATCATCCACGTGATTCGCCAAAGCATCCGCCACCACATTTTGCTTCCGCAACACATGTTGAAAGATCAGCTCGCAACACATTTTGGGCTGGTATTTTGTTTTCCACATTACATGTAAAGTCAAGATAACATGTTTGGATAACATGTTTGGACAATTATCATACCCTCATAAAAGTTGCTTAATTATATAGGTAGTATTTATGCTTAATTTACTATCATTATTATTGTTTGAGACATATTGGTCTTTATATTCATAATTCCTTACCATTTCAAACCCAACCAAACAATGTAATTCATATTTCTAGTAATTTCATTTCCACCAACCAAATAATGAAATCTATTTTCCTGGTAATTTGTTTTCCATAAAATTTCAATTTCATTCCTCTTTAAATATTTTTGGGTCACAGATCTACAGTATGTTGTCTAGCAATCTACAGTGTGCTGTTTTGCTGTCTGTTTTGTTGTTTTCCTTATTATTTAGAAATCTGATTATAAGGGAAAGACTATGTTTTGATTATATGAAATCTCTGAATTTCCTTTTTGCTTAATTAAGCTTCCTCCATTCCTGTCATCACGCTTTGACCAGCTAGCCGCCTAATATTTAAACTCCAAAGATGAGAATAAATTGACACTTGCAAAGAATTAGCGGAGGAGAGAATTGAAGAGGAAAGTGACATTAGAAATTTTAAATTTCATAAATATTCACACTCTAGAGCTGCTATATTTTTGCTTGGAGGATTAAAAATGACTAAAATTGTATAATGTGAGAAGTAGTCATTTTTATATTTAAAGAGTAAAGTGACAAAGCCACCAACAATTGGATGGAGACCAAAGGTCGAATTAGTTCCATTATATATATATATATATATATATATATATATATATATATATATATGACGGATATATTATACCCACGACCCGACCCGGGATAGCAACACGGACCCGGAGTACCATGTTGGAGTCCAAAAGTACCCGGCCCACGGCACCATGGAGGTGCCTTACCCGAGCCGAGTTACGTGTGGGGCTCGGGTTGGGTGGCATGACCCTACCCAAGCTCGGCCCATAGCGAGCTCGGGTAGGGGAGCTCGACACCACCCGAGCTCGGGACCCGATCCGACCCGGTCCGCTCGGGTCCCCGGTCAAAGAGCGATCTAACCGCCCCCCTTTTTAGGAGGAGCGGTTGGGGGTTGTTGCATATAAAAACCCCCCACCTCACATTGTTAGGACATCTACTTATTATTCTATATACTTTGTCTTACCAAATCATTGTAATAGTCAATTCCACGGCATTTAATATAATATACGGTCTCACGGCCTTTACGACATCGTTCTATATTATTTATCCGAATTTATTGATTCGGGTCCACCCCGGATTAATTAATGATATATATATATATATATATATATATATATATATATATATATATATATATATATGATTAGTTGGGAGAATGGGAGGTGGGAGGTGAGATCCTTATATAAGGGAAGGTTCGTCAACCTAGCTTATCAAATTGAACGTCAAGGCGTTACAAACTTACAATAATTATGAGCGTTACAATTACAACAATATTAGCATATGAAGATTCTCTTTCTCTCTCTATAGGATCATACGAGAATCATCTCTCACATGAGAATTGTTTACCTTTTTATTTATATATGGATGATGGATGATTTAGTAAGTTTAGTTTGTGTTTTGAAAGCTTGAATGATTATATGCAGATGTCATGCTTGATTTTAGAAGTTAAATTTGTGATAAATTAGGATTTCTTTGCTGGTGTACTCTTCTTCTTCATTTGCATAGTTAGTTCCTCCTGGATTTTATCATGTGTGCTTACATTAACTTTTATTTTTATTTTACTAGTATTTCCTATGCGCGATGTTAGATTAGTACTTTATATTAAAAATTTAGATTTATTTAGATTTTAGATATTTAAATTAATAATAATTAATAATAATAATAATAATGTAAAATATTTTAATAAATTTAATATTTATATTTTAGGAAATTAACATATAACTCTAATATATAATGTGTATATATTATTATTATTTAATAATATAAGAAAATATATAATAGGTGCATGTGCATGGTAACAATAATGGAAAAGATAACGAAAGTTATAATTATAGGATTATGTTTGTCCAAAATATTGTATAGTACAACTTTTATATGATAATGTATAAAAAAAAATCGTAACAAAAAAACGGACATAAATAAAAGGTATAACCTTCATTCACACTTATTATGTTTTTAGATCAGATATTAATTTTGTGGTAATTTGTATTTACTATTTAACTATATATTAGTGATGTAGTGAACTACTTTTATTTATTAGCTAATATTTTTAAATATGAAATAATTAATATTTGTATATATTAAGGAAAACATATTTACACATGTACTTCTGTATTTTTTTTTATTTGCCACGTTCCCCCACATTTCATTTCGTATATTTTTTGAAAATGTCATCTTTTTCATTTCTTTTTTTTTTTTTTTGTTTCTCCATTTTCTATTTCTGTACAACATATGCTTAATGTTTCCGGATTATCCGACTCAAAACGGCAAAACCCTTTAATTTGGAAATCTTAGGCTAATCACATCCGTGCAATTTTGATGCTTTCAAGATAAATGGCATGCTTTTCTGTAAAAAAAAAAAATTATTTTTATTTTTTTCTTTGCTTACATATTTTGTTATTTTTTTATTTTTTTTTTTGAATGCTACTAGCTCTATTACAATGTAGTATCTGTTCATATACTTTCACAATATAATTTTTTTTTGAGTTTTTTTTTCTTAAAAACTTACAAATGATATAATTAAAAAGCTGCCACAAGTGACTTGAGTCATATCATCATGCTATGACTCAAGCCACTAAATGTGGTGTGACAATCAATTAGCTATTTATATTACTAATAATTCAGTGTTTTAATTCACAAACAAACAAAACATAGTGAGGATATTGTCATTGATACTTGAAAAATATGGATTTAAGTGGGACTTATTTTTACACATGCACAAAATCCCGAGATCAATTGTTAGATTTTATTGGGACTGATTTTTATGAGTTCTAGTCCATATACTACTCCCTATTTTTAGTCTCTCATTTTTATTTCTTGATGACAATTAATTATTAGTTACTTTTATCATGTGAGTCCCAATGAAAATGTCAACATCAAAATTGTATGAGATGATGTAAAAATTGAGAATATAATTTAAGAGTATAAGTAGTATTTTCCGATTTAATTTGTATACCTGCAGCGTACTATCCCGAGACTAATTGTTAGATTTATTGACAAGAGTTAGACATGATTATGAGAATGTCCTAACGGTAGGAAACACCTTTAAGCCTGTACTATGGCCCAATTAAGGGACAAAGTGCTGTCCAGATTGATTTTTCCATACGAGAAGGGGTTCGAACTCCCGACTTTTTTAAGGGATAAGAGTGCACAACCACTCACTCCAACCAAGCTGGTTAAAGTCCAGTTGTACGTACTTTGACATGCATGTATACGTAGAGTATAATATTTGTACTATGAGAAACGGTGAAATTAAAAAATAGCCGTCAAATAATAACACTAACCCTAGTATACAAAAACAAAAGAATAGAGCAGAAAGGGTACGGTCTTGCAGTACATATACAAAAACAAAAGAATTTAAGTAGCTAGTACTATACATATGGTAACCAAAAAAAATGTTGAATCTTTATGCTTAATTTCTAGTGAATCTCTCTACCAATAAGTCATGTTTCGAATCGAGCAGAGGCTAAACTCGACTGACGCTCAACAAAAAGGATACCGAACTAATTGAAGTAACTAAAATGAATAAAAAAAAAATTTTTAAAAAAAGCTAAGGGCAGGCAAAAGAAAGGTAGGTAGGTAGGTAGCTAGCAGGCACCTGGATTTTGTTTGCCCTTAAAAACTGGTTTGGCATTGAGGCAAGAGTTTGGTTTAAGTTTGCCGTCGGCACCTTCCACCGGCACGATATCAATATTTGCCAATGTTACGCCTTTACAAGGGACTGCTGCGCTGCACGTGAGCGTTATCGCCGGTTTTCTTATCGCCGCCGTACCTCTTATGTTCCGGAAATGAACATTACTGATCGCCACCTTCGATGGCTATATATATTCCAAAAAAACTAACATTATTATTTGACTTCAATTCTAATTTAATTTGCTGCTAGCTAGCTTAGCTGAATATATAGTTACGTTGTTACCTGTCCTTTCTTTTTGGAGCCGTAGTCTTGATCGATAATGATGGGATTAGTGACATTATCCAAGATTAAGTCTTCAAAAATAATTCTAGAAGCCTTGAGCTGTGGTGACGCACGATACGTCTTGATTCTTGCACCATTTGTGGTGCCTATCAGTGTGCAATTCCTCACAGTTACTCCATTCACATCTGTTTCTCTTTCCCGCTTCCCCAGGCTCCCAATACTGCTCCCACGTAGTCACACCCACAACAAAACAGTTATTAAAGTAATTAGAACACTGCGAAATTATGGAATTTCTGGATACTAATAGTGGTCGAAACAGGACTTTTGACTTGATTTAAGATCACTTTCAGGTGGTCGAAAATTACATAATTTCCAGCAGTGAAAAAGAAGAAGCCCGCACAGGCAGCTTAATTAGATTGTGAATAAAGTATGTTGGGCAGGTGTTAATAGAGATCAAGTCCAGTACCATCTGGTTAAAGGAATTGGTGGTCAGTGGCCAGTAAAGGGTCAGGTCCAGCACTACTCAGTATAACTTTTGGCATAGTGGTAAACATTTGATCCTAGTCCCAGCAAGAGCAAATTGGTTGGTGTTGGGGATGGTTGTGCGGAGGTTGGTAATCCTAATCCTAGCAAGAGCAGTTAAGACTGACCGGTGTTGAAAAAAGAAGGAATGTTGGGGGAGGTCAGTAAAGACCATGTCCAATACCATGTGGCTAGGGGACACTACTGGAAATTATGGAATTTCCGACCACCTGAAAGTGATCTTAAATCAAGTCGAAAGCAAAAAGTGATCGAAAATAGCAATAAAGGTTTTTTCGGATACCAAAAGTGGTCACTTTCGACTTGATTTAAGATAACTTTCAGGTGGTCGGAAATTCTATAATTTTCAGTAGTAAGATGTGACTGTATAAAAAAATAAAGTTATCTTTTTGCTACTAGTTATAATTTTTGACATAGTGATAAAAGAGTTGACCTAATAATGGATTGATGATGGATGTGACCTACCTGATGCCATGTCCGGGGCCACAAGTGACCTTGGTAACAAGAAGATTGGTGTTGCCATCGCCAATGGATACGCAGTCATCGCCGGTTCCCACCACAAGATCAGTAACATTAACGTTGGTAGATCCGCTAATGTGGACGCCATCCGTATTTGGGCTGTCTCCGGGAGCGGTTATGTGGAGCTTCGAAACATTAAAATCAGTGCAGTCCGACACTTTCATGTGGAACCCTTTGCTATTCACAAACTTGATATCATGAATTTTAGAATGGTTTGCGGCTTGGAAGACCAGAGACTGCATGCATATACACAATGTGTATAGTAATTACATTAGCTCGGTACAGAAAGGTGCATGATCACATTAGAACTAGCCCTTATGTAAGAATTATAGAGTAATATAGACCATAGATATTACAAAATCATGTGTAATCTTAAATTTATGGCCGATTTTCATAATTTATGGGCGCATGCAAAGCATTAATAACTAACTATGGGCAAATCAGTAAATGCGAGATCCAATAATCAATCCCGGTTGCACAACCCACAACGGCAGGTTGCACAACCAAACGAACATATGTTCCCCATCGAGTTCAATAGACCCGTTGCACAACCAATAGATCTATTGAATCTATTGATATGTCTTGTGATCCTTCAACCAGCTCGGAATGAGGAGTAAATAAAATTAAAATACATTGCACAACCCACGACGGGTTGCACAACCAAACAAACATATACTCCCTAGCGAGTTCAATAGACCCGTTGCACAACCAACAAGTCTATTGAATCCATTGATATGCCTTGTGATCCTTCAACCAGCAAGACAATGAATAAATAAAATTGAGTTAATACCTCCAATGCATGGTTCTTTGAGTATTAGCGATTTACCAGCTGTGGTCATCCGAGTTTTAAATGACGTCCAATGGTCCTCTATGTTTTAAAAAATAATCACCCGTGGTCCTAATTTTTAAAAATACCCAAGTTTAAAATGACCACAAGACATCCTAAAATGACCCCGTGTAATTATTTTTTAAAACATAGAGGACCTGGAGATCATTTAAAACTCGGATGACCACAGTGGGTAAATCACTAATACTCAGAGGACCATGGGAGGTATTAACTCAATAAAATTAAAATACATAGCACAACTCACACCAGGAGTTACACAATCCACAATACCGAGTTACACACTACAATGGATTGCACAACCACAAACACAAGATTATATATATAAGTTACTGTTAAAGGGGTGGGGAGGGGGGCAACTGCCCCATTGTCCCTCTTTAGATCCGCCCCTGGAGGTGAGAGTAGTTTACTTACAACAGGAAGAAGAGGGGCATTCTTAATTTTTTCGCCTGCGTCGAATTTCCAGACATCCTCTCCACGGCCGTTGATGGTTCCTCCGCCGGTGACTTCGACGCCGGCAACGTGCTCGATACTGATCCAATAGTTGGAAGTGAAGACGCTGAGATCGGAGTCAGCCACCAGCGTTCCCCGAATTTCAATCACAATGGGCTTAGGGGCGGTGCAGGGCCCTTGAAACACAACCTCTCCGGCAAGGAATTTTCCTGCCGGAATTACCATCTTCGCCGCCTCCGTCGATTTACATGCTTTGTTCCACGTTCTAATCATTGCCTGCATGCATGAAAATGGATTATTTCAATCTTAATTAGCTTCTATATATTAACATTTAATCATAAATAAATATATATATATAGATCGCATGCATGCACGCACGTATAGTATACCAATGCGCTATCTTTTTTGCCACCGGGTTTAGCCCCAAATTGGGTAATGTCAAAAACAGTCGCCGCTGATGAAAGGCCACGTCGAGGGATACATTCCACTCCGGTAGAGAGCAAGGCTATACCTAAGATAACAAAAATCCCAGCCTTGATCTCCATTTGTGGCCACTTCAATACATTCAATAATCTTTGACCACAGATTTGATTTCTTTTCTTCTTCAATTCTTCTTCTTCTTTTTCTTCTCTTTCTTCTCTTTCTTCTTCTTCAGTTATGAAAAGAGGGGCAGACATGAAATGTTTGAGTCAATAGTCTTTTCAGGCAACTGTGCATGTGTTGTATGTACCGCTATTTGTGTCGTCGTGTGGTATGGTTACAAATTTTAGCCATTGAAAATCATGAGATGCAAAACCTCTGGAATATTTTTTTTTTTTAGTATAATAAACTCTCTCTTCTATTTTTTTAGTTTCTCTTTTCTTTTTTCAATAAAGTTTTGCAATTCTCCCTTCTCAACCATGTCCAAATGCTTCTTTACTTCATACTAATATATACAGTATCATATAAGATAGTCTGTACTGGATATTCTTTTGGCTTTGCAATCTATATATTAAAAAAATTTAAATAAAAATTGAGAGTTATGAAATCCTAATTAATATGCAAAATCATAATTTTTACTACTATACATTATTTCTAACAAAAAAAATTATGTCATATGACAATTATATTATTTAATCTTTTAAATTTTGGTAATTTAATACTTAAACTTTGGGGTTTTGTAACAATTATATGAGAAGAACAACCTATTCTATTATATTACATTATAAGAGTCAACAACGCTGGACCTCTCACATGGGATAGATCATTATTCATTACATGCCATCTGAGCACAAGGTGTTTGGCAATCGAAGAATTTAATTTCTCCCATTAAAGAATTTAAAACGGACTGCTCTACTTTAATCCATTTCTCTTCATTCCAAACCCATTCTACATAGGAAAAAACTAGTGTCAAATTGGCCCCCTAAGTCAAGTGAATAGTGCAATTGGGTCCCCTAAGTGAAAAAAGCTTCATTCAAGTCTCCTAAACCGGTAAAATTGTTCAATTAAGTCCAATTTGACTTGTTTATCAGGTTAAATCGATATGGTGTTGACACATGTCCTTCCTAATTTATTTTTTAAAACAAATGTTTTTTATTTATTAAAAAATAAAAATATTATTTATTATAAATTAATTAATTAATTAAAAATAATAATAATTAAAACAAAAAAAAAAAAAAAAAAAAAAAAGCCACCGGCTGTCAGCGCTAGACAGCGGTGGGCGTCCGGCCATGGCCAACATATTATAATTAGCATATTAAAAATAAACTCCTTTTAAATTAATTAATAGCAACATGTCACATACATTAACATTTAGTAGACCTTTTAATCTATATCAACAAATTTTGGTCCCTTGATCTTTAATGGTTAAGAATTGAGGGGATGCACCTCTCCTTAAAAATAGTAATCACAAGACACTATTAGCGGCACGTAGAACATGGGTTGCCATAAAATTGTTGGGTATAAAAGATATCTAGTTTTCAACATTTCATGCCAACCCCTTTCTTCCTAAAACATTAAAGACGAAGAAAAGATATCTATCGTCTTAGGTACGTTGAACATATTTATGTGGCCACAATGGAGATCAAGGCTGGAATTTTTGTTATCTTATTAGGTATAGCCTTGCTCTCTACCGGAGTGGAATGCATCCCTCGTGGTCGTGGCCACACACACACTATTTTCGACGTTACCAAATTTGGGGCCAAACCCGATGGCAAAGGAGATAGCACAATGGTATATATATTCGTGCATGCATGAGTTTCATTTATTTATATGTTAATATATAGAGTCGTCAAAACCGACTTAACCCCTATCAGGTTAGTCTGTTCCGTCCCGTTAAAAAGACAAGACGGACTTTGAATTTTATGATCTGTAATTTGACAGGCTTTTTAGCCTGGCCAAAATGGTGGGCTTTAATTTGGTGGGCTGACAAGGGCCCACCAAGCCCGCCTAGTATATATACATTATTTTCACGGGTGTAAGATGGGATGGGACGGGACGGGCTGACTTATTTGAGACCCGTATTTTGCCTGGTTTTTTAGTCCACTTCCGCCATATGGCAGGCTTTGGTGGGCCCGGACAGTCCTGCCCTGCAAATTATGCTGTGGACTCGTGTCTACAATGCATTGTGGACACGAGTCCAAAATGACATCGTTTTTAGGAAAAACGCTGCATTCCAATTAAAAAAATGATTTTGTCTCACCGTTAACGGCGTTATTTGTTTGTGGAGTTATGAATGTACAGTTATCGAATTATGAATGTACAGTTATTGAAGTATGAATGTACAGTTATGGATTATGAATACAGAGCTTTGACATTATGAACTTACAAATATGAATATATAGTGATAAAATTATGAACATATACGCCTATAATGAAGTGGTCTGAATTTTTTTTTTTTTTAAAAAAAAAAAAAAAAGTATAAGATAACGGTGCCACTAACTGTGTCCACAATACATGCTGGACACAGGTTCATAGCATAACGATTGGCCCTGCCCCGCTGGCGCTTTTTGACATCTCTATTTATGCATGCAGGCAATGATCAGAGCGTGGAACAAAGCATGCCATTCTAGGGGGGCGGCTAAGGTTGTAATTCCACGAGGAACATTCCTCGCAGGAGAGGTTGTGTTCCAAGGACCCTGCACTGCTAAACGCATTGTGATTGAAATTAAGGGAACCATGGTGGCCGACAGCGACCTTAGCGTCTACACTTCAAACTATTGGTTTATCATCGAACATGTTGCCGGCGTGGAAGTCACCGGCGGAGGAACCATCAACGGCCGTGGAGAGGATGTGTGGCAATTCGACGCAGACGAAAAAATTAAGAATGCTCCTCTTCTTCCCGTTTCTCTCATCTTCCAAGGCGTAAACCGGTCCGGCATTCATGATATCAAGTTTGTGAATAGCAAAGGGTTCCACATGAAAGTGTCGGACTGCAATGATTTTAATGTTTCGAAGCTCCGCATAACCGCTCCCGGAGACAGCCCAAACACCGACGGCATCCACATTAGCGGATCTACCAACGTTAATGTTACTGATCTTGTGGTGGGAACGGGTGATGACTGCGTTTCCATTGGCGATGGCACCACCAATCTTCTTGTCACTAGGGTCACTTGTGGCCCTGGACATGGCATCAGGTTAGATTATTTCTTTATACTGCCATTACATTTTCTAGAGGCTGGGTGCTGATTGAGCGGGCCCTTCATCAGCCTCCCCAACAATTCCCTAGCCAGCAATTGGTGAACTTAGTCCAGAACTTGCCTGTTGAGCATATAATCATTAATGTGCAATCTAACTATCACTTTAAGCTTTTAGTTGAGATGGAGCACATGTTTCAATTTAGTATCAAAACCAGACCAAAGGTCATGGGTTGGAGCACATGCTTCAATTCTGCCTAAGACTTTTCTAATCACTTTGTCCATAATTTGTCTACTATTCAAGAATTAACTGAGTTTTCAATGCGTTACAGTATTGGAAGCCTTGGGAAGCGGGCACAAGAAACTGACGTGAAAGGAGTAACGGTGAGAAATTGCACACTAATAGGCACCACAAATGGGGCAAGAATCAAGACGTATCGTGCATCGCCACAGCTCAAGGCTTCTGGCATTATTTTTGAAGATATAATGTTGCACAATGTTACTCGTCCCATCATTATCGATCAAGACTACAACTCCAAAAACCGAAAAGAGGTACCCATAATGTCTAGTACCTTAGCTAATTAACTAAATTGTTTTTAATTATATGACATTACGAATGGCTTGACATTACGAATGAATATATATAATGTTTTTTGATTATCAGGCATCGAAGGTGAAGCTGAAAGATGTCCGTTTCCGCAACATAAGAGGAACGGCGTCTAAGAAACATCCGGCGATCTCCCTCATTTGCAGCCAAACAGTTCCCTGTGAAGACGTAGAATTGGCGGACATTGATATTGTATCGGCGGCGGGTAAGGGCGTCCACCTTAAACCAAACAAATGCGTCAATGCCGAAACAATTGTAAAGGGGAAACGAAACCCAGGTGGTTCCTGCGGCTAGCTAGCTAGATTCTGTCATGTACTGTAACACCACGCTCCGATCCATCTATCCCTATCCATATATCCTTACTCGGGGAGCCCGGAAGAAAGGGGTTGCCGCCCCTCCAATTATTTGTATGAATATATATATATATTATTTCTCCCTCCAAATTTTATTTTTTATTTTTATTTATCTTTGGTCATGGCGGGAGGTGTTTTGAGCCGGTCTTAACGGCAAAAAGACACATTACCGGAGTAGGCTCTAACTGTAGGAGTCACCTTGCCAAGGGAAAAGTGCGGGCCAGATTGATTTTTCCATACTAGAGGGTAGGGGGTTCCAACTCCCGACCTTTCTTAAGTGATGAAAATGCACTACCACCAAACTCGTTCTCCCTCCATATTCTTTAAGTCATATTTAAATATTTTATTCAATATTTAAAATCAAATTCTTAACTCTAAATAAAACATATCAATTAATAAGTTGTCAAGCACCATGTGCTCAGATGGCATGTAGTGACCTCCAAAAAAAATATCAATTAATAAGTTTAGTAAATAAGTTCCCAAAAACTCCAAATTTAAATAGCAAAAAAAAAAAAAAAAAAAAAAAAAAACTGGTTCTTAGCTTTAAATTCATGTCCACATTCCAATAAATAATAAATTTGTGAGTATATATATATATATATATATTTTTTTTGAAAGGTTGTGAGTATATTATAATTAGTTATGTTAAGAATAATTGTAATTTGAATTCTTTGATAATGCTAATTAATGGTAAATTAAGAATTTAATTTAGACTCCCCAATATTATGGTGAGATTTTAATTTAACTAGAATATATTCTGCAATAAGGTCAAAACTCAATCAAGTGGTCCAACACATGGACATACATTTTAGGACACATTTCAACTACAGTAGAAGAGATGAACAACATAGCACACCAAAAGAGAAGAAACTGTTGAGATTGTGCCAAATGAAGAGTAGAAGATATAACACCCAGCTGGCCAGATAAGAGTAGAAGTTGGGTGATGGGAAAGCCAATTGAAAGCCATCCCAAGTAGTAAAGGAGATCTTAAATGATTATTCCAGAGCTTCTGGCAACTTATAAACCTGGAAAAGTTTTCTATCACCTTTAGCAAAAATGTTAGCCCAGAAATGATGAGGGTTATATGATGGGTAATGTATTGGTGTTACTAGATAAGGGAATGCAAGTAATTACTTGTGGTTATCCTCGCTGGTGGAGACGAAATAAAAAGGATATCTTAAATTTTATCTAGAATAGAATTTTGGGTAGAGTAAAGGGATCACAAGATTTTCATAAAAATTGATAAAAATTTATCAACTGTTATTCAATTTGTGCCTACCTATGCTATGAGTGTATTCTGCTTGCCTAAACAAATTGTGACAGATATAGAAGAGGTGATGAATGCGCTTTGGTATAATTATATTGAGCTTCCTTAGTAAAGAATGTAGTAGAGAGAGCTAGAACTCATCTTTGCAATTGGAGGGAGGTGCACGAAGGTGTTGATCAAGATGGCTAAGTGGCTAACCCAGAACTAGGTTCACTGAGAAGTGGGAGAAACTCCTACAAGGTGGCTAAAACTAAACATGGATACGACCATTGATTCGAGAAAACAAGAGTGTGTTTCGATTGGGTGTTGAGAGATGATATGTAAGTTTCATTGCAACAAAGAGTGCGGTTCAGAATGTTTTTTTTTTTTTTTTTTTCCACACCTAGAGACGGAATTTGTGACTTTACGAGAAGCTTTAAGTTGGCTGAAGGCTCAAAGTTTAGAAAATGTGTAGGTGGAGTTGATGTTCTCTAGGCCAGTGGTCCAATGTCTTAGCAAGATAGTTGAATCATCTTCTTCTGATCTTATTCTTCTTGATATTAAATATATGTTACCATATTTTAGTGACACAATAATTCACAAGCGGTCCTATCAATTTGTTTACTTTAGACTCCGTCTCTTTGATTGATTGCAACGAGTGATTTTCCTTCCCTTCTTTTCCTTCATTTGTATCCGGTTATGTTACACCTTGCTTAATATAATCATTCTTATTTTCTTTATAAAAAAAATGCGAGGGTATGAAATTTATAGAAATGTAACAAAAAAAATAGCTCTAATGAAGATCAAAATGCAACCCGTGTTTTGGACAGGTTGGGCCAGAGAAATCCCAACCCGTCTCGTTTAACCCGTATTTGTTACGGGTTAAACGAGCTGAACCAGGATAACCCACGGGTTACCCGGCCCGTGTTAAAAAAAAAAAAAAAAAACTTAACTAATTTATACATCGACGACTACGAGGCTACAAGTGAGACTATGATGTACTCTTGCGCGAGTCAAATCCCTAATTCCCCTAAATCCCTAAGTCACTCATCACTCCTCAACATACGAGTCTCCGTCGCCGACGATGTCAACAGCTCAACTCCTCAAGTCCCAATAGCGACTGTCGACTCTGAGTCACTGACCGGCGAGCAACGGCGTCAAATCGGCAATACATCGACAAGGAGTTGAGGACGACAGCAGCTGCTCCAGTCTCCACAATTGACGTTTGACGACTCCACTGCAGCACCGTCAGCACGCCAGCACTGCTCCGTCCCCGACTCATCGCGAGAACCACTACTCCGTGACGGTTGTGCCCCCTTCCAGCTCTTTACTTCTCGCCTCGGCTAATTGGTGATTGGCCGACTGCTGCTCCTCGCCTATCGCCTCTACACCCTTTTAAATATTTTTTTTATTAAAATTCAAAATATAGTATGGGCTGACGGACTGACCTATTTAGCCCGTCAGCCAATAAACACGAGTTGGATTGGGATTTTCCCAACTGCATGAAAAACGGACCGACCTAACCTGTGACGGGCTGGGCTAGCTCGTATTGACAGCTCTAAATTTGCAATGACAAATTTAAAAAAAAAAAAAAATAAAAAAATTGGGAGTTTCACATGACTTGAATTTCTAGTGTCTCACGAAATTACGTACACCAGTTACGGTGGTTATAATAAATTTATTTAAATTTAGAAACGCCGATGAAAATTAAGTAAATTCGCCGCATCATTAGATGGGTAGAAACCAAACTTCCCCTAAAATACATATGGTAAAAAATGAACCCTCTACAATTCTCCTTCTACTCTTCCTATTTCTTCTTCTTCTCTCTCCATATTGTCGTCTTGCTTGAGAGAGAAGACAGAGACGACTGCAACCACGGCGGTGCGGTGCAGTGCAGCGCGGCCAGCTTTTCCTACTCGCTTCAATGGATTCTTCCCTTTCTATCAAACTTCGCTTCGTTCCCACGGCATTCGAGTAGAGAAAGAAGAAAAGGGGAGAAGATAAAGGAAAGCATATATACAATCTTCCTGCAACCATTGATTTAATTTACACTTGGCAGTTTGTATTTCTTTTCTGTACACTCTGGCGGACCTTAAAGGAACCCTAGCCTTAATCTTCACTTCAGTTTATTCTTCAAGCGTAGCGGGGCGTTTCGATTTCAAATCCAAGAAGAGGAAGAGGAGAACTGGGGGTTTCCTTGTTAGAACGATGCTCTGGATCATGAGATTCTCGTGGTTTGTTTCTGCTGTAGTGGTGACAATTGTGCTCTCGCCGTCGCTGCAGTCCTTCCCGCCGGCAGAAGCCATCAGATCGTCTAACTTCGACTCCTATCTCCGATTCCATAATTCCAGCGGCGCTCTCGATAGGTTTTCTTTTCGGAAAGCCCCTCTGTTTCGGAGCGGCGGCGAATGCGGTTCCGCATTGGGGAAAACCGGCATTTGTGATCCGTCTCTCGTTCACGTTGCGATTACTCTCGATGTGGAGTATCTCAGAGGCTCAATCGCGGCCGTTCATTCGATTCTTCAGCATTCCAGGTGTCCGGATAGTGTGTTCTTCCATTTCCTGGTCTCCCACGCCAATCTCGAAACCCTAGTCCGGTCTACTTTCCCGCAATTGAAGTTGAAGGTTTATTATTTCGATCCGGAGCGTGTACGGAGCCGGATCTCCACATCCGTCCGGCAAGCACTGGAGCAGCCGCTCAACTATGCTCGGAATTACTTGGCCGATATTCTCGAGCCTTGCGTCGGCAGAGTCATATACTTGGACTCCGATCTCGTCGTGGTCGATGATATTTCTAAGCTTTGGAGGACCAGCTTGGGGACGAAGACCATCGGAGCTCCGGAGTACTGCGAGGCCAACTTCACCAACTACTTCACCCACAAATTCTGGTCGGACCGGAGATTTTCCGGCACCTTCAAGGGACGGAGTCCCTGCTACTTCAACACCGGCGTTATGGTCATAGATCTAGTCAAATGGAGGCGATTCGGGTATACGAAACGGATCGAGAGGTGGATGGAGATCCAGAAGACGAATCGCATCTACGAGCTAGGCTCACTGCCGCCTTTCCTACTAGTGTTCGCCGGAGACCTAGCCCCAATTGAACACCGGTGGAACCAGCACGGCTTAGGCGGCGACAATGTTAGAGGAAGCTGCCGCGACCTCCACCCTGGTCCGGTGAGCCTTTTGCACTGGAGCGGCAGCGGCAAGCCCTGGCTCCGACTCGACTCTAACAAACCCTGCCCGCTTGATTCTCTATGGTCACCCTACGACCTTTACGGACATTCTACCTGAATTTCTCGCCGGTAAATTAACTTCTTTTTTCTATATGGTTTCATTATTTTTATCTTCATTTTTTTTTTTTTAAATTATTTTTACATTTGAAGAAACTTCTCTTATATTAACATAATCGCCATTGTAATGATCACTTGGAGGGTTGGGAGGGGATTTGTATTCTATTTCATTATTTCCTGTGAAATAAAAGGTGACAAATTCAATTTAAAAGTTTAAAACGGCCCCCTGTTTTTCATGTCTATATATTTTATTGATTGTTGTAATGTTGTCCAATAGTAGTCTATACTTTATAGAATGCCTCCCACATGGTTGCTCGGGAGGTCATTTCTGAGTCAGGTTGTGGGGGAGTAATTTGATATTTTTTCATCTTTTCTTGTAAACTGCCTTTCTCATGATTTAATGCATTAAGTTTTTGTTCTTAAAAAAAAAAAAAAAAAAGAATGCCGACACTATGCCCGCGCATGCTTAGTTTATTGAACTCAGTAGGCAGTATTTGGGATAAGAGAGCAAGGTTCGAACTTTATAGCGATAGTGTGGAGATTATGTTCAAAGTGGGCAGATACTTTGTGCGCACTGGCATTTAGCCCTGTTTGTTGAATCATTAAGTTAGCGTGATTTATATCCTTCCAAATACTCGTCGAGCTGGGGCGTGAGGCTCTTGGAGTTGGGAATTCATCCTTTTAGGAGAAAATGCGGACACTATGTGAGTGTGAGTGGACAGTGGGCTCCAACCTATGAATAAGACCTTGCCAAATTTATTCTTCAAATATACTAGTCATAAATTGACACCATATTCAACATTTCCTCATGAGTTTTAAAATAGTTGTATTGTTAAGGTTTAGAGAAGGCACCAAAATGAACTTAGACTCGTACGAGTGTTGGTTTGGAGTTTGGACTAGTGTGTATATATACCTAGTTCACTGATATGTATTTGGTATTAAATGATACGAAATCAAACTTTAATTACCCCACAAAAACTAGCATGTGAGTTTGCTTGAATTTTGATATGTTCCATTGTGGAATGTGGTACATATCATAGACCTAAAATATTTCATCCACATCTTAAGAATACCCATTTATATGTGGATAAGGATAGATTAGGCGTGCTACATGAGAGGTGTACAAATGAAGCAATGAAGAGAGTTGAACTGTGCTGATGGGAGAGGATGACTGGATGAGAGCATGTGTTTGTGTTTGTGGAGTGGAAAGAAAATAAAATATATAGGTTTAGTTCAATGGTTTAAGGGTCAATTTGATAGTTTTATTCCAGTGGCATGGTGGAGAAAACTGAAAGATTGATTAAAATGCAGTATCTATTCGTATCTGTTCAGAAGATTAATCTGTTACAATGTAGTATTTATTCGTATATGTTCATAACTACTTTTTCAACGACTTCTATTGAGACTCGAATCTACAACTTTCAATATGAGAGAATAGCTTGATATCACTACACCACCACCAGATTTTTGGACGGAAGTAGAAACCTAATATATCAAAAAAGGGAACTAAAATAAAAATGAGGAAAGTGGGGTGGCATGTGGTGTGGTGCACCATAGAAAGGCAATTATAAGAATGAGAAAGAAGTTTTAGAAGCAAACATTTTGATTTAATAATTAATATATATATATATATATATATATATATATATATATATATATATATATATATATATATATATATATATATATATAATGTAGTGTTTTGATGAGGATTGGCAATGCCAGGTTGTAATTTCACATCAATCGCCACCAAATTAGAAATGGATATTTGTATCTCTCATTGTCCAATAAAATGGTACCACGTAGTGGTATGCCTACTAAAACTTGGCTGTAAAGAATACGATGCGGTGCCGGCTAGTGCCAGCGGTGTTGGGGATGAGAATCCAAAGACACCCCCGCGACAATGACAAAACGTACATTTTGGATTACTATTTTAAAAAGTACTTTTCTTTTTTCTTCATTTTTCTTTTTTAAATTTAGGTGATCCCAATTTCGCTCTACGGGATCTCGTTCTTAGAACCATTGCAAAGATAAATTGTGAGTCACGCAATCAGTCCACTTGTTAGATCCTAGTCTTCATGTGCGCACACAAAGAATCTAATATAGACTTTCCACAATCCTTGGACCTTCTTCCCATACATGCTTCTAGTAGATATACGAACTCCACACTACCGCATCCACATGCCTTTTTTTTTTTGTTTTTTGTTTTTGTTTTGTTACACTTGAGAGAGAATATTGAGATTAAGGGGTGTATTTAGTTAAAGATTTTGATAAAAGTTTTAGAGATTTCGTAAGTGTTTATAAAAATATTATATAACAAATAATTTAATAACTTTTATAAATTTTTATTATAAAAAATTAAAAACTTTCATTCACTTCTACAATGAAAATAAGAAGTGTATAAATTTGTTAAAATTCTAAATTGCTACACCGTACAAATTTTCATTGACTTATATTTATACTTATTATAGGTCTTAAATAAATTTATGTATTGCAATTTGCAATTGAAAAAAAAAAATCGAATATAAGTGATGGATTTCAATTATCTAAAGTTGAGATAAAAAAATAATACAAAAGTCTTCATATGGAAGAATAAATAAATCGAATACCATGTAATAGCATAAATTAGATCAAGGTTGGGTAAGGGAGGGACCTAGAGTTATACTATGAGATAAGAGAATAAGAGATGAAAAAGTATACATTGTATAATATAAGCCAAAGGTCAATCGCCTAATGAGAAAAGGTAGTCTGATCAACCCGTGATACAATAGTGAATACAAAGACTACTAGTGCTATGATGGCTTGTAGCAAGTGAGTTTAACGTTGACAGGCTCTAGTGCGAGGAGACAAGCAATTGGTAAGTCAATGCATGGTGTAGTCTAGTCAGGCAACACGGCAAACCCTACAACATACAAGCTATCTTGTTAGCTGGGTAAGCGTAGATCATCCATCGCATCCAACTCAATACATCCATCGCATCCAACTCAATACAAGTGGCCATTTTTTTTTTTTTTTTGTAGAGAAAGAGAGGCTAAGTCTCGAACTTTCTAATTCTACGAGTGAAGGCACCACCAGCATCCTGAGTAATAAGGGAACTCAATCCCTCAAGGACGTCGTTGAACACCCAAGTACCCTACTACCTTTGGTTAGTCGGGCAATTCAATATACTTGATCTTCCAGGCTTGTTCCCCTAGACTTATAACTCATCACTAGTCAATTTTTAAAAGCATAAAATAAATCGAATATCAAACCCTTAAAACTTTCTTTAAAGTTGAATTGAATAATGTTAATTTAAACTTTTAAAATAAAGTATTTAAAAATTTACAAATGTTTTGAACAAATACACCCCCTTAAATTTTTAGTTTTTATTTTTTGAACACTCCTTAAATTTATGATAGATTCTTATTCCTATACACTCAGAATTGCAACTCCATAACATATGGTGATGGCAGCAGTGCTAAATGTCATCTTTCATGTCTCTCTAAGATTTAGGTTTCCAGCTAAAATTGTAGCAGCAAAAATTGTACCAAAATAAGTTTGATAAGTCAAGATGAAGATGAAGATGTTTC
The DNA here is from genome assembly GCF_001879475.1 of Ipomoea nil. NCBI lineage: Eukaryota > Viridiplantae > Streptophyta > Magnoliopsida > Solanales > Convolvulaceae > Ipomoea > Ipomoea nil. The sequence continues at coordinate 511,977 of NW_017617502.1, forward strand.
TTACAAAGAAACCTGCAAATTTCTATTCCAGTCTCAACATATTAATATTCATTACAAGGGGCAGTAGGTAGAGTAGTACAGAAAAAATACACATCCATTCTATGCAATAGGAAAAACAACAGAGGTTGAAGTTGAGAAACTTCATTAAGGGAACTGGAAGGTCATGTTGTAATCTTGGTGACCATTGGGAGGGTATATGTACAGTGCAAGCAATGAAATGATGATGCATATGAGTGCAGACCAGAGGAACACTATAGTGGGCACCTTCCCCTTTCTCCCCATCAACCCCTTTGAGAAAGGGTAGAGATGAGACAGTACCCAGAAGCTGAAGAACACCCCTCCAAGCAGCTTACTCCACTGTGGGAATGGGCTGTACACCGTCCTGAAAACCGCCACCGCTATAGCAACACAGTTGATCAAGATGATTGTGATGGGAGGGATCATCAGCACCGTCCACCTGAACTCGTAAAGCTCTGCGAATTCGTCCTCCCCATCGTCGGGGGCTGCTGATTTCGATGTCAGTGTGAAGTTTATGTCCACTCCTGCTATCACCTTCAGGAGTCCTTGTATGACTGCTGCAGGGTGGGCACTGGTCCCACCTATCAACCAGAACTGCTCATTCCTCCACCAGTCATGGAGGGTGATTCCTGACCATTTGATTTCCAGGATTGCCAGGAGGCATAGGGTGAGAGTTATCGCCAATAGGAACGCTAAGAAGGTGATGTTAAGGGACTCAACAATGAACTTCCCAGAGAAGAGGGAAAGTGCTGGGAGAAAGCAGTAGACCAGGAGGAAGATGGAAGTGAAGGGGTACATCCCAACATTGAAATAAGCTATTCTCTGTAGAAACTTCATCCTTGGACTAGCGAATAGGGCATTGTTCCGGGAGAAGAAGATCTCGACAGAACCGGTTGCCCATCTCAGGACTTGAATCAGCCTATCTGTCAAGTTGATTGGAGCTGTTCCTCTAAAGGCATCCCTTTTTGTGACACAGTAGATTGATCTCCACCCTCGATTGTGCATCCGGTAACCTGTCACAACGTCTTCTGTGATAGAACCATATATCCATCCTACTCTTCTTCCCCACTCGGTTTTATCCTCATAGTAGCAGCTTATCACACTCACTGCCTCTGCAAGTGCTGAAGCATCTAACGGCTCACGTTGTACAGCTAGAGAGCCAGAAGGCCGGCCTAGACAGCCTTTGCCCCGCAACTCATGGAGCAGCCTTCCACCAAATTCAGCAACAGCAATTGAGTCCACAAGAGGCACTGAGTTACCAAATTGCTTTGGAAGCAAAACCCTGGTTAAGTCTTCATCTTCATTGTGAGCACCAATGGTTGGTAAAACCATTTCCTCATCATCCTCTTGGCCATTTGGCATGTTGGGTTTCCTCAGAACCTTCCTTGTCTTCCTCCTACCACACCATCCATGGTGCTCAGTCGCTCGGGGTGGACTGAACCCGTATAGTGCAATTCTTCGAAAGATACAGCCCGTGCCAACGTACATAGGACCTTGCAACCCATCAAGTGCTCTCATGCTCACATCAAAGAAAACTGTGTTGTGGTTTGCATACCTATCGTTCGGATCAATGCCCTCGAACCTCTGAGGGAATTGAACATAGCAGATCCTGTCTCCTCCTTTGTCGAGCATAAAGCACATCCCTTCCCTCAAAGCTAATGAGTTGTATATGTAATGATCACAATCAAGATTAAGAATGAATGCACCATTTGACATAATCGCGCTGGCACGGACTAAGGAATTCATAGCTCCAGCTTTCTTGTTGTGATCAAAACCAGGCCTCTTCTCGCGAGAAACATAAACCAACATCGGTAATCTTATATCAACATCCGTTGTGGAAATCAAGTTCTTTTCATCTACTTCATTGCCAAAAAGAGGTTCTGAATTTGGTGGAACCAACATAATCTGAACATACAATAAGAGGATAGAATTTAGTTTAGTACAATGGCAAAATAGTTCAACAGAAACTTCAAAAAAGTAAAAATGAAAAGAAGATAATATACCTGTATAATTCCTTCATGATCACCTCTTGAGTGACCTTCCTCCCCTGATGACCAAGTGCCATGCCAATGAGTTCCATCAGACATCCAAGTAGCCCTTGGAACCTTGATAGGTTCAGATAAATTTTCTCTGAGTTCAAACTGTTTCTTCTTAGCCCTCAGCTCCTGTTGGGCATTGTAAGCATCTGATCTTCTCCTTATTGATTCTGGCAACCCATTTATCCTTACCTTGAATTCATCATATTCTCTCTTCACCCTTCTTCTGTCTCTCACAAAGTCAAGTCTCACTTTGTTCTTAAGCGGATCACGCTTCTGGGCAAAATAAGCCTCAGGATTTCTAGGCTCTATCTTGTGCTTCTTGCAAAAAGGAACCCACACTCTTGCAAAGCTTGCAGCTTCAGCAAGAGCCTCAAATGTCACCAGAGAACCTCCATCATCTGAGAGATAGCATGCCACCTTCTCCACAGGATAATCGACGGCCAGGATGGAAAGAATGGTGTTTGCAGTCACGAGGGGTGGCTCCTTCTCTGCATCAGCAGTGGATACAAAAATGTCAATCCCTGGCAGATCAGATAGCCCTTTGGGGTTCCTAAGGTTTGGACCTGAGCCTTCAAATCTTTCTTTAAGAACAGAGAGGTCAGTGATTCTTTTAACTGGGCAAAGCTTGGGTAGCTGATCAAGAAGCCAAGAAAATGCGAACCATATCTCACAAACTACAGACATCATCCACAACCACATTGCCTCCCGATTGGGATGGCAGATCCTCCATGTCAGGAAGCACCCAAGAGCAGCAAGACGAAGAACCATAAGTAACCTAAGCATTGATATATGCAAAAATATCAGAATTCTAGAGTTCCCAGGTTGAAAATCAAACTTGAAATTTTTGTGCAGTAAGAAAGTTTATGAAATCATTGCACAGAACAAAAATGAGTTATAAACTATAGTGGTACTGTCACGTTTAGTCATAAACTTTCAATTTAATCACTAATTGTTCTTCAACTTTCAAATTTAACCATCCATAATCCTTCAACTTTCAAGTTAACTTCCTTCAAATTATCAAATTTTTAACCAGCTCAGGTCCTAACTTTTCCCTTACAGGTTAAATTTGAAAGTGTTAAATTAATGAGATATTGTGATGCACAACTAGAACTCTAGAAGAACAAAAATTGCAGAGAAATTTCAGAAATACTAATAGCAGAGAGGAAAAACTATTGTATTGTTTTTAGGGTGAACAGGATTAAGAACTTCCACAGGGACTAAAAGCAAACAGAAAAAGTGCATTGATCAAAGTAAAAGACTATGAACAACAGAAAGAAGAAATTGCAGGGAATTATTACCTGTAAGGGCTGATAATTGCTGCAGAAATCCCAACTTTTCTGGTCAAGGGTCTGTTCCTTCTGTCAGTGAAATCCGGAGGGTTTGTTGATCTGTCAATTCCTCCTTTCCCAAATTCATATCCATCACTAGGCCACAACGCATTTCCATAGCCATATGTCCCTTTGGTCTCAAACAACCATCTGTTGTGATCGAAATCTTGATTTGTGTTCTTGAAAGATTGTACTAGAGAAAAGTTTTTCTCTCTTCTGCTTCCACCACCTCTTCTTGAAGGTAAAGGATTGGCCATGTCTTTGGCCTCAGACTTAGGCTCATCACTTTCATCATCACTGATACCTTTATAGAGCTCTTTGCACCCAGGACAAGACCCCCCACTATGGCCAACACGATCCAAGTAACAATCCCTGCAAATCCTGAACCCACATTCACACGGCGCCTCAGGCGCATTCTCGTCACACCCGTCCAGTTCACACACCGTCTTCGATTTCATCTCCAGAGGCTCCACTTCCAGGCTTCTCCTCACGTGCGCGCGCGTCACCGAGTTAAATCCGCCGGTGAAAATGGTGTCCTTAATGTAACCCTCGGTAGGGTTTCCACAGCTGCTTTTTCCGACGTCGAGAGATCTGTTCGTGGAATCATCTACGTTCCGGTTATCCGGAGTCGGAGGAATCTGAACCGTGTAAGCCACGAACTCCTCCGTGCTCTCTTTACACATCGAAACGTACCTCCCGCCGCCGCCGCCAATGCGGTTGCCTCCACTCGACGACCCCCTTCTACCGCCGAGCGGCGAATTAGGGTTGTTAGAGTTCGACAAAGAGAGGCGCCGAACCGGACTGGTCAAGCCGTGACTTGCACCGCCTGAAGTAGAGATAGTAATAGTCACCGGAGATGACGACGACGCCGGAGAATCAACCTCCATTTTCACCATTATTATTCTCCAGGGAAGAAATTGAATTGAAATGAATACTTAGAAAGAAAAAGGAAAAAAATTGAAGAGATGGATCTTGAAGAAGAAGATGCCTCTTACTTAAATTTGAAATCCTGTGTGGGGTTGTCAACTGTTCGGGTGCAACGGTCGATTGATATTAACCGCGAGATCATATCTGATCCGACGGTCGATATTGCACTAAGAACCTACAAACGGTCCTTTGTTGACGGCGCTTTGAGTAAAGTCAAAAAAGCGAAGAAAGTTTTCGCTTTCGATTTCAACGGTCGGATTATTAAAGTTCGAATGGTTTACGTAAATACGTAGATCTCATATCATTACGAAACCTTTTCATTTATCGCATATCCTTTTTAGATTCCACATTTTTCGTAACGGGAAAATTAATAAATAAACCACATGTTGCTTATGAGTTCATTAAATACAAACATATTAATAATTTCGTAAAACTAATAAATAAGACATCTTATTTAATTTTCTCTAATTATCTCAAAGATAATAGGGTGTTTTGTAAATAGTTGTTAGCTGATTGGGTTAATGAAATTGACAAATTGATAGTATTAATTGATTTTAGAAAGATGTTTGATAAATTAACTAATAGCTGATTATATGCAAAATGAATTTATCAAAAAGTTGATTAAAAAAAATTGTTTTAAGCAAATTTTTTAAATTTTAAGATTTTGGAGCAATAAGCTGTTACAAAAAACTAATTAATCAAACACTTATATTAATTTTTTAATAAGTCAAACAGTTAATAGTGGTCAAATAAATCAAAATTGATTGATAAGCTAACTATGTTACCAAGCAAGACCAATATAGTTTTTTTAAAAAATGTGAATGATTTTGGAACAAAACTTTATATTTTAAATTAAAATAATGTTATTAGCCCTCTAAAAAAAATTTCTCTCAATATGACACTATTTGATTAGATATTTCAAATTTTCATTACAAATTAATGAAAATCAGCTAATTTATGTTCACTCAATAATTATATAACATGGATAGTTATTATATTTGTTTTAATAATTTATTTTGTACTAATAAAGAATAAACTTTTGATTCACACTGAACATGCACAAAGACTTCATAATGATGATGCAATTATTAAACATGTAATATATTAGTGCTGACACAGAATGATACAATTCAATTCCAACAACCCTTATCATAATGATTTCAATTACATATTTATAGTTTTTTTTTTAAATCATATTTACAATTTTATAGAACATTATTGTGATACTCAAATGAAGTCATTTCTCCGGCATCACAGGGCGTTTGGTTGGAAGGAAGGAATTAGAGGGAAATGAATTATAATTCGGTGAAAAAAAATAAGGTGCGAATAAAATATGAATTCAAATTACATTGTTTGGTACGGAAGAATATAATTTTTGGGAATGCGAAAGGAAGAAGTGATATAAAAACTTAAACGCCATTGTGTAGTAATAGTGCTAATAATAATCTTGGGTAAAAACTCATTTTCCTCCCTTTTCTCTTTCCTTTCCCATTGAATTGCAATTCAATAAAATGAGGAATTGCAATTCTCTACAACCAAACATTGTAATTCAGGTGACCAAAGAATTAGGTTGTAATTGAATTACAACTACATCCAACCAAACAACCCATCAAATTTGCAATAAAGTTATCGTACAATTGACTTAATATCATATTTAAATTTGTATGATTCTCTTGTGTACTTGTATTTACTGTTTTTGTTGATTGAAAATAGATCTACCTAATATTGAATTCAGTTGGTAGGATAAAAAAGTTTGAGTTGAAAGGCAATTGTTAGTGTGGAGTTTTTGAATTTTGGGATTTAAAGTAAGAGAATAGGGCACGACTTAATAGCAACGTTTGAATTGGATTTGCCCTGCTGGAGCTGTGTAATGACTGTTTTGCCTCTTGAAGCTTTTGAAACCTTTTCTGAGCTCAAAATTGTTAAAATCATTCCAGAATTTTGCATTAAGATGTGAAATCCAAATTCTCGATTGAAATACATAAGTTTATGAGTTATATTATGTGTTTTAACTTGTTACTCCATGTTTCTTATTTACTTTTTTTTTTTTTTTTTTTTTTTAAGATGACGAGGAAATTTCAATGAAAAATTAAAATCTCAATAATTTAAACTATTTATTTCATTTAATAATTTGATGGACATTTTTTTATCCATTATAGACCTAATTTTATTGGCTCTTAATTATTAGTATAGTAGATGTTAGGATTTGGGTTGTATTACTTGTATATATTGTGGGAATTGGATTTATGTTAGAGTTTTGTGTAATTTATAAGTTGTATTCTTGGAATATGTTGTTACAAATAAGGTTGAGAAAATCAATAATAATCCTACAAAAAAGGATTATTATTTTTTTGTAGAAAAAATAGAAATTTCTGGGAAGGGCGAAAGGATATGGTGGGTAGGTGGTTAGCACAAGTCGAGCGAATCACTCTTTTCTTAAAACATTATTCGTCGTCTTCCAAAGGTGCTAGGAGAGTTACGGCCTAGGTTTCCTAGGATAAAACGTACTACGGTTCTAAGTTATGAGCTCTCAAATTTAGAACCCAACGAACAAGAGCATGAGATGAACACATGAGGCTAAGAAAGGAGTAGAAGCAGCGTGGGATGAACACAAGAGGTAAAGAAAGGCGTAAAAGCAGCGTTGGATGAACACAGGAGGCTAAGAAAGGAATAGAAGCAGAGTTTCGGGAGAGAAAAATCAGATTTTTGTTGTGTAAAAATCTACTAACTTTGTAACCCATGTAGCATCGAACGAAAGTCTTTATGCTATACAATTCAACAAGTCTTAGAAAGGCATTTGTATGAATAGTGGTGCAAACTCACTTCCCAAACCAATATGAGACAAAAGCTGCTTTAAAGCTTTTCCCCATTTTTTTTCCAACTCAAATGGATCTACTTTGAGAATCAATTTGTCGTTCACTCATTATCCGTTTTGAGCGTACAATATATCAATCTCGTTGTCTTACTACAAAGAACCCGAATCTACATTGACCCGACCCAAATAGAAAGTGAACCTCACTAATAATTGTACCACAAAATAGCCATTTAAAATGTCATTTCAAGTTATTTTTTCCAATATATGTATACAATAAAGTCGACAAGTTTTTTAAATTGAAAAATGTGATTCTTCTTTGTTGTTCCGATGTTTGAATTTTTTAAAATTTGACCTACAAATGTAGGGGTGTGCAAATTTCGGTTAACCGACCGAACCGACAGAATTCGGTTAATCGTTTTTTAACCGAAATATTTCGGTTCGGAGAATGGTTAAAGGTTTTCCCAAAATTCGGTTAACGGTTAATTCGGTTCGAATGTGTCGGTTAACCGAATTAACTGAACGGTTAACCGAATTTTGGAATATATATATATATATATATATATATATATATATATATATATATATATATATATATATAATATTAAATATAAATATATAATATGTACTAAAATCCCAAATAGTCAAATGGATTATGGACTTATGGTATTACTTTTGTATGTTTTGATATGAATTTATTATGATATGTATTTTATTTTAATTGAATTTATTATTTTAGGAGTTATTTTTAGGATTTTCAATTTTAGGGTTAAAAATTTCGGTTAATCGGTTAACCGACCGATTAACCGAAAAAAAGTTCAGTTCGATTAATTCGGTAGAGCAAACTTCGGTTCGATTAACGGTTAAGGCAAAAAAAAAAATCGATTAATTCGGTTCGGTTAACCGAATGAACACCCCTACACAAATGGGATCCATGTTGGAACTTATGATGGGTATGCATCATACTGAAACTTTTTAGTTAAATGGTTGCTAGGTGTCATGTTTCTATTTGTTAAACTAGTATTTTACCTGTGCGATGCACAGATAAAACTTATACAGTAATAAGTAATTTTAACATTAAAGTTAGTTTTCGTAAAAGTTATTGGTTTTTGAAATTTACATGTAAATATAAAAGAATATGTATTACTAAAAGGAGGAGTTGGTTAAAATTGAATTGAAATTACAAATTATTGAACACTTCATGATAAACAACATTTGTAGTTGAAGTACACTTGTTTCACCTTCATTGCACATCAAAATCTTTAAACCGTTTAGGTTGCTAACTCTGGAAGTAGCAACGTACAATGAACTATGTACAAAAACCAGTTTATTCTATAGCAGTCCTACGTGAGATAGTGTTTGTCATTGACTTTTATTAATGGTCATTGCATATGATAGCATAAGCAGAAATTGCCTTATTTGGAATTTGAAAGGCAATCTCAGATCTGTTGGAGTCATCTACATTCTTGGTATCAACACCCGAGTCACGCAGTTGTTACCAGATACTATTTTTGCTTCTACAACATGCTCAGATAATTTGATAATGACCAGCCTAGTACCATTGCACAACCCCAATGAGTGATCGATATTCTGCAATAACATTACTGGAGAACTCACCTTGAGTGTTAGTGCATGGTTGGGGATACCAGATGTTCGCAAATAGGGGTGGAAATAGGCCAAACTCAGTCGAACTTTAGAAAAGTAGACCTGAATCAGCTATGAAAATCTAAAGCCTAGGCCTGTATTTTGGTTTTTTGTTACGCTCAAGCCCAAGCCTACAGTTGGCTTGGCCTGGTCTGAAGTCTTTTTAAAAGCATATTGATTGCTGTAATTTGGGGCAAACAAATAATACCCGGAGTATTCGGGTTGTCGAACCACAGAGAGGTGGTGTACTAATCACTAGCTACTAGTTTACTCATATGAAACTAGTCCGAACAAAACTTGAAGGTTGATTGATTGCATAAAATAACAAGCAGAATAAAATAAGTAGCAAGGTTTTGTAGACAATAGAGCAAAATAGGATTCTTGGGATCACAATGTTTAATCATCTAGTGCCAATTAACGTTTGTAATATTTGGTTTGGAATTAAGATTTGTATGGGAATGCAAAGTGGAATCGAATTACTCCCGTAATCTCTATTCCTAGTGAATTTCCACTCCCATGGCTTAAACACCCAATAATATCAAAGATCAGCATTCAATTATTCCTAATTACTACCATCTCCCGATGAGCAATAATCTAGAATAAACTTCCCCTAATAAGTTCCCCTTTCCCAAGGACCAACCATTAGGTGCAATCGTGTGTGCCCTAATTTATGCCCCAACTCCCATTGGTGACACAAACATGACTGTGAAGCTAGTAATTTAGGCCTTTAACTACCAACAACAACAGATTAAAACAAGATTGCAACACAAATCATAAAACCAAACATAAATATATTAAGAAATTAACGAACTAGGCACATAGGTTCATAAACAAATTCACCCAAAAATCCCTAAGGAATTTAGCCGAGCATGGCTAAATTATACATAGCAAATATGAATAAAGGATTACAAATCATCAGAAGAGTACAAGAATTAACCAAGTGATTCTCCCAAATCTCCCTGGCTTCCTCCTTGCTTCCAAAGACGATTTGAGCCTCTTGATTTCTCTCTTTCTTGTCTACAAAGAACTCTAAAAATCTCTCCGTGTCTTCTTAGGGTTGAGGAAGGAGGGATTTTATAGTGGGTACAAAGTTGAGATGAAATAGGAATCTTGTACCAAATTGGACTCAAATTCTAATTCCTATATTTAAATAAAGAAATTGCCGTCTTTAATGATATTTAGAATTTGGAAGATTCCTTGAATTGCTAACTTTTAATATGGAGATATGAGCCTTGAAATCCGTGCAATTGATATTAGGAAAAGAAATCTCGCGCTTGTATTAAATTTTGCCCAGCTGCGCCACTTTAGGCGTCTGTTTTTATCCCAGAAATAGACGCCTATTCTCTCGACGCGTCGAGAATTTTCTCCACGCGTCGAGACTTCCTGTGCGCGAATTAGTTAGCTACTGGAAAATTTCGACGCGTCGAGTCCACTGGTCCCCGAACTCGTCCAAAATTGCTCAAAACTCATCCTTGAACTTCCCTTGCTCATATCTTTGACCTAAAATGGTTCAAAAACACTAACAAACACCGTAAAACATTCAAAACAAGTGTGAACCATAATTAAATGATAATAGCAAGGAAAATATGTATTAAATAAGCAAAATTAAAGAACTTAAATACTGAGATGATTCAAAATAACTATAATAACAAGCAAAGATGTGATAACATCACATATTTAATATGTAGGTCATTAAAACGTTTCAAAGTAGGCTCTAAATAGGTTCCGAGCCTATTTAAATAGGCTTTGAGCCTATTTAAGAGCATTTATATCAATGGATATTTTGTACTTTTTGAAATAGTGCAAGATGATGTGGATGAAAAAGAAGCATGAGAGGGAATGAGTTTTTTTTTTTTTTTTTTTTTCCCTGCAAGTGAAGGGTTATTTGTGGACCCAAGGAATGAGAAATTTTTTTAAAAATATGCAGAAGAGCGCGTTTTGCGCACTGAATTCGTCCAGTTGGAGCGTTTTTGCCTTTTCCTTTTCTTTGCGTCAGATTTGACGTGTCATTTTTTTATTTTTTGTTTTTTTTTTGCTTTTTCCTTCTTCTCTTTCTCCACTCTCTCTCCTAGACTCGTAGTTGCCTTCTTAACTACCGTGCAAAAAATAAATTACTATGAATGCTCTAAGGCCTCCATGTTAAAGCCTTATAAAGCATACTATTATTTTATATGCGCGATGCACAAAAAATATATGCCCAATATTAAAATTAAATATTAAAATCTTAGTTATATTAATTTTTTTTAAAATAATAGTGTGTGTGTGTCTATATATATATATATATATATATATATATATATATATATATATATATATATATATATATATATATATATATATATATATATAATTGTATAATTCATATTAATATTATTGAGGTAAGAATTATAGAAATGGTAAATTACTAAATATAAATATGGTAACGTTTTAATTAAAACTTAAATGAATTCAAACTTACAATTGAAGGATGTAAGAAAATATATTGTGTATGCATGTACAAATATAGTAATAATAATGTGGAAAGATAACGACAGAGATATTTTTGTCCAAAAATTTATGTAGTACAACTTTTATAGCATAAGGTACAAAAAATAGTAACAGAAAAAACAGACATAAATCATGGATATAATCTGAATTGAAACTTATTATGATGTAAGTGCATTTTGGTTTGCTTTTAGGCTTTTGAAACCAATCTCTGCACAATGACCATCATTCTCATTGCAGAAATAGAACAACTTTTTAGAAAAAAAAAATCAATTAGCATCTCTTCTAAATCATCATAATATAACATGTGTATTAGTCTAGCAATATAATTTTGTTCCTCCTCGAAATCTTCATCATCAAGCTATCTATCAACATAGTGCCAACATAAAATCAATAAGTCATTTATTCAGAGCAACTAATCAGAACATTAACATTACAAATTGGTGTGGGAAGGCATAATTGAACTGAGACTGATTTGAGAAAAGTGCTATAAATAGCATTGACAGGAAAATCAAGTAATTCAATTTGAAGAAATAATAAATGTGCACCTCATATGTAGTACTTTCATCCAAATCTACGATGAGCCCCTTTATCAATTCAAACAAAACCTCAACTTGAAAAAGGAAGACAAATCCAACTACTGTAACATTGGTCAAGAAGTTCTTGCTTTGGATGCAGTACTCAATTTCAAAGCGGTTGATTGAAATGAGGGGGATTTCAAAGCGATAAATGACCAAAGGCTATATTTTTTCACTTTCAAAATGTCATATTACTAAATTTGTAATTATTCACTATTCACTTTTTAACCGTGCAATTCTTTCTCTCTTTCATCTTTTAAAAGTGATCTCACTTTCACATCAACTAAAAAAAATATTTTCTTTTAATAAAAATATCTATAATTATTATTATTTAACAAGAAAAAAAGAAAGAAAAAGTACTAAACATGGTCCACAATGACCAATTGCAATTAAGGCTAACATTATCCCTGCAAATTTCTTCCACTTTAAAAAATGGGTCCCACTTCCACATCATCCCATTTGCAAATTATTTACTATTCACACTACATCCCTACAAATCTCTCTCACTCTCAAAATGGGTCCTACTTTCATTTTATATTATATTTATAATAATAAATAATAAAAAGATAAAACAAAGGACGACAACCTTGCTGCCTTAAATTACTAAAGTACAAAAAGGGTGCCATAGGCTGCCATTTGGTAGCCTTTTTTGTACTTTGCAAATTTGCACGCAGTGCAAATTTGCATTCCACCTCAGCTTGCTATTCTATAAAAAAATTAAAAAGAAAAAGAAAATCACAAGCCATTTCAGCTTGCAAAGATGAAAATTGCAGGGATAACTTCAGCCTAACAAGGATATTGCATTGCAGGGATAACTTCAGCCTAACAAGGATATTGCATATTATGCAATTCTAAGCTAGTCTGGATTGCAAAGAAAAATTAGGTGGTTTTGTTTATTATTAAAAAAAATGGGTTCCGCCAATGACTTTGTGGCAAGTGCCACTAAGTTGTTCTTCTATATGGAAAATTGTGGGTTCGAGCTTTAGTGGAGTCGGTATTGACTGAACAGATACTGCATGGTAGGGTTGGGGGAGGGGGGGGGGGGGGGGAGGGCTTAATTACTTTTAGAATAAGGGTCAAATAGGCCACTCAACTGCACACCAACATGCAATTTGGTCATCCAACTCAAAAAGAATGCAATTGGGTCCCTGAACAACACGAATTTATGCAATTTGACCCAAAATTACTTGTTCACCTGAATAGGAGGTTACTAAATTTAAAAACAATTTTTTACAATAATTTTAATTAACATAAATATTTAAAAAAAAAAAAAAAAAGAAGAAGAAGAAACCGTCGGAGACGAAGAAGTCTTCGTCTCCGGCGGGTCCCTTCGTCTCCTGGCCGGAGACGAAGGTACCTTCATCGTCGGCTATGGGGTACCTTCGTCTCCGGCCATGGAGACGAAGAGACCTTCGCCTCCATGGCCTGGGGACGAAGGTCCCTTCGTCTCCATGGCCGGAGACGACGAAGGTAACTTCGTCTTCGACGGTTTTTTTTTTTTTTTTTTTTTTTTTTTAAATATCTATTTTGATTAAAAATTATTGTTAAAAAATATTTTTAAATTAGTAACCTTCTATTCAGGTAAACAAGTAAATTTTGGGTCAAATTGCATAAATTTGTGTTGTTCAAGGACCCAATTGCATTCTTTTTGAGTTGGATGACCTAATTGCATATTGGTGTGCAGTTGGGTGGCCTATTTGACCCTTATTCCATTACTTTTTTTATTATTATTATGAAATTGAGTTTAAAATTGTAGGGATGTAAATAAAATTGGTGTAGGGATATAAATAAAATTGTAAGTATTTTACAGATCTCATGATAATAAACCTAGAGTTCTACTATATAGACTCCCTAAATTTTACTCTTTGATGTGGCGGGCACTGATAGACTATTTTTATTATTTTTTTTTCATGTGAATCCCAATACGAATGTCTACGTCAAGCTTTTGTGGGTGAGTAACAGTTGGGAGTACAAAACGAGAGTACATGTAATATTTTCCATAAACCTATTCTAAGTACGAAAAAAATAGATGAGGTAGAAATTCATATAAATAATGATATCAGTGATTACAAATAAAATTATGCATATTTTTGTATTTAGGAAATTTAGAAAAGTAGTAAAAAAAAAAGTATTTTTCAAATTTATTGATTAAATCGAATGAATGAGTTGATTTTAATTTTCTGCTTTCTGTTTTCAAATTTGAAAAAACATAATTAGAAAATAAGAAAATCAAATTATTACTTTTGTTTTGAAAAAAAAACCAGCAAATTTTATGGCTTTGTTTTGTTTTATTTTCTCTATTTTCTATTTATTCTCATTTTCTATTTCCTAATCACACCTACAAAAACTTCTCCAAAACCACATAAAAAATCTCACTATTAAAGATGCCCTTAGCTAACAGCTATTTACCAAATACTCTATAATATTTGTTTGCGTAGAAGCTACATGAACTAGGGCAAATTATTGAGTAGACCATGGTCCACACAATTGTGTGGACCATGAAATTAGGTACACTTTTAATATATTAAAAGTATATTATTTTTGTACTGAAGATCTATTATATAAAATAATATACTCTTAATATATTAAAAATGTACTTTAAGAAAATATATCTTACGTACATAAATAATATATCCTTAATATATTAAATATGTATTTTTTATTTATGGTTCACACAATTGTATGGACCAGGTCATGTAATAATGATTGATGAGCTAGAGTATGGGCAAAAATTATCTATTTAATAAAGTAGGCCAAATGTTTTGTTATCATTTCTGTCTTTCTGAGCGTATCATACAAGAAATCCATAAGTATACACGCTACACGCTAGTGCACTACAGCCGAATGCAGCCTAAAATTCCCCAATTAGCGCGAAACCGCGCATTTTTCAAAATACTCAACACTGCCCAACACAGAACTTCCATTTCCCACTATTCTCTAGACTAGATTCTACTAATATTACTATATATTTATATATTTATTTATATATATACCCACAAATTTGTGTTTGAAAAACACAGTATCAGAATCAAGCACGCCGGAACTTGAATCGGCCGGAGTGGCAAGGCGAGGCTTCCGATGGAGAAGAAAAGCTTGAAGAGGAGTAACCTAAAAAGCAACAAGAGGCTGAAGAGTTCACTCACGAGACACTTGACGGTCGGGGTAGGAGTAGCAGGAACCCTCCACCACCAATCTTCAGCCACCATTTCTTCTTCTTCATCCAAACCCTCCGGATTCCAGAACCTTCTTCACTGCGAACCACTTCCGCCAGCTCAATCGCACTTGCCCTCCACGTCATCCCTCGACGCCGCCGCCGCCGCCGATGCTGCTGCTGTTGATGAGAAAGATTTCATTCTTAGCCAGGATTTCTTTTGGTAAATCCGCAATATTTTGGATCTCGTAATTTATTGCCTATATTTTTGCATTTATTTCTAATTGATTTATAATATTTCTGGATTCAGTACCCCTGATTATATTACGCCCGATGCGCCGGCTATTCCAAATCTGTTTAATAATGAAACGGTAAGCTTCTTAGTTTTTCTTCAGATGTTAGTACGCATTGTTGCAATCAATTCAAAACTGTCTCATATTGAAATATTGGATATATATATATATATTTTTACAGGATAATTTAATTTGTCCCGAGTCACCAGAGAAAATTAGAACTATTGGGAGGAAAAGGCGGAGTTTAGGTAATGCAATATTTAGTTTGTTCTCTCTGTTAACCTCGATTTCACACTGGCTATTGTTTGTACATTGAATTTATTTCATATTTTCCCATATTTAAGGCAGAAAAAAAAAGGATGCATTTACATCTTGATGAAAAGAATAGAAGCTTTTTATAAATTATACACCACAGTATAAATAAAATCACTGTTTGGACTTGAAGGCACATGCTTAGTTAGTAAACAAATCTGCTTATTGCGATGTTCCTTATACCGAGTAGAGAGAATCTTTTTTACAGAAAAATGTTCCTGACTTCTTGCTTGGAATCTATGGAATGTCGTTTTATGATGGTTCATTCTGAAGATAAGTGCTTTGTATGTTAAATGGCTATCCTCATACTCTAGATTTTTGTCATAATACTATTCTTTGTTCTCTGCTTAATGGTGGTCTTATTGGAACTTTAATAGGTTAGTGCATATGTGAAGGTGAATGTTTCTTGTGCCATTTAGACTTTCAAAGATTGCTACATTTGTTGTCTGCCAAGCATTAAATTACAGTCACCTAGCAACCTGCTAGTCCTTTATATTCATTTCTGTTTTGATAGGTTTCACATGTGTGCTAACAAGTAACAATGCAAAATATATGGTTTTTATTCTTCCTTGCTTTGACTGTTAAAATGCAATATGATCATCAATGTCATGAATATTAGTGTGGCATATCAAACCACTTACTTGGTCTTCTCTATGCACATTTTTACAGATGAACTCTCAGTTTCCTTTACTTCCAACTTTTCTAGTCAGCAACCATTGCCTGAAGCTGTAGATGATACTTTTGGGGTAGATGAGACAATGTTGGAAAGCACAACCAAGTTGCAGAAGAATCACAGTTATGTTTCTCAGTCTGCTGTGGCCTTAAGGTGTAGAGTTATGCCTCCTCCGTGCATTAAAAACCCATACCTTAAGGATGCATCAGAAACAGATATTGATCCTTTTGGAAACCGGAGATCCAAATGTGCAGGTATTGGAGTTCACTTACGTATAAGTTTTGATTCTTTTACAATGAGAAAATCTTGTTCTTTAACAGAAATTAGCAATTGTCTATGAAGGTCTAATTTTTTATGAGATTATGTGCTCTTTTATTTCCTAGTAAAATTCCAGTGATAATCCTTGGAACTTTGTAGCTTTTTGGCCTGCAGTTTGGGACAATGATGGTCTTTCACGCTACCGGACAGATTTCCATGAAATTGAGGTAATTCATTTACAATAGTTAAATAAACAAAATTATTTAAAAAAAAAAAATCCTTTTTAATGCTTCTGCACCTTGTATTTGTTTATGTATACCAGCAAATTGGCAGCGGAAATTTCAGCCGTGTCTTCAAAGTCTTGAACCGAATTGATGGTTGCATGTATGCAGTGAAACAAAGCACGAGACAATTGCATCTGGAGTCTGAAAGGTAGCTCTTCATTAGATGCATGCTTGTGCTTGTGTGTGAATATGGGGTCATCTACTTATGCTTCTTGATTCTTTTGCTTTGACAGGAGAAAGGCATTGATGGAAGTTCAAGCGCTTGCTGCTTTAGGTGAGTATTCTTTCTAAAATTTTTACCTCGTGAGACATCTATCATACCTTTCAAATTTACCTTTGAAGATAATTTACCATTCTGTATTTGCAGGATACCATGAGAACATTGTTGGCTATTATACTTCTTGGTTTGAGAATGATAAACTTTATATACAGATGGAACTCTGTGATCACAGCCTATCTGTCCAGAGAACCAAATTATTCACAGAAGGAGAAATATTGGAAATACTGTATCAGGTAATCACTTTCCATTGGATACTAAAACATATGGTCTTGGGGAATGCACAAGTTGCCCTCTTTGTGTAAACATTTATTATTATTATTAGTATCTTATGAGTTATGCCTAAATTGATTTGAGCCTTTGAGGAGTGGTGCCTCATAGGTTAATTCTAATGGTCAGATATTGACTATTGTGAATTTGCAGATAGCCAAGGCATTGCAGTGTGTGCATGAGACAGGGATTGCCCATTTAGATGTAAAACCAGATAACATATATGTGAAAAATGGTATTTATAAGCTGGGGGACTTTGGATGTGCAACACTTGTTGATAGTAGCTTGCCAATTGAAGAGGGCGATGCACGCTATATGCCCCAAGAAATCCTCAACGAGAACTTTGATCACCTTGACAAGGTTGATATTTTTTCCTTGGGTGTTGCTATGTATGAGCTTATTAGAGGATCTTCACTGCCAGAGAGTGGACCTCATTTCCTGAACCTCAAGGAAGGAAAAATGCCTCTTCTACCAGGTCATTCATTGCAGTTTCAGAATCTACTCAAGGTACTCCCTTAGACTTGGAATACTATACAGAACACTTTAAACTACTACATACATTTTGATGGAATTAATTGCTCCAGGGTGTGTACGGATAAATTAAGTTCGCATAAATAATAGGGGTAAAATAGTATTAGTCTAGGAATATTACAAATAGTGTTCTATAGTAGAATTTGACATAATGTGGAGGTCCATTAGATAAGTCAAACTCATGTGGTGAGTCGTAAGATTAAGTCAAGGCCCACCATCTGGGCTTAGAGGTGGGCTTCGGGGCGGGTACAGCTAGCAGCTCGGGCGGGGTCAGCTTCAAAGGCTTTATGGGCCTTTGCCCTTTGCCCCGGTCTTTTGCGTCTTGCTCGGAATATCTATTTCTCTTAATCTCTGAGTCGCAAGCTCTTCTTGGGCCCCGAGCCATGGGCTCTCGGACCTCAGGTCTACATTCTTGGGCCATTTTTAATATCTCAATCACATTTCATGGATACTTGCAACCTCAGGGGAATTCAGACTTATTTCTCTCTTTATCAATCCACTCAATTCAGGTGATGATGGATCCGGATCCTACCCGGCGACCTTCAGCTAAAGATCTTGTACATAATCACATTTTTGAGAGGCGACAAAGATCCACAGTGAACAAGTTGCATTGAAAAACGTATTGGGAGCTCAAAAGCTGAATCTTGTGGAGATGTTAGTGGCAGGAGAAACAATAACGGAAAAGATGCTTCCTAGTTATGTATATATTGTTCCACAGGAGATGTTAGTCTCCGGTATTTTGCGCCAG
Source organism: Ipomoea nil (assembly GCF_001879475.1). Taxonomy (NCBI): domain Eukaryota; kingdom Viridiplantae; phylum Streptophyta; class Magnoliopsida; order Solanales; family Convolvulaceae; genus Ipomoea; species Ipomoea nil. The sequence goes on from NW_017617502.1 coordinate 530,604, forward strand.
TTTTGGTTTTTGAATGGTCTAATTTTGGTAAGGCCCGGAAGAAGTTATAAAAGCTGTTTTGTCAAGTTTGTATCAAACAATGATATTTATTTTTATTTTGGCAGTTTCAGAAAATGGTCTTATCACTATTCTCCATATTTAACCACATACAAATTTATAGAACCAATTTATGAAAAAGTACATCCCCAATAATGTCTTCAAAAATCTTTTCTCAAAAGGTTGAATTTCCAATCACGACTTGAAGGCTCCATAATGGTACTAACAAAAGTTACAATATTTAACAGTCAACAATATAAAATTTAACAATGTTGCTTTCCATAATGAATGTCTCAAGTTCAAGTACCATCCATTCTGACATAATTATTGAACATATACTACGAATATGTTAGAATATATTTTAAAAATAGAATATAAAATTTAACATGAACTTTGGTCAATTAATTTTTCAAACTATATACAGGCATTCAAAGTTCTAAAACAAATCAAGGTTACATTTTTTTTATTTTTATTTTTTTGTTTAGTTAATCTTATTTTGATTATTTAGAACGAGATTCAATATTTTAATTATGCTTTTACATTATTGAAATGATTTAAGTCATTATGGTATTAATAATTTTTGTCTGTATTTCTATAATTGTACAATTGTACATTACTTTACAAATATTATATTATTACGAAATTTATACTCCTTTCGTTTATTTTCTTAGTTTTATTTATTTTTCAATTGTTATATCTACTAGATCGATGGTTAACATTTGACCACATTTCTCCTAGGGAGCCTTGTTCTCATCGGCGCATGTCAACGATACAAGCCCCCAATTTTTTTTTTTTAAAAAAAATATTTTATATAATTTATTATTTTTATACTTGATAAATATATTTTTGACCAAAAAAATAATTTACACTCACTTCGTCTCATTTTATGTGTCTGGTTTGGTTAACGAGGCTTGACTAAAGTTATTTTTAATTTAATTTTTCATAATATTATGTGTAGTATTAATATACAAAATTTATATATTTAGAAACTAACTAAAAGTACTATTAAACACACACACAAAAATCAAATTTAAAAATAAGTAAAAAATACTAAAGAAAATAAACAAAGAACAAAGAGTTGGTTTGACCTATGAATAGTATGTAAAATAGATAAAATGGGACAGAGGAAATAACATTTTATTTATATTTGTACTTATATAATATATATTTTTTAAGAGGATCCAAATTGATATATTCGACATAACTCCTATTTTTTAATTTTTACAGATTGACCATGCTCAAATTAAATACGACCGTGCCTTCCCGTGTGGTCGGTGCGGCCGCTTAAAAACTGCACCAATAGTATTAACAATAGGTATTAATCATATGATTTATTTTTATTAGATGTTATTTTTATTTTTATTTACTATTTTTATCATATTATGAAAATATATATGGTTAGTTAATAAAATCAATAATTTTTTACTAAAATAAGGATTGTATTGGACTAGACAAACATTAAAAATCTTGACCAGACCTAAAACTCAAAAAATTAAAAATCAAGTTTTTTACTTCAATATCTTTTTTCCAAAAGGAAGAACCCCAACCCTAAGGGCCCCCCACACCCCGGCCGGACAGAGCATTTGGGAGGATGTAAATCATGGTGACTTAACTGAACATGAACCATAGAGGCTAAAATTTCACCTCTATGACCAGTTGATCCCTGGTCAGTATCTTTGTTTCAACGGTACGTTATTACATTTTACAATGTTTGATTAAATATGAGATGAACCAAAAAGACCTTTGTTGACTTACATCTCAAAAAGTAATATTTTTATTCAATTTATTCAATGTAAAATTGTTGTATTTGTCAATTTATGTATTATTTTTTTTTATTATAATAAGTTATAACTTAGAAATTATTTATTTACATATTTTTTATTATCGTCATTATTAATTTTTATACTTTTATATATATAAATTTTGATTTATAATTTTATTTTAACGTAAATAATAATTATTATCATCATTAAAATAATTAATATTTTATAAGAAATAACTTTGTAATAGATTTATACTTTTAGACAAACAATTAAACATAAAATATTTTTAATTTTTTTTTTTTTGTATTTTTAAATGGACCATATAGGTAAATGTAACTATCATCCCATCATCAATGGTAATAAATTAGGAACATCAACATAATGCCACGTTCGCTTCCCATAACCTGTTTTAATTTACTTTCACTATCGAAGCCAACTTTCTTGATTATATTTTGGTAATTCCCATACACACAATGTTAACAAGAGTTGGAGGTATATATGTTGTTTCATATGACAACTGAGCTTTTGAGGTCACCCAAATGGGAATGCTTACACCAAAATTCTCGTATCTAAGACCGAATATTCCACCTAGTAATCGTAATTCCCACTCCAATTACTCTTAAGATTTGTCGGTTTTCATGGTTAATTATTTTAATTAGTAACTAGTATTTGCACCCGTGCCATGCACGGAATGAATTTGTTGTAATATATTAAGAAAATATAAATCGATATATAATTATTTAAATTAGAACATCAAATATTATATAGTGCAATTAAAGATATAATTTGAATCGTTTATATATTTTGATGTTATCATTGCTTGAATTTGTGCAAATAATTGCTCAAATTAATAGCTAATGTATAGATGTACGCATGCAGTCCTATAATTTTGAAGATTTTATTTATCATTGTTTAGTATTTTCATACATTAGGCAAATGTGTTCATTCTCTAACAACTCAGTTATAGAAATGAATTGCTATCCTTATTCATTTGTATGGAAGATATATCTTTTTGTCTAGATATATAGCAATTTTTTCATTTAAAAAATAATAATATCACCAATTATATATTTACACATTATTGAAACCTCTTTGTAGACGACATTGGTAGTGACAACACAATCTTGTTCATCTTCGTCTGGAGCTAACATCTTCTCCATCAGGACAGGTTACTTGGGTGAAAATATATAATGGTAGAATATTACTCAATTAGTTATCTTTTTATCTTTTCAGTCAATTCGTAATATCAGATTCATTTTCAGCCAATTATTCTTTTTTTTTATTTTCAGTCAATTAGTCAATTAGAAATTAGAATATCAAATGCAGTGATATTTTTACCTAAATTTCGTTCCATTTTTAATTGATGATGTGGATATTATTATTGAAATATTTCTGTTCAATTTTTAATTTACCTTTACTATTGTTTAAAATATGCATTTACTATTGATAATGTAGTATATTATTATTGGAATATTTTCCTCCAATTTTTAATTTCCATTCCATTTTTAATTAAAATGCAATGATTAGAAGAAGATACTTTGGACTTCTCAATACTTGCCCACATTGATTTTTTTTTTTGGTAAACCCAGGGTTTCCACCGTCGGACACAGTGACTAATCCCCTCGCTAAATTGTAAGCACCTCTTTTGGGTAGGACAGCTGACTTAGAGATTTAAGGCTGCTCCATTCCCAAATCCAAGGATGAACCCTTGACCTTTGGTTAACGATGGATGAGTTCCTTACACTCAACCACACCCTCCAGGTTACTCTCCTACATTATGTTTGTAAGAGGAGCGTTGCTCCTCTTTCTAAACATTTTCAATGTGAGATCAAAATGATCCCACATCATTTACAAAGGGAGCCCGTGACTCCCTTTTATCTTTTTTTTTTTTTTTTTAAATTTTAATTATTTTTTTTTTTGTATATCGTTTTGTTTGGATTATTATTATTATTATTATTATTATTATTATTATTATTATTATTATTATTTGATTATTGACAACTTCGCCATTTTAACAATTTATCTTTAATCAAAACACCAAAAATATTATTTAATAACTAAGTAATTTGCTCCAAACTGCTAAAAACTAAAACAACACATACATTTTGGGTTAATCTTTCCTAATCCCCACTAATAAATAATAAATAATCAATAAATAAAACTAAAATAAGAAGACAAAGCTAAGGTTTCTTTAAATAAGAACCTTTTGACTTCTCAATACTCGCCTCATCGATGGGCAAACAATTATGTTTGTACTTCTTATATAGAGGAGCTCAATAGCTCATCTTTTCAAACATTTTCAATTTGGGATGAAAATGGACACACATCATTTACAAAGGGAGCATGTGGCCCCCCTTTGTTTTATTCTTTTTTTTTTTTTTTTTTTTTTTTGTTAATTTTAATTTTATTTTGTATATAGTTTTGTTTGGATTATTATTATTATTATTATTATTATTATTATTATTATTATTATTATTATTATTATTATTATTGTTATTGTTATTGTTATTGTTATTGTTGTTGTTGTTGTTATTGTTTTGTTGTAATTTGATTATTTGGCAAATTCACCAAAATTTTAAGAAATTCGTCTGTTTAATA